>NW_022280051.1:6749228-6754237 GCF_004355925.1 Anarrhichthys ocellatus | reverse complement strand
TATGTGTTGATGTTGAATGTTTGTGATAAACTGAAGGATAAAGTGTTACTTTGAGTTCATTCTGCCGATAATACTTTTACTTCAGTCAGGCTTTGATTGGAGGACTTTCACTTGTAGTAATGTGAACTCTTACTTAAGAAACACACACAGAGGAAGTGTGTCAGAGAAAGGGAAGCTGGTTGGGTGGGGGGGGCGACGCTATTCTTGGTGACTACTTCCCGTTTAGGTGTGGCTTCACAGCACTGTAGTGAACACTGTGTGTGTGTGTGTGTGTGTGTGTGTGTCTCGAGGCGTGTTCCCGTCAACATGCACCGACACGCAGTTGCTCGCTGACTCTGCAGTAACACACACACACACACACACACACACTCACACACACTTTGTATTTAATGTTTGGGTTTTCTTTAGTGACCTCATGAATTGCTTTGACCTTCGACCTCCAGTGTGAGCAGATAGGAGAGGAAGCGACTCATTGACACATTTCGAGGGTCACATGATCATTTTGACAAGTTTGAGACGTTTATATTTGGTCGAACAGGTCAAACTAATTAGTTTGTTTAAAGAAGTATTCAGACTCTTTACTGCAGTAAAAGTACTTATACCACACTGGGAAAATACTACACTGTAGTAAGTAAAAGCCCTGCATTCAAAACCTTACTTAAGTATTCAAGTATTATCAACTAAATACAGTTAAAGTATTGATTGATCAGTAAAATGTTCCTATAAGTAATGCAGAGGAGTAAAAAGTACAATATGTATCTCTGAGATGTAGTACAGTAAAAAGTAAAATATGTTCCTCTGAGGTGTAGTGGAAGAGAAGTAAAAAGTACCATAACATGGAAATACTCAAGTAAAGTACAAGTTTAATTTGTACTTTAGTACAATAGCCAAAATAGTATTTGTTTTCATGTTGAAGATTGTCAGTTGTACATTTTTTCTGAGTTTTTGTCATTTTATTTCAGTAAAAATAGAAACCACAATAAAAAACAAAGTACTTCTAGTATTTCTACTCTGCAGGAAGCGGGAAGCAGCTGAGGGTCAAGCTGAGACGTCACAAGAAAATAAGATCGAGCCAAAAAGTGACGAAGTTAGAGCAAAGCCGGATGTAAGTGTAGACTGTCTTCAAAATAAAAGCATAACATTAATGACTAATTGTCATAAGCGATATCTAGTCTTTGTTAAGTGTCTGACTCCGGGACTTTACATTTCTTGGAATTGGTGCAACTTGGAAGTCTTTTAAAAAAATAATTTATAATTTTACAAATAATTTATTTTCTTTTTTGCTTTGTACTCACAAATTATCAGAATACATTTCCAAGGTGCCTTTATTCTGAAAAACTGAGGCGTGGGTGTCTGCTGTTAATTGCATATTAACTTAGCATGAATTAATAACTTTCATCACCTCAAGTATATTATACTAGTAGTAAACTTATCTAACTTTCTACTCTCAAGACAATTCAACAGTAAATGTATCAATGCAAAGCCTTTATTTTGAAAATAAGAACTAAAAATGTATCTGATTTGTCCAAAATTGTGAAGAAATAATACATTTTAACGTGAAAATTCACTCACACTCATTACTTCTGTTTTTTAGAGCTTTCAACCACGCACACCACTCTTCATCAGTGTAAATTATTGCAATTTACAACCAGTTTAAAGCCAACATCCCCCCCTTTATTCTGAAAAAATTCACAGGAAGCACCGCCGTTCACCACGTTGAACTTGACGTCAGCAGCGGCGACAGGAGGGAGCGGCTCTGGTAGAGCGACATAGACAGAGAGCGAGAGAGAGAGAGGGAAACAGAGTGTGTGTGAGTGAGAGAGACAGGGACAGAGAGACAGACAGAGTGTGTGAGAAAGAGAGAGAGATACAGTGTGTGAGAGAGGGAGAGCGAGAGAGAGGGAGCATTGGAGTGGACGTGTGGATGACTGTGAGTACCGCTTGATTTCTCTCTTTTCCTTCTTTTCCTCCCTTTTCTTTTTTTCTTCCCTCCATCATGTAGATGTAGCTTAACCCGGGACGGATCGTGACACAGGGTAAGGGGGTGAGACAGGCTGGTGCCGTGCCGAGCCGAGCTGGGCTGGGCTGGGCAGGGTTTGCGGAAGCGACCGGCGGACAGACAGACAGGCGGACGGAGGGACAGACAGACAGACAGGAGCTCCGTTACTCCGTAATACTGTTGCTATTACACGCAGACAGACAGAGACAGCCGAAGGAACAAACATGGCGGCGGTGTGTCCGTCCGTCTTCACGCCTTTTTAAAGATCTCTGCGTTCCAGTTCTCCGGCTTTCCTCCAGCGGGGCCTGCCGCCAGATCTGGCCGGGTAGGGAGTATTCTGAGGCGGCCTCTGAGCTGCGGAACTCCCGCTGCTCTGCTGGAGGAAAAATAAATAAATGAAAAGAAAGAGAGGAAGTAAAGTTATTGCAGACTGCGGAGTTTAGGAGTTTTGGAGGAACCTGTCTGTCGCTCTGCCTGTCTGTCGACCTGTCTGTCTGACTGTAGTGTATAGACAAGGCTTGGTTTTATTCTGTCAGTAACACACACACACACACACACACACACACACACACACACACACACACACACACACACATACATATGCATTGAGTATTGACAGGCCCCACCTAGTTGTGGTTGACTCAGGGATCTCTGTGTGTGTGTGTGTGCGTGTGTGTGTGTGTGTGTGTGTGTGTGTGTGTCCATCTTTCTCCTCCACCAACTTTACTTTAGTAAATTAACATCACGCTGCATTCGCTGCCTGTTGGAAAAAGCAGAACTACACACTTGGTGCACATAGCAACACACGTATATATCAGAGCGAGGTGATATTTCATAATGATATTAATATTGTGATCGCTAGAAACCACTGAGTACCTGTTTGATTGTGTAAATATCCTCTGAATGCACCAATAATCATCTGGAAGAGCAGATTCCTACCTCTTAATTGAAGCTATGCCTAAAATTAATTGGTGACAGAAATATTCTGATGCTTCTGAAGAGAAAAAGCCCAAAAACGTTCTCTGGTTTCAGCTCCTTACACGTGAGAATTTGCAGATTTTCTTTGTTGTAAACGGAATATTTTTGTAGTTTTTGCCTGTTTGTCGGATAAAATAATGAATTTGAAGTCATATTTTTCATCCTCTCAGATTAATTGATATTTTACAACCTTAACGTTGGGATGTTGAGCATATAATCTCATTATAACTCATACGTATTAATATTAAGTTACCTCATTGATATCAGCCTCATAACCATGTGGTTGAGATTTAGGTGATGTAGTATGTTATAACAGGAACAATATTTAGTTTAAATTATCAATCTCTGCACTATATTATTAATATACCTGATCAGGTACTCTGTTAGACTCACACTGAGGTAGAGACACTGAGGTAGACATTACATTACAGTCATTTAGTCGCTTTATCCAAAGCGACTTACAATTCAGATTCTATCACATACACCGTAGGCACAACTACGGGAGCAATTTGTGGGGTTAAGTGTCTTGCTCAAGGACACATCGACATGCGACTAGCAGAGCCGGAGCCGGGGATCGAACCACCGACCCTCTGATTGAAGGATGGCCCTGCTCTCCACTTAGCCACAGTCGCCACAAGGTAGAGACACGGCGGTGGAGACACTGAGGTAGAGACACTGAGGTGGAGATGGTGATTGAGAGACGGTGAGGTGGAGACACGGAGATGGAGACACGGAGGTGGAGACACTGAGGTGGAGACACTGAGGTGGAGACACTGAGGTAGAGACACTGAGGTGGAGATGGTGATTGAGAGACACGGAGGTGGAGACACTGAGGTGGAGACACTGAGGTGGAGATGGTGATTGAGAGACGGTGAGGTGGAGACACGGAGCTGGAGACACGGAGGTGGAGACACTGAGGCGGAGACACGGAGGTGGAGATACTGACGAGGAGACATGGAGGTGGAGACATGGAGGAGACAGGTGTAGGAGGAGTCAAACTCACTTTCTCTTCTCCACTTTGTGACTTCCTGTGATTCCCTGAACTCGTCAGGACTTGTTGCATCAAACTGAAGACAGACGTAGTGAGACGGTCCCGTTTAGACCTCCAGGCTCTGAAATCCTCCTCTGGTGATGCGTTCACTTGCACTATGCAACTAAAACACAGTGAGATGGCGCCCGTTGATGGTGAGAAGTGACAGAGTTCACACTTATTCACTTACAACAGGAAGTGAAAGTATGAAGAGTTGAGACACCCCATCGGCATTCTGGGTAAAATAACACAAATGGCGGTTAGAAATGAGAGAGAGAGATGTTAATATTGGCAGACCCTTATTAACAAGAGAGATGAGAAGTGTGTGTGTGTGTGTGTGAGTGTGTGTGTGTGTCGTCTCCGTCTTGTTGCTTCTTGTTGCTGCAACGACAAACACACGGCGAGGCATGACTGGTATGCAAAAACACACACACACACACACACACACACACACACACACACACACACACACACACACATGAGGGTGCATAGCAACAGTGACCAGGAAGGATTCCACAGCTGTGACTTCACCACCAGCTGTGTGTGATCACGTGACCTCGCTATGTTTTTAATAAACACACGCACCCAGATGCATGCTGGGTAATTATGACCTCCCGGTGAGAGGGAGGAAACGTTGCGTGTGTGCGTGTGTGTGTGTGTAGATCCTTCACTCTCCCCCTCTGAGTATTTTTCACTTTAAAGCTCATTAAACTCTTTGAAATCTGTTGAATTTGTCGAAATAAATGTTCCTTATTTCATTAAATGTTTTACATTTTAGTAATCTGTCTCTCTGTCTCTCTCTGTCTCTCTGTCTCTCTCTCTGTCTCTCTCTCTCTCTCTCTGTCTCTCTCTGTATCTCTCTGTCTCTCTGTCTCTCTCTCTGTCTCTCTCTCTCTCTCTGTCTCTGTCTCTCTCTCTCTGTCTCTCTCTGTCTCTCTCTGTCTCTCTCTCTGTCTCTCTCTCTCTGTCTCTCTCTCTCTGTCTCTCTCTGTCTCTCTCTGT
>NW_022280051.1:6736225-6749128 GCF_004355925.1 Anarrhichthys ocellatus | reverse complement strand
TCTCTGTCTCTCTCCCTCGCCCCAAGCAGACAGACAGACAGTCAGGATGCGTGAATACAAACTGGTAGTTTTAGGATCAGGAGGAGTTGGAAAGTCCGCTCTGGTAAGTTATGAAACCTTGTTACTGTTTCCATTAAATCATAAAGTAAACAATATTCTACATGTTTGTTATTGTGAGTAAACCATCTTCCTCCTCTGAGCCATAGACCTCCATTAAAACAACGAGCCTCACTGTCCTTCATCACCATCTACACATGAGTTTGATAAAAACTACAGCGGCCATCTTTGTAGGCGATTACAGAGCGCCTTTAAACCCTTTAAACCTCTTTAAGTAGCTTTAAGCTTGTTGGAATCTTAAATATTAAACACATTTATTCATTTTATTATCTTTGTAAACAACCAATGTTTCAATGCATGAGAGGAAACCACTGCTTTACACATAAATAAACTATGTATTTGGTTTTTGAGAGTCTTTTAATAAGATTTATTGATAATAATAAAAACTTTTAGGATCACATGAGAAAAGATGGATGTAAATTATTAAATGGATCTCAGATTATTTAGTTAATACATTTATTTAATTGTTGTTTTCTTCTCACTAAAACTACCTTTTCATGAACAACAACACAAAAAATCACTATTTTGCAGATTTGATTTTATGTTTTAATTTCAAAATAAAAGCTCAAACTTGTCACACACACACACACACACACACACACACAATGAGGTGCTTCAGTGTAGATGGTATAATGGAGATGTGTCAGTGTGTCACATTATTTCCATTCTAATGACTTCCAATGAGAACAGAACAGAGCTCCATTAACATGACTGGCCTACTTCTCTTTATCTGTCTCTCTGCCTGTCTGTCCCTCTGCCTGTCTCTCTGTCTCCAGACCGTCCAGTTTGTTCAGGGGATCTTTGTGGAGAAATACGACCCGACGATAGAGGATTCCTACAGGAAGGTAAGACAGGCTTTCAGCCCGTCTGTCTCTCCCGATGTGATGTGAGACAGTTTGTAGTCACTGGTTCCCAGAGGACAGACTGGATGCTAATGTTAGCTGCTAACCGTCCGACCACATAACACAAAAAGAAGAAGAAGAAACGGGAGGAAAGAAGAACGGAAACAAAAGATGAAAATTCAAACTGATTAAATGAGTCCAGATGTGTGAATATTAAATGAAATATAATAAAGTTAGATGATTTATTTGAGTTTGTTTGTCTCTTTGCAGCAAGTCGAGGTCGATGGACAACAGTGTATGTTAGAGATCCTGGACACAGCAGGGACAGTAAGACCTGTCTGTCTGTCTGTCTGTCTCACTGTCTGTCTGTCTGTCTGACCAGCCGTCTTTCTCCCGGTCCAACTGTTTGTCTCTCACTCGCTGTCTCTCTGACACATGTCTGTCTCCCTCCCCACCTGTCTCTCTCTCACCACCTGTCTATGTCTCTGACCACCTGTCTGTCTCCCTCCCCACCTGTCTCTCTCTCACCACCTGTCTATGCCTCTGACCACCTGTCTGTCTCCCTCCCCACCTGTCTCTCTCTCACCACCTGTCTATGTCTCTGACCACCTGTCTGTCTCCCTCCCCACCTGTCTCTCCCTCCCCACCTGTCTATGCCTCTGACCACCTGTCTGTCTCCCTCCCCACCTGTCTCTCTCTCACCACCTGTCTATGCCTCTGACCACCTGTCTGTCTCCCTCCCCACCTGTCTGTGTACAGGAGCAGTTCACGGCGATGAGAGACCTGTACATGAAGAACGGTCAGGGCTTCGCTCTCGTCTACTCCATCACGGCTCAGTCCACCTTCAACGACCTGCAGGACCTCCGGGAGCAGATCCTCAGAGTGAAGGACACCGAGGACGTACGACACACAAACACACACACACACTCACACACACACACACGCACGCACACACGCACACACGCACAATTATTAATGGATTGACTCTTGTTGATCTATTGTCTTTAAATCAACTATTTTCTTAATTCATTAACTGTTTCAGTGCTATAGTTTAACTAGTATCTCTCCAAACCATTCAAACACACTGAATGAGAGGGTTGATTTGGTGTAACTAGTGACATCTGCTGGCCAGCTGATGGTACTGCATCCATCTGTAAAACCTCATAATGGAGCAAATTAATCAAACCTCTAATGTTAAATATGAAAGTTAAAAGCTCATAAAACTGATTTCACGGCTATTTATGATACGAGTACAATGCTGCGTTCACACCAAACACCAAGCAAATTATCGCCAAAATAACGGCATCATCATGCAGATGTGTAAAAAGTCTGAATTCTTCCTCTGTCAGGTCCGTCCGCAAGACGACAAGCAAACGACTTTTAAAATGCTTGTTTTCTGCATGGAATCTGGCTCGATCAGTGCTAGGCTATGCTAACAATGTACTTGTGGCGCTGCAGGTTCCCATGATCCTGGTGGGGAACAAGTGCGACCTGGAGGTGGAGCGGGTGGTGGCCAAAGAGTCGGGCATCGGCCTCGCCCGCCAGTGGAACTCCTGCGCCTTCCTGGAGACCTCGGCCAAGAGCAAGATCAACGTCAACGAGGTGACCGCACACATTACAGCTGGTGGAGCTCTGCACCTTTCTAGTTGTAACAATCTTTATACTTTTTCTTTAGCTTTAGATATTGAGCCTAAAATACATGTTTCTATATGTTTTATTTATGTTTGTGTGCAGATCTTCTATGACCTCGTGCGACAGATCAACAGGAAGAGTCCAGTTCAAGGGAAAACTCGCAAAAAGTCCAACTGCCAACTTCTCTAATAACAGGTACGTTATATACGTATATTAATAGACACAAACACAAATACTTTACGAATATTTAATTAATCTTCTCTTTCCAGTTTCCTGCTCACCTGACCGACAACCAACCAACCCACCAACCAATCACAGGACATCTTCCAGCTGGCCACGCCCCCCCCCCCCTTTTTAACACAACCACGTCATCATCAACATCAGCCACCTCTGACCTAACAAACATCGAAAGACTTCAGCCGGTGATGATCGATGATGATCATGACGATGATGAAGATGATGATTCTGCTGTTGCAGGAATGGGGGGGCTGTCCAAACAACTGCCCAAATTTAAACTACGGTTCCCATCATGCTCTCTGCTAGGCCACATAGCACTGGGGGAGTGGCCTCTTGCTTTTACTTTTAAATGTTCTTTTTACTTGTTTTTCCAGCAGCTGGTTGAACCTGTGGATCCATTCAGTGATTATTATTATTACAGTGGTTATTATTATGATTATGTGTGAAAAAAAGATATAAAAGTCATTTAATGTTTTTAATTTTTTGGGGCGGGAGGGAGTAGCAGGTGCAGCAGGTCACACGGTTAGCTCGCCGCGCTCCGCTAACTAGCCGACAGATTTGGCAATATTTAGAGAAAATGCTAACTATCCACGTATGCTAATTGTCGGGTCTGACATTTTTAAAGAATGTGGACAAAGCTTACATAGCTTTAGGCTACCTTGTTAGCATAGCAGCTAGTGCTCATGTAAACATATTGTGCGCAAATAATGCCGTTTGTGAGGTGTTAGCATTATGAATACATCCAAAAGAGGACTGAAGGCTAACTATGCTAATACACTACTTGTGTGAGTGTTAGTATATTCACAAAGAAACAGTGATCGCCGTGAGTTAGCTTGCCAGCTTAGCTGCCAGCTAGCTTGCCGATAAGGAAAAGCTAACAAAGCTAAACATGCCGTTTGTAAACAGCGATGAGTTTCAAAACATCAAAATAAAACTAACGCGATAGTAAATATCAGGCAGCGCTAACAGCCAATTTAATATATATTTATTATGTTTTAAAGGTAAGCTAATAATGCCACTTTAGCAAATAAATTACAGTAGCTGCGAGCTAACTTGTTAGCGTAGCAGCACGGTGAGCTGACTCTAGATCTGCTGCTCAGGGCGGACATGTTGCCTTTAGACAGCAGACTCACACTGGTCCAGTAGGCTACCTTGTGTGTGTTTTTGTGAGTGTGTGTGACCATATTAATGTTGTTAACTCCTCTGAGAGGGAAGCGCTGAATTCTCTGTTCTTTACGTCTCTGTCCCTCTATGGAGGAACAAACTTCACCGAAAAAAAAGTTAGAGCTGGTCCTCCATGTCCCTGCATGCTCAGATCATCCAGTGTAATACTTCATGCTACCACGTTAGCATACACTGGGTGCAGTGGTAGTAGCTAACATGCTAAAGTGTTAGCATGGATGCTCTCATTCGACGAGGAGCTAAAATCTCAGTGTCTTTTTAACGGTAGCGCCGGCCGAGGTTCAACACCGACCGGAGGACGTTGGGCTTGAAGTGGAAGCCCCGCCCCCAAACATATTTTGGGGGCGTGGCCTGTGAAGCAGCAGCCACATAAAAAAAAGAAGCCTTTTTCTTATATCCGTCTTTGTTTGAAATGTGAGTGTGTTGGACTCAGTGACCTCTGTGAGTACTGCTGTGCACAGTGTTGTACTACCGGGAGTACTGCAAGTACAGTGTGGTACTACTACTGTTCTCCCGCAGTAGTACGTTCAGTCATGTAGCATGTTGATGTTTCTGTCAGTACTCAGTCTGACCTCCGGGAGGTGCCGCGAACAGTTTGCATGCCGAGCGGGTCGAAGGTCTGTTTGCAGCTGCAGCGGATCATCATAAATAAATGTCATGCTAACGTGCTAGTATGCTAACAAATAGGAAAAGCCAGTGTTACGATAGCACTTTTAGATACATTTCAGATCAGCACTTGGCAACGCCGCCGCGGCTACAGGCAGACCTTTCTGGCTTCTGAGGTGCATTCGTCATTTTATGTGACTTCTGTGGCTGTAATGATTGGCAGCTCAGGCCAAACTCATACATTGTGTGTGCGTGTGTGTGTGTGTGTGTGTGTAGACGTTTTGGCAGATCTAAAGGCCTCAGTATGCATACAGAGGCCTTAACGTCTGGGATAAATTGAGGCGTGTTTTTTCACTTTTTTAGAGCTAGGCTAGCAGTTTCCCTCTGCTTCCATTCTTTGTGCTAAGCTAGGCTAAAGGCATCCTGGACCTATCTCTGTGCAGATTAAACTCATTGTGATCTTCTCATTGTGAGTATCTGTAAAAACGAACAGAAGTCGCGCCGAAGTGACGAGTGCAACACACAGCCGAATGCAAACTGAGTCATTCAAAGAAGAAATTATTTTACATTACTGAAATAAATCTGCTTCTTTTGTTCTCTGTATGGCATGATGACCAGTGAAATGTAAAAGGAACCAGTGCAGCCAGTTCAAACACCGGGTTCAACTTCTCCGTTTCCATTCTGCTGAATCGTCTCGGTTCAGCCTTCGTCGGGAGTTTAAAACTGGTCTTAAAGTTGGTCTGAACTGGTTTCTTCCAGTACAGAAACCCACAGCAGCAGCGGGGGGAAGGGGAGGGGAGGGGAGGGGGGGGGGGGGGGGTGAAGCCAAATGTAAAGTAAAAACTAAAAAGCCTTAAATGAATAAAAGTGGTGCAATTTTGTAACAGCAACAGTGATGTGGACTCATTCTGGATTAGATAGATACGCTCACATACACTATAGACATATTTATGCATAATGAATGCTCCAGTGTATATGACAATAATGTAAATATAGTTTGACAAAAACAAAATCTTTCTTTTCAGCTCAAAACCTCAAGAAAAGACATTTTAATGTGGTCGAAAGCTCCATGAGTTTATTTTGTATTATTGTTTTTGAGCGGTTATTCATATTATTATTATTTTTAAGAGGGTTTATTATTGTTTTTGAGGCCTCATTATTATTAACGTAATTATTAATTATATTATTGTATTATTGTTTTTTTCTTCTGGGGTTTATAATTATTATTTTGAGGGGTTATTATTATTATTGGGTCATAAACACAACGAAAACACAGTGACGTCAACGCGTCTACGCGGCTACGTCAGACACTGAGCTGCCATGGCAACAGCGGCAGCTTGTTCCTGTAACTAAAGCAGGTGAGCAGACGGTTAGCATGCTGGTCAAATGACGAAGAAGTGAGTTCTCGCGTTGGTTCGTCGGTGGCGAGAGCGCGATGACCGTCCGCTTCAAGGTAAGCAACAGGTTGTCAGATGTTAGCATAGTTAGCCAAACAAACGGATGCTAACGAACCCAGCCAACGTCACATAGCTCGCTAAGTCATGAATATTCATGAACGGTTTGTGACTAAAAATTGGCAGCTTTAGCTCTCGTGAACGTGTCACGAGACTGGTGTACCGGACAGAATCGTGCACGAGACTGCAGTCAGGATAAATGAGACGTAACCCGGATGTAATGAGCTAATCCAGCTAATCAGTTTCAGTTTGACATGCTGTAGTTAGACTGCTGTACTCAGTAGAAAGTACTATGTTTACCTCTGAGATGTAGTACAGTATAAAGTACAATATTTACCTCTGAGATGTAGTACAGTAAAAAGTACACTGTTTACCTCTGAGATGTAGTACAGTATAAGGTACATTGTTTACCTCTGAGATGTAGTACAGAAAAAAGTATACTGTTTACCTCTGAGCTGTAGTACAGTAAAAAGTACACTGTTTACCTCTGAGATGTACAGTATAAAGTACAATATATACCTCTGAGATGTAGTACAGTAAAAAGTACAATATGTACCTCTGAGATGTAGTACAGTATAAAGTACACTGTTTACCTCTGAGATGTATGTATTCATGTGTTTCAGAGTCGGAGTGAATACCAGAAGAGCTTCAGGGTGTTCCGGTCCAGAAGTGTGTCTCCTCAGCGCTGCGTCCCATTGGCCGGTCTGCGCTCCGACCAGATGGGTGAGAACCCTGAGACGAGCTCTGATTGGACAAACCTTAGTCTCTCTTTCTTTTGTTCTTTGAACCGAAAATTAAAAGTTCCAGCTTTGACATCAAGTACATCTTTGTCTCTCAGGTATCAGCAGAGAACCAGGTCTCCAGCAGCGGAAGAGGCTCGGTCCTGGTGGTCTGGCTCAGTCCTGCAGGTCTCTGCTGTGTCCTCCAGATCCACAGAAATCCCTCGCTGAGCCGGCTGCACCCAGAACAGCACCCCCTGCTGGTAGGAAACCTCTATTACAGACCTCTCTTCTTAGAAATACACATTTAGCATGCTTGTATACTGACGTTAGCGTGTTAGCATCCTACGTAAGATAACAAGGTGTTCTTCAGACGTCCCTCTTCTTCATCACCAGCCTCGAGGAGTCGCTCGGCTCACAGGAAGGAGACTTCCCTAGGGCCAAATCCTCCAACACCTCCCGGAGCACGAGTTGACCCCGGATCTCCTGCAGACCCTGGATCTCCGGCAGGACCACGTCCCGCTGCAGACCCTGGACCGTCAGTTGAACCAGGAGCTGCTGGAAAATCTGGTGAATACACATCACATATCTGCTTTCATTATCGTCTTACCTTTAATCTTTAAACGCTTTGATTCTGAGTATTTATTTGTTTTTCTGTCTCCTCAGTGAAGCCCCACTCCTCCAGGCTTGTCAACCAATCACAGCTGAGCCGACCCTTGACAGCAGCGCCTGATGGACAGCAGCCCTCGGCCAATGAGGTGAGCCGATATGTAGCCTTATACAGATTTACTGCTTCCGCCACAGGTTTGTGTCTCTCTGTTAGGTTCACCTTCATTTGTGACGCAGGTTCAGCATGCTCTGCGCTGGAGGGCGGGGCTAGAGGCGGGGCTAAGGACGGGAGGTCACAGGTCAGAGTACCACAGGCAGTTCAGCTGCAAGGAACCTGCAACCGCTGCTTCTCCCATTCTGACTGCAGAACAGGTACACATCCACCTAATACACCAAATACTACTACATGTTGTACTACTGACTGTACACGGATAATACTGCAAATACAAGAACTTAACATTATCATATAAGAGGGAGGTAATGTAGTATGTGTCGTATATATCTGTACTATCATCAGTAGTAGTAGTAGTAGTAGTAGTAGTAGTAGTAGTAGTAGTACTGCTGTGTGTCCGCTAGATGGAGGTAGAAAGTCATAAATATAAATTCACAATAAGACGAATGTAAACAGTACGAATGATTGCTGACTGCTGACCTCTGACCCCTGCATGTAGATGATCCACTCCAGCAGGTCCGTGCCGCCCTTTAAGAAGCACCCCGTTCCCCTGAAGACAGAGTACCGGCATAGCTTCCGGGGTCTGGCCCCGCCCACCGAGCCCCGCCTCCAGAAACACCTGGAGCATCATCAGAGAGCACCGCTGTTCCACGTAGACATGGTACACACACACACACATACGCACACTCTCTCTCACACACACACACACTCTCTCACACATACACACACACACACGCTTGTTGTTCCTGCAGTCATTTGACTTTTCACAATAAAAGTCCTGACTGAACTGTCTTCATCTACAGACCAACAAAAAGAGGAGGGAGGAGTCAGATAAGAAGCCACACCCCAGAGTCGATATCCCCGCTCTCAATAAAGCTGAAACCACGCCCCCTCGTCCACCTCAGGTTCAGAGAGGACACAGGTGTGTGTGTGTGTGTGTGTGTGTGTGTGTGTGTGTGTGTGTGTCGTGAATGTGCATCACGTCCCTGACCGTCTGTCTGTCTGACAGGATGTTGACAGCCTATGAGAGCAGCTTTCGTTCTCCCCTCCACAGGATCCCAGAGGGAGGCGGAGCCATGGACGGCGACGCCCGTCAGGTCAGAGTTCAGACTCATTGTGCCACGTCATAACGAGGGGGCGGGGTCACGTTCTGTCTCCGTTACATTTATCAAGATGAGAAGTTGATGCTCGTCTGCAGCCTAGCTTAGCATAAAGGCTGGAAGCGGGGAGAAACTGCTAGCCTAGCGCCATTTAAAAAAAAACAAAACAAAAAAAAAAAACTTGTTAACTAACAAGCTAGCAGCGGTGCAGGAAGTAGTCAGATCTTTAATTTAATTAAAAGTAGAAATACTACATTGTAGAAATACTTCTTTTACTGAAGTAAAAGTTCAAAAATATTAGCATCACAATATACTTGAAGTATCTAAAGTAAAAGTACTCATTATGCAGAATAATACATAATATTTTATTGTGTTTTAATCATTAATGTATAGCAAGCTAGTATTGGTGGAAGAAGTAAAAGTAGAAATACTACAGTGTAGAAATACTTCTTATTTTACTGAAGTAAAAGTGGAAAAATATTAGCATCAGATTATACTTGAAGTACTTTAAGTACTAAAGGTAAAAGTATGCATTATAATACATATTGTAGTCCTATTGCTGCATTAATGTGTTGATCACGTTAATGCTCCCTGGAGGTGTGACCACCTGACTGATGTAGAATCTAACGGGACTGAAGACGGCTGAAGTGACGGATCGATGTTTCCTGATCACTTCCATTGAAGTGTTATTTTCGGGGGATTTGCACACTGCCCGCCTGCTCACTCAACTGTGTTTGTTGCTGATCGAAAACCAGAGTGCTGAGTGTCAGCTGTGAAACCACAGAGCTTCATTTCAGGGAAACAGCTCACTGCACGTCAGGCACACGCGCACACACACACACACACACACACACACACACACACACACACACACACACACACACACATGTAGGTTAGTCTTGTGGAAAGTGTTTGAGGGGGGGGGGCGGCTGCTGCTTCTGCAAGATGAAACACTTTTTCTGCCTCAAATCAGCAGATTTCAGCAGAAAACATGAAACAGCTTCGTGCAAACAGCGTAAAGTAGATCCCCTAAAGATGTGCAGGGAAAACATTTTATACAACTCCACATGAGCACCGGGCGATTGGACAAAGATATCTTTTTATTTAGCCAACACGGTAGATAATGAAGCTGTAAAGTGTGATTCAAAGCGTGCACGAAGAAGAAGCGTCAGTTAGAATGGATCCATTTTATGCAGCGATCTCTGATGAGTCTCGACTCTTCTAGTGGTGGCTGTTTCATCAACTTGTGCTGCAAAGCGTCGTGAATTCATGAATCATATCTGAGAATTAGTCTAAAAACTGTAAACAAACAAAACACCCGTTTGTTCATTTGGAGGCTGTTAAACGAATAAAAACCAATGAAGAGGATCCTCTAACTTTACTAGTTTCACACTCACTGCCGGTACAAAACACTAATATTGCTCCTTCCTGCTATTATTATCTCATGATACGATTATTGACCAAAGGATATGAATTTACACATAAAGAAAATACATCTTGTATCATAAATCACAGGGTTGAGATCATCTGTAATAACTCTTCATGAAGCTTCACGTCGTTGTGTTCAGCTGATTGCTGAGCAGAGATCTCACTTGTGTCCCGATTAAAACCCAGATCAGCCCAATGAGGTGATTATCTAACATTGCTCACTCTGTACTGTTCCGTCTATAATGAGTGAGAGCTATTCCTGTTGTTTAATCTGCTCTCATTTAACTATAATCGAATGAAATATATGCTGGAATTAAGCATCAGTTGACGTTTTACAGAGACATGGATGTAAACTGATGCTTGACTGGTCGGTGCAGGAATATAAACCACGAGGAGGTTATTCTAGTTTATAATAATAAAATTATAAAATAATCTGGTTCGAAGCGGCTCTACGTTTGTTTTTTTGTGTTTCTTTTTCCTTTAAAGTGTTTGTAAAATAGTTTTAAAGACTTCTATAATCACTTAATAATGTAATAATTAGACTTCTGTTGTTCCTGTTGTCGTTTAACTTTTCACAAATAATAGTCCTGAACTGTGTTTCTCAGGTTTAGTGGATTCATTATGTAGTTTAGTATAAATGTGTGTAAATAGTAAGGACAGTCTGGACTGGTCTGAGCCAGGTGAAGCTAATAAACTGTAGATTCATTTACTCATTCATTTAAACTAATCATAGTGATCTCTTCTAATGAGTCTGAGAGTCTAAATGTGTGCCGACATCAGCAGGAAGCGATGAGGCCTTCACTGGTTCAGCGTACTGATGTGACGGTTGGTGTCGTGGGGGTTGAGGTTTAGCTTCAGAGACATGCTGAGGTTGCCTTTGAAGAGGAGGCCGGGGTTATCCAGTGTCTGGACCGGGGTCAGGTCAGGTTTACCAGAATCTACGCCTGAAACTCAGACGATGAGTCTTTAATCTAATTTAACGGACAAAACTTCTCCCCTTGAAACCCGTCGTTCAGCATTTCTGCCTCTTGTGTTTATTCTGTTTTATACGAGTCAATCACAAACATTGCACACGTGTTCTTCCTCCTTTCTCTTCTGTGTCAGTGAAGACGAAACGTTGAAACTTCACACTTTCACACTTGTGAATCTTGTTTTGTCATGTTGCTGCTTCCTGAACACTGAATGTATGAACTCTGTTCCTGCAGCCATGATATATATATACACACACACAGGTATATACACACACACACACAGGTGTGTATATATATATATATATATATATATTAGTGCTGGGCAAGTTAACGCGTTAATTTCGCGTTAACGCATTCATTAATTAACGCCGGCAATTATTTTATCGCGCGTTAACGCATTTTTTAAATTTATTATAATTTATTTATTTATTTATTTTTTTTAAATTGAAAGACAAGAGACAATACATATACATAACAACAAGAGGATGACAAGAACAGTGGGATAAAAACCAGCAAACATCCTATAGTCAGTCATATTAGTGCACCTATATGCTGAAATTCACGGTAAATGCATTTAAACGGCACAGATCGGGAGCGAGCGAAGGACTTTGAAAGTTAGCGGAAAGATTAACGTGAGACAACATCCGGTTTTCAGAATAAGATGCCAACAAAGTATGAATTATATTCACATTAAGTATAAAACATGCTACCTGCATCTTGTGAACCAAATGTTATTGCCCTTTTGTTCATATAGCAGTACTTTTAAAATAAAAGTGCGCAATACACTACTTTTGAATTCATTATTGAACTTTGCCATAACAATGCGATTAATCGCAAAAAATCCATGAGATTAAATATTTTAATCGTTGCCCAGCACTAATATATATATCTGTGTGTATGTATGTGTGTGTATGTATGTGTGTGTATGTATGTATGTATGTATGTGTATGTATGTATATGTATGTATATATGTATATATGTGTATGTATGTATGTATGTATGTATGTATGTGTGTATGTATGTATATGTATATATGTATATGTATATATGTATATGTATATATATATACAGTATATACAGTGTATATATATATATATATATACACAGTATATACAGTGTGTATATATATATATATATATATATATATATATACTGTATATTGATCAGGGCCACTACGAAGGACAAGTCAGTGTTCATGGTACTGACCTCCTGGTGGCGCTAGAGCTCATTGAGACCACAGACTGTATATCAGAAGTGGACGTAGTAGTGTGGCTGTAGACTAATTCCTGTGGATTCTTATCTCCTGGACTATTGTGACACAAAGGTGTTAAAGACTCACTTCCTGTCCAGGTGAGGGAGTTGAGGCAGAAGGCCTCGTCGTACCGCCGTCGAGCCTGGGGAGCTAACTTCGACAGAGACCACCTGAGCCAGCTGCTGTCCGAACACAACGCTCTGTGGGAGCCAACGGACTCCACGGACTCTCCCACGGACCCCCCCACCCCCCGCCTAACCTTGAACAGCCGTGGCCCTTCCCCCCTGGAGGCCCTGGACCTGGCCAGGTGAGAGACGGAGAGAGAAATCAGCTCAGAGAAGCTTTCAGACGACGCTTTAAGTCTTTGTGTTTTATTTCTAGCCGCTCCAGTAGCTCCAGTAAGAGGTCTTCTGTTACGAGCTCAGGAGACAAAAACACTCAAATAAAAGCACAAACACCTCCAAGTCCTCCTGCTGAAGGCCGCATGGCCTGGGGAGAAGAAGAAGAAGAAGAAGAAGAAGACACAGATGAGTAAGTGTTTCAGATTCTGCTGTGAAGAGTTTAAGTGTTAAACCAGTGTGT
>NW_022280051.1:6713247-6726225 GCF_004355925.1 Anarrhichthys ocellatus | reverse complement strand
AGTCTGTAGTCTGGAGTCTAGAGTCTGGAGTCTAGATACTGGAGTCTGTAGTCTAGAGTCTAGAGTCTAGATACTGGAGTCTGGAGTCCGTCGAGCTCTGTTGTACAATAGTTAGTGAGAATAATGTATTTTGTATAGATGAGTAATGTGACTCATAAACATTTTGTTATCAAAAACAACAATATCTTTTGTGTTTGTTGAATTTTGACCTCTTCTCTGGTTCCTCCTGAAGGACAGAAGTTTAGAGGAAGTTTCCCTAAAAACTTGACGTACTTTCCGTTTCTTCTTCCTCTAAATAGTTTCATCGTCCGGCTGAATCTCCAGTAATAAATACATACGCTGAATTAATAATTAATAAATACATACGCTGAATTAATAATGAAATACATAAGATTAATTCATATTTAATGAATACAGCAAGGAAGGACTATATGCAGCAAACTCAAATAATACAAGTTTGTTCTACTGTGAGTAATAAAAGCTTTGTGTTCACGATATAAAATGAAATTAAATTAAATTCAGAAGATCAAAATGAACAACAAGGAGCAGAATCAAGTTCTATGAACTCACAAGTTAATTATCAAAGATATTCACACATATTTGTAAAAATAATTCATATGAAAGACATTTAATAAACACAACTTTACCTGACTGATTTGTCTAAAGTACGTCAGAACCAGATGTCAAGACTTTAAACCAGAGTCACACTAAATATCATCTTTGGGTACAAATGGGTTAAATTTCTCATAAAACAGACAGAACAAAATAATTATTAGAAAAGAAGAAAAGATCAAAACAAGCTTGTGAACGTATTAAAACATTTATTTGTTGAGTTTTTAGATGAATATAGTGAAGTATAAAGAAAAATATTTACCTCTGAGATGTGGAGTAGAAGTACAAATATAGAAATACTCAACGGAAGTACAAGTACCTCTGAATTATACTGTACTGTACTGTACTTCCTCTAATGTGCCGTTTTCTATTCATAGTCATCTTTATTAATTTGGGATTTCACAACAAAGTTCCAGACAATATTATCTTTATTATCAGTCTTTAAAATAAATGTTGGTGCAGTCGGATGTCGTAGAGGAGGAAGAACAAACATCGTCATCACGTCCTCTGGATACGGACCGATTACCTGGGAACAACTCTCTCTCACACACACACACACACACACACACACACGTCTACCAACAAGCAGGAATGACCTGGAGCTGAACCAGCTGACTGTGAATTCCCCTCCTGTGGATTTACGTGTGGGGGGGGGGGCTCTCCTGGGACAACATTTCATCAATGTGGAAAAAAAGATCAATAACAATGTTTAATATGTGCTTTATGTCTAAAGATAGATTTAAAACTTCAGTAATATGTTTAAAATACATTAATATAGAAAAATGACTCGGATTAATTTTTTACATTTTCAGCCCTTAACAAGGAACGATCTTTTTTATTAGTTACGAGCACTAAATAATAATTACAGTCCTGTAAAGTGAAGTCAAAGCTTCATGTGTTAAAGCTGCATTCTCTCTAGTGTCCACCAGGGGGCGACTCCTCTGATTGTATAGAAGTCTACGAGTCTCTTGATTTATTACCTATTTATTACTTTTCGTCTTACAACTTTAACTCTTTTCACTGTTTTCACTTCATGAAAAATTTATTGTCAAATTTTGGGCCCCGTAAAAATGTCTTATTCTCAGTTTTGGGTTGTACTTAGATCACATCAAATATCATATTATTTATTCATTATTATTTATTTGTTCCTACTTTTGAACAGTCACAAGAACAAATACAACAAAATGACATGTTTGTTATTGTGAATGAAACCTCCTCTGAGTGAGATTATCTTTATCTTTATTATCTTTATTAAAACACGTTTTTTGGATTCATCTCCAGACTTCCAGCCGCTCTGCTCAGCTCATCATGTCGCTGGCTATTTCCCTTTCTTTGTTAACTGGGTGTTCCACTTCACTCCTCTTCTCACTACGTACAACGTGTTGCAACATGTCATGACTAATGTCTCTTTTTGTGACGCACTAGACACATAAAACCTCATTTGATGAGTTCATGGAACCCATTTTTAAATAATTAGTGCAATAGAAGCAGCATTTTGATGAGAAATGAAAGACGAAGTCTCTTTTTCCATTAAATAGGTCTGAAGTGTGACCTGATATCACTTGGATATCTATCTAGCCGTCTCTGAGGGATTCACACACCCATAACCAACACAATAAAGGAAAATTAGAAAAGAAAAAGCACCTGGACACTCGATCCTTTAACTTCACACCCGTAAAATCATAAGCTTCCAAGAAAATAACTGCCTGACGGGAAAATACTGGCGTTCTACAAAGAGAGTGGGAAACATTGGCATCGATCAACAAGCCCAGCGTCTCGTCTTCCTCTGTAGTGGCTTCAGGTTTAAGTGGCCCGCTGTGTGGTGGAGTCCCACAGGGGTCAATCCTGGGTTCTCTGTTGATCTCTATTCAAAAGCTTCCCTCTGGGGAAATCATCTCCAGTACTGATTACAGTGCTGATGTTCACTGTTATGCAGATGATACACAGCTGTTACCTAAGGTCTTGTGTTTCCTTATCTCTGTTTGAAATGTACTGCAGGTGATCCAACAGTTTCTACCAGTTGGATCATGAGGTTCTTATGAAGTCGGCCTCTGATCCTGGTAATGATATACAGTGTGTGTGTATATATATATATATATATATATATATATATATATATATATATATATATACACTGAGAATAATCCAAGCTCCTCTCAGCTTTACGCAGCTTTAAGCTTCGTTTATACTCTTATATAGTTCACTGATAAAAACCGTAATAACATTTCTGAAGATTTTACAAAGACGTTTTTAGATGATTTAGAAACATGAAGTCTTAAAAATCTACATTTGAGTAAATATTTTGTCAGACGAAGCAAACTGATATTCAACCTTTGTTTCATTATTTTAATACTTGACTTCTTTCTTTAGAGGGTTTGCATAAAGGCGATGAAGTATGCATATTAATTTGATATCATTTATTCTCTGAGCAGCGCCCTCTAGAGGCACTGCAGCATAATCATGGATTCAACCCTCAGCTATGATGTGCAAAAATCAAGTGTTATTTCTCATAAATGTGCCGTCGATTAGCACTTCTTTCTATTGTTTTTATTGAGACAATCATAAAAATTATTGGTATTAATATTTAAAAAAGTAAATCTTGCAGCTGAAAACACAAATCATAAACGACTGACTCCATATTTGTTTTAGTTATTGCATCATGAACACATACAGTGTTACAAAATTGTTTCCTCTTCGACATTGTTTTACCTTGTCGTCATTTTAAATGCCATATAATTAAAAAACAATAACACTTAATTGAGGTTTGTTGACGATTAAATGTTGCGTAACGTGATGAATCTATCAGAACTGGTTGGACGAGTTTTTCTCTTCAACAGAGGGGAAGTTTATACAACAACTTCCACACACATACACACACACACAAACACCCTGATAAAAAAAGGAAGTGATGTCACCGGAGAAGTACAATTAAAAATACTCTTTTAGAGAATCGAGTTTGTCGTCACACCTTGCCGATTAATTTCCTCTGTGTAAGTGACAGTAAACACAGATTGTACCAGCTCAGCACTGACCTGTGTGTGTGTGTGTGTGTGTGTGTGTGTGTGTGTGTGTGTGTGTGTTGTGGGTTTTTGAATGGTTACCTGTCCTATATTTGAGCAGCGGTGGGCGGAGGACTGATCTGTATAAAGAGAGGAGGCAGAGAGACATCTTCACTACAGCATCCACTGACAGGTGAGGAAACACACAGATGCATCAGATTAATAGTTTCATGTTTTATTTAATAAAACTTATAAGTGATTTAAAATCTGTTTTCTGTCTTGCAGTTGAAAAAACCTCTCTGACTCTGACTGAAAGTCGTGAAGATAATTCATCCACCTGAACCATGAAGCTCATCACCGCCACACTCGCCTCTTTCGTCCGTCCGACCGCCGCCGTGCTCGTCCTCCTGCCGCTGCTTCTGGCTGGCTGGGCCGGGGCAGCAGCGCTCCCATTGGACCAGCCGCTCAGCCAGCCGCTGAGAAACAGGGAGACGTACCAGGCGGTCCGGGACGTGTCGCAACACGTGAGTGGTCAATTTAAAAAAAAATATTTGAATTGTTATTTAAGTCTGGGTATTTTATTGTGATGACAAAGAAGTATTTCATAAGTAAAAGTAACAAAATACTACAAGTAAAAGTCTAAATCAGATTTATGTTAAAGTACAAAAAATATACTTAAAGCAGAAACAACCTTGTCTACATTATAGTATGATATATTGTATGATTACTATTATTTGTAAGCAGCATTTTAATGTTGCAGCGTGTAACTACTTTGTATATTGTTCGGTTAATTGTGAAACCTGAACCTGTAAAGTATTTGCTTCAGAATTCAGGTGATGTAAAGGTATCATGTTGCATGAAGTTTAAACACTTAAGTAAAGTACAAGTACATTAAAATTGTACTTAAATACAGTACTTGAGAAATTGTTTATAAGTTACTTTTAATTCTAGAAGTTTAATTGTAGAAAAATGGCTTTAAATCTCAGAATTGAGGCTTTAATCGTATTAACTTTTAAAATATTGTTTTGCTTATCAAAGCAGAAGAAGAAATAAAATGTGACGAATCCAAATGATAAAAACCTTTTAGAGGTTTTATTTTAGGTTCCTGGTCAACGTTTGGGGTGTTCTCTGAGCAGCTTGTTAGCATTATTGATGCTAATGTGGTTTCCTGCCTCTCCAGGCTCAGAACGCGCAGACGGAGGATGAATCCAGCATCAGACTGATGCCCAGAGTCGACATCGACCAGGTGAGAATCATCCCGTGATGTTTACCACAAATAAACAAATCATCAGCAGAACAACGAGGTAAACGTTCGACCTCTGACCTCTCCGTATCCTCCAGGACCACCTGAAGATCTGCTGCCTTCACGCCAACATCCTGGACTTCTACCTCAACAACATCCTGCGTCAGCGCGACAGCATGCATCCCAACATGCACCGGCTGAAGACTGACCTCACCCGCGTCAGCGAGGACCTGCAGTCCCAAGGCTGTGTGAGTGTTTTATTCTGCTGCTGATGTGAAGCTGGTTAGCTTAGCTTAGCACAAAGACTGGAAATGGGGGGGTGGGAAGCTAGCCACTGCAAAGTTAAGAAATGCTACAATTTGCTGTTTAGGTGAGAGATAGATAAGAAGATTGATACCACAGTGATTACGAATCTGCAGCTAGCAGCTGGTTAGCCTAGCTTAGCATGAAGACTGGAAACAGGGTGAAATCTAGCCTGGCTCTATCCGAAGTTAAGAAACACGCTTTTTTACTTTCTTGGTTAGAGTTAGCTGAAAATATTGATATCGCAGTGATTAAGCATCTGCAGCTAGCAGCTAGTTAGCTTAGCATAAAGACTAGAAACAGGGAGGACAGCTAGCATGGAAACAGTTATATTATGTCGTTTTATGGGGGAAACGTGTCGGACTACTTCTTGTTTTCCCTTGTTTTCACTCTTTATGCTAAGCTAAGCTAACCGTCATCATATTTAAGCAAGCAAAGCCCAAAATTTAACAGCTGCTAACCTGCGCTATGCTAACCTGCGCCTCCTGTCTGTCTCTCCAGAATGTGACTCACTATCACGATCATCATCACGCTGTGGAGTTTCGCAGGAAGCTGAACCAGGTGAGATTTCACTCCCTAAATAATGACACTTTATTAAACTATGTTTCACATCTATATATATATAACAAGATAGTTATTATATTGCTTCATTTTGTGACACATTTAATCAATCAGTTGATCGACAGAAA
The DNA here is from genome assembly GCF_004355925.1 of Anarrhichthys ocellatus. Taxonomy (NCBI): domain Eukaryota; kingdom Metazoa; phylum Chordata; class Actinopteri; order Perciformes; family Anarhichadidae; genus Anarrhichthys; species Anarrhichthys ocellatus. Next base: position 6,720,379 of record NW_022280051.1, on the reverse strand, counting down.
GTTAATCGACAATTATTTTCATTATGAATTAACATTTACGACTTTAATTCCAGAATTTTGACTTTATTGTGAGAAATCTAGTTTTAAATCTTAAAGTTATTCCGTAATTCTTCTATTTTCTGACATTTTATCGACCAAACTAATTGATTAATTGAGAAAACAATCATCAGATTAATCGATAATGAAAACAACTATGTTATAGAGTGTCATGAACTCCTGAAAACAGCTGTTCATCAAACAGAAACAAACAGAAAGGAAATAGCGCATTAATCGGGGACTATTTTCAGCGGCGGATGAATCCACATTTGGTGTTCTAGTGAGTTTTTATGGCAGCAGGACGTCTAATAAACCACAGAAGAAGAAGATAATCGGTCCTTTGTGTGTGTTTCTATTGTTTCTAATGTGACTCTGTTGTTTTCAGATGGGAGGAGAGCGAGGGATGAACAAAGCTGTGGGAGAGGTCGACATCCTGTTCACTTACCTGCAGGACTTCTGCATCCAGCCCAGAAACGACACCGCCGTCTAACGCCCGTTTCCACTGAACTCTATTTATCATATTTATCCCCTTTTATAACAGACACTTTCATACTTTTATTTATTATGGATCTATTTCATTTGAGAACGTATTTAACTGTGTTTTTTGATACAGTATTTATTTGTGACTGGATTAGTTATTGATCTATTTATTGATCAGAGTTTCGATGCTCTGGTTTTGACCATGTTGCCATTTTATGGCTCATTAATATGAAGGAGTTACAGTATTTAAACGTCACAATGAATCGACTGTGTCACAAGATTTACTTGAAAACAAATAAAGTTTGGTTTTGAATATGAACGTTGGCTCGTCTTTCTGCTGGTGTAGTACTACTACTAGTACTAGTAGTAGTAGTAGTAGTAGTAGTATTAGTAGTAGTAATAACCCTGATATTCAGACTGAACTGTCATTTTCATTTGGAAGCTTTGGAAACATTTAGTGGGAGCAGTTAACTTCATATTAGTCACGTTTATTCAATTTATGTTCTTATATTTGTATACAACTGTAAACATCTCGTCCAGTTGAAGACATTCTGAGGTCGTTATTCTGAAGAAGACGTTCTTATTAAGAGATGAAAACGTCTTCTCTCAGACTAGAGGAGATAAAACATCCCAAATACGTTCAGTGAGTTTAATCAACTGTGGGAGTTTGCAGTGACTCATATGTCACCTGTGTGTGTGTGTGTGAGTGTGTGAGTGTGTGTGTGTGCGCTCTGGGCAGTAAGTACTTTTTATTTTAATAAAAGTAGCAACATGTTACTGAGTTATGCAGAATGGAATCACTTTAATTAAGGTGGAGCTCATTTTAATTTAATTTAATTTAATTTAATTTAATTTAATTTAAAAGACATTAAAAATACGACATTTATGTTGTTTTTTTATCTCTGAATAATTTGATTGCACTTAATAAGATGAAATAAAAATAAGTGAAATAATAAAGTGACATTTAAACAAAAGTGTTATCAATGAATTTTATTCTGAAATGAATAAAACAGAAACAGACATGTCCATGATAATGTTTCCTATCATATATATCTTTACATTGCTATCATTATGATCAGTTTTATCAGATCAAATTAGATCTTATCTGATGACACACACACACACACACACACACACACACGATGCCCTTTATATCAAACTGGTGCAGAAACCTGCAGAAACCTCAAGAAGACGAGACCTACTTACCTACTTTCAATAGTGTAGGTTTGTTCTCAGCTCACTGTGTGTGTGTGTGTGTGCGTGTGTGTGTTTGTTGGGGGGGGGGGGTTCCTGTCCCTTTCGTGACCAAAGAACAACTTAAAGACAGATTCATGTTCTTCAGTCACGAAAGGTTGCGTCTGGTAAAAGTCACAGTAAGTATCACAAATGTTTTGTTTATAAATTAATTTACTTTTAGAGCTAAAATAAAACAATCAATCTGCAGACAAACACACAATGACGTGTTGATGAGGATTCAAATAAATAAGTAAGTAAACTGACTTAAACTTAAAGGCGTCTCTAAGATGGACATTGAGATTTCCATTCATCACATTGTCATCTTCCACTTGTCCACCAGATGTCCTCCCCCCCCCCCCCCCCAACGGCCACCTGTTGGCCCCGCCCCCTCTACTCACCTGACTTCCTCACCTGCATCTAATTCCCTTTGTCAGCCTCTCACTGCAAACTCCAGACCATCAAAGTTCCCCATGTGGTTTCTTGTGTTTGCTTTCATGAACCAGAACCAGAACCAGGACCACTTAGCAGCAGGTCTACCTGGATGTTCCCTGCTCCGTCCCTGTGGATTTAAAGGAACAGTACAGCTAAAAACTATTTCATTCAACACGGTCCCTCCAGAGACTCTCTAAAGTTATTAAAGAGAGCGGAGCTCCTACAAAATAAAAGCATATAAGTGCGACCAGACTTCAAATGAGCACGGACAAAAGACGACAAAGGTTATAAAACATTTGGGGGAAACTTTAGGAAAAGTCCGGTGCAGCAGAAGATTCTTTTCACGGGAGGACATTTTCAAAAAAGAGCTTTGTTCAGCAGGAGCTCAGGTGTGTTTGGATTTCTCCATGAGAAATACGGCCTTACCTGTGTGACGTCATCACGGGGATTTCCCCACACAGGTGACAACAGGAAGTACAGTAAGAACAGCAAACTTCCCACTGTGTGTGTGTGTGTGTGTGTGTGTGTGTGTGTGTGCGTGTGTCTGTGTGTGATAAGATCTATATTTAGCCGAGCTCTTTGTGTCTAGACAGAAGCAGGAAACAGTTTACATGAGCTGCACAAAGACGTCTGAGGTGGAAGCCCCCAAATAACGAGCAACAGCTCGAAAAGATGCCTGTTGATGATGTAATATGTACAGAGCTAATTATATACTAAATAGGAGTATAAATACATAACTTCTATGTACAAATAAAGAGGGAAGGAAGTAGGAAAATTCAATAATTTAAAGAGAATAATAAATAAACATTGATAAATAAACTACATAACAATATTCTACCTTATAAACCAAAAATCTCAGCTGGACAATTTCCATTTTCTTGTCATATATCATTTGATTTAATACATATATTTTGCTATGGGTATGAATTTAGTTACTCTAGATTTGGGGAATAATAATTTGGGGCTTTTAGGATTTAGTGTAAACAGGAAGTACAATGTTGCATGAGGTCAAGTTAGCAATGTAAGCTAGCTGTGAGCTAATACAACATGAGCCTAGTTTATTTACCTGTATTTGTTTACATTTTGTCAACTTGGCAACATTAAACTTATGCCGAATTATTAATTAGCAGTTCATGTTTGTAATGTACTCTTTGATGTACAGACAACTATCACGGGATTACTTTGATACTAAAGACAACTTAAAAACGTGAAGATTCTCGGGCATGTCTGTAACTTTTTTAAATATGTTACTATGATTAAGCAGACTTTTGTACTCAGTGGAGGTTGGACGTAAATATATATTCAGGAAGTGTAAGTCACACCGATTATAGAAATTTGTTTTTCATTTCTGTGTGATATAACGCAATTTTAGGTAATGGCGCGAAAAGGGTTTTGGAGTGCTGTTTGCCTAGCCGCCGTTAGCCTATCCGCTGTTAGTTAGCCGCCGTTAGCCTATCCGCTGTTAATTAGCCGCCGTTAGCCTATCCGCTGTTAGTTAGCTGCCGTTAGCCTATCCGCTGTTAGTTAGCTGCCGTTACCCTATCCACTGTTAGTTAGCCGCCGTTAGCCCAGCTGCCGTTAGCGAGGATTGAGACTAGTGGTTGTGTTAAAGGCTTCTTGTTAAATCAGCTAAAACAATGAAATTATCCAGTATTTATAAATACTCAATTATCATTATCATGTTATTGCTATTTATAAATGTGTGTAAATAAATAGCTTCAATCTATTCAGGTGATTTGCTTCATATTCACCTGTAGGCCTTTTCACTCTGCTACATTTGACTCTAATAATAGTCTGTGATTGTTTCACTATCAGCTCTACAATTGAAACAGGAATGTCTTTGTTGTTTCTGTTATTGTCCTCCTCACCTGCAGGCTGCTACAGGTACATTTTATTTTCTGAACAATGATGTATGTCACAGTGTTCAGACAATATCTACGAACCAAGTGGGGAAAAAACATTTCTTAATTCTGGGTCGGGACTTTTTGACGTCTACACAGTATCTCACCATCGGCAGCAGTTCAAGGTAAAAAAACTAAATTTTATCTCTAATAAAGATGGTTAAGTGATGTAAATGGACGTAATTGTTGCAGGTTGTGTGTTTACACCTAATTTAACCAGAAATACATAGCTAGCATACTATTTCTGTTAGCTATTTATTTTTTTAGGCTATTCTTAATGTGTTTTTTTTTGTGTAAAAAAGGCTACATTTATCACAATGTACCCTCTTGAGTTCTAATGTAACTTAAACAGCATCATTTATGTTATCATGCATTGATTAAAGGCCCTGTGCTAGTTGGCAAACATTAGCATGCTAACATGCTGAAGTAAACACTGGCTACGTTTACATGTACAGGAATATATATTTAGTTTGTTTACATGTAAACAGTTCAGTGGGAATATTGTTTTATTTCGAGCATGTTAACGTAGTCGTCCCGGCTGAACATGAGCATGTCTGCCTCTGACATACGGTCTCACAATGTGTTCATTTACATTAATTATCTTTTCATTTGTCCTGAATATGATAAATAAAGTTAAATGTAAGAGTTGATGCAGTGTCCTTCCACTCTGCAGGTTCGTCAGGTCTTCGTGAGACAAAGAGGAAAACTCTCAATTCCACTTGCTCTCAGCTCCGGTTCACTCACATATTTTTGTGCATCCATGCATTTAATAAATCTCCTGCATGTCACGTTTATGTCTACAGGCACTTCAGAGTCACCTGGACTGTTGGAGGAAACTGGAGCACCTTTTGTGTTTGTGAAACAGACGTGTTGGACGCCGCCTGTCAACCAGCAGACAGAAGGCGTCCCGTTATGTGGGTCGAACAGCGTCTCTCTCAAATCTGCTGCATGGGGTAAAAAACAAAACCCTGCACAGTCACCGCTTCCCGGCTAAGTCAACAAAACCGCAACCTACTTTTATCTGACCGCACATCTAAAACCTGCTTACCAAAATAAACGCCGCCGACGTCATCAGAGATGGTGAAATCTGATTTATTTACTAAGGCTGCAACAAACTATTATTTTTAACTGTCATAATAGTGACGCCTGCCCATCCCAATTTCTCAGACGCTTTTTAAATGTCTTGTTCTGTTTGTTCAGCAGTCCAAAAGATAAATATAGTCAATTTAAAGTGATATAAAACAGGGAAAAGCAACAAATTTGATCAATCAAGTTTGATTAATTAAAGACTTCTGACGAGTGCTGGAAGAATTACTCAGATCTTTTACTGTAATTTTCTGTCTCGCGATCAGAACAATAACAACAGACGTAGGTTGGTGACGTGGTGAAGGTCGGCATCTTTGATTACGGCCATCGCCATCTTGTTTTTTGCAACCAGTGAACAGGAAGTGACCATATCTGGACTGAGAAGGAGAAACGGAGGTTGCCGCTGTGTCTCTACGTCACTCCTCCGCCATCTAAATTCAGTCACTTTCATTCACTGGTTGCAAATCCATGATGGCGACGGCCAAAACGACAAACTCGAGGCTTCAAAACGTCCACAAACCCAACGGGTGACGTCACGACGACTTCGTCCACTTCTTATATACAGTCTATAATACTGTCTCCAATAGTAAAGTCTCTCTCTATGTGAAACACATTCACTCTACTACACTTTCTACCAGTTTTAGAGGGTGCTGGTGCATTTCCCATCATGCACTGCACGGGCTGATCACTTGTCAATCAACCAAAGGATGATTCGACAAAACAATAATTCTTACAGACAGTTTATCGTCAGTGTGGTTGCTTGACCTGGTTACTGTTCTGACTTCCAGGAAGTACCGTCAAAACACACACAAACACACACACACACACACACACACACACACACACACACACACACACACACGCACACACTTTGTCATGACCTGAACTTTTCTGTATTTGACTCAAACATCAAACATGTATTCATCGTCTTCTTCTTCTTCTCCTGCGGCGACGGCGTGCTGACATCGTCTTTAATCTGGGTTGGACATAGAGCGACTCGGCGCTTTCTGAAACTCTCCAATTGGAGGGAAAGAAATTCCCTGAGTCAAAGTTTCATTGGCTGCGTTGAACCGAAGCCGCAACCTAGTTTTATCTGACTGCAGATCTTAAACACCAAAACCAGGTTTTTACCAAGAGGCGACCGTTAAAACCGAACAGGAAGTGACATCACAGGAGGAGAGAAGGAGAGAAGGAGAGGAAGGAGGTGAGGAAAGAGGAAAACCAACAGGTGGAGATAATGAATAAAACAAGGGAAGATGAGGAGGAAGGAGGAGAAGGAGGGAAGGAAATCAAGAAAGGAGGACTGGAGGAGAGTTGATAACAACGTTAAATAAAGAGAGGAGAAAAAAGAGGAAGGGAAGGACAACAGGAGGAGAGGAGGAGAAAATGTTAAGAAAGGAGGAAGGAGGAGATTAAGGAAGGAGGCTAGCAATGAGAAATAGAGGAAATTAGAAGAGAGGAGGTGAAAGAGGAGAGAGTAAAGGAGGAGAGTAAAGGGAAGGTGACATCAGCAGGGACAGTCCATAGATATTTGCTGCAGTGAGTCAGTGATATTAGGAAGTTTCTGAAACACGAGAGGAGGCAAAAGAAGAAGTAAAGAGGGGGAGGAGGAGGAGGGGGAGGAGGAGGAAGAGGAGGTATAAATGTGGCAGAGAGGGGACAACCTGCTACAGTTGAAGATGTCGCTCCTCTTCGTCAGGGCGTCTGTTCTCTCTCTGCTCCTCGTCCTCGTCGCCGGCGAGCTTGTCGCCGGCGAGCTTGTCGCCGGCGAACTCGTTGCCTCGGCTGAGCGAGGACTCACCTGTCGACAGGAGATCCCCGCCGAGCTGATCCGAGACCTGTGGAGTCGCAACAGACTGCTAATCAACAAGCTGCCGGTAAGATCAATAACTGACCATCAATACCTCTGATTATTACAATCTATACCTCTGATTATTACAATCAATACCTCTGATTATTAC
>NW_022280051.1:6708441-6713237 GCF_004355925.1 Anarrhichthys ocellatus | reverse complement strand
ATCTATACCTCTGATTATTACAATCTATACCTCTGATTATTACCATCTATACCTCTGATTATTACCATCTATACCTCTGATTATTACAATCTATACCTCTGATTATTACAATCTATACCTCTGAATATTACTGTCTGTTAGATTAACTGAAGATCAATCAGTTTACTAGCACTTACAAACATTAAGTGTTAATAATAACTGTTATTGATTAGCCTATCAATATATCAGTTTACTATATCATACATTGATAACGGTTATCGATTAGGATATCAATATGTCAGATTATTACTTTTATAGATCAATAATTCTGATTTATTCGTCTATTAATATGTTGGTTTACTAACTTTGTATGTCAATAATAACTTATTGTTTAGCCGATCAATATTTCAGTTTACTACCTTATAGGTCAGAAACAGCTGTTATTGATTAGGCAAAGACAGAATCCATTCTTTCAAAATAAAAGCAGTTCTTTCAAAAATAAGAAAACACTTTCGTTGAGGGTTTACCACATTTTATCTGATCGTTACAGATTTATACACAAAACAGTTTCACATCCGATCATGACATCATTCATATTGATGAGTCATGCTGTGAATCAGCTGTTCAGTGTCAGACAGGAAGTGAACGTGTGAAAAACTGCAGTTTTTAAACCAGATCAAAGACTTTCTGATTGAAGCTCTTTTATTTCACTACCGGAGGAAAAAGAACATCAAAGAACATCATTTACATACAGTAATACTACTAATGTTATTACTGCTACTACTGTACTACTAATACTAATACTACCACTGCTCCAAAGTACATTAAAATACTCACAAAGTACAGTGTTTCAGTGTAATTTGAGTTACTTTATATTCTTACATTTGCAGTTTCTATTCCTCTCCTGTAACATTATGCATAATGAGTGCTTTCAAAGTACATTTTGCTGATAGTACTTCTGTACTTTAACTTGTACTGGAGTACTTACATGGTGATATTAATACTTTTGCCAAAGGAACTCAGTATTTCTTCCATTGATTAATATCCATTACTTCAACTACTACTACTACTATAACTAATAATGAACATTGGTTAATTTGAATAAAAATGTATTTAACCATAAAATATTTTAAATAAAAAAGTAGATTATGTTTATGGACAAAAAAAGGTGTTTATTTACTTTTCCTGAGCTTTCAACTACATCTCATCAGTGTCCTCATCATGAGCTTTATTTAATGTATAATTGTGAAAATATTCCTGATGAGGTAGCTTATTTGACCTTTTGTGTATTTTATGGATGAAGTTGTATATTTATTGTGATATTCTAAATATTGCGGCCTCCCTGTTTTGTCTCATTAATATTGTATATTGTTTATGTTTCTTTATATCATTGTAAATTATTTTCAAGTATCTTTGTTAAAGGTCGATTATAATTGTATTTCTCATGTTTCTCTCTCTTACTCTTAAATACCAAAAAGATTTCAGTAACTCTCATTCATGTTTGAAAAAAATATGAAAAATGATGTAAAAGCAAATATAAGACTCATGATTTTGATATTTGTATCTGCAGAAAGAAGAGAAATTCTCCAGGAGACGGAGACTTCTGCCCAAGTTCTGCACCAACTGTCCTGAGGTCAGTAAACCTGTCTGTCTGTTGACCTGTCTGTCAGTAAACCTGTCTGTCTGTTACATGTTTACCAGTATTGTCTTTGTATTTGGTGTAAAAATGACCCTTTTTCAATGGAATCTGGTGCTGGAGAGCAAAAGTGGAAGTAAATCTTTCGGCCTGCAGCCATAAATATACCTGCTCGGTTTACCTCGACCTCAACCACAACCGCATGTTTACCATCACCAATCTAATGCTGTAACTCTACAGAACCAGGTCTAACCAAAACCCTGCAGCACCACCTCTCCTTCTGCAGCCTTCTTCTTGACTTCTGTCTCAGGCAGCAGCTTTCTGAGCTAAGTGAGAGTCCTCCTCGGTAGTGGAACAAGTGAAGTGCTACTAACCGTGCTGCCAAGCAGATAGCGCCTTGATCCTCCTGTGATATTTGCAAATCATTTATTTAGGTGATATGCAGACGTTTGCCGCAAAATATTCCCGTTTCTATGCAAATAAGCGGCATTGATAATTTACCCGTTTACACACCGAAGGCATTTTCGTCAAAATAGTTGTTTTTGTCACGAATACTTTCACACAGAACGTGAATATTACACGCCGAAAAAGTACAGATGGGAACAAGGTTGATCTCATCTTATGTTATTATGTTTTACTTAATTGTCTTATCTTTTATTTTATGTTATTATCTTATTTTTTATTTTATAATATCTTTTATTTTGTTTTATTTTATTTGTGTTCAAGAGAAGCTGATAATAAAGTAACACCTACTGATGACGCTGTGTGCTCTCTCCTCCTCAGCGTATGATTGGCTGGCTGGAGATACGGGAGTTGATTGACGTCTACCAGACGACTGTGTTCAGCAGAGGAGTCGTCCAGAAGCTACTCCCCCTCCACTACAACGACCTGCTGTACCGCATCCAACACACACTGCAGCACTGTGTGAGTACACAAGTACACACTCCACATGCTCAGATACACACACACACACACACACACAGATTACTTATGTACACTGACTAATGTGTTTTGTGTACTTTGCAGGTTTCTACCTCTAAACGTTCAGAATGGTTCAAAATCATCAAGAAACTGGAAAGAAAAATTAAAAAGGTAAATATTTACAGATTGTACAACAACTACTACTACAACTACTACTTTTTATTATATAGTAACTGCCGTTGCTACTACTATTACTACCAATAACACATTTACTACTACTACTGCATCTACTGCTACAGATATTACATTTACTACTACTGCTACTACTAATATTGCTACAATTAATACTTCTATGCAAATGATTGTATTACTACTGGCACTAATGCTATTACTGTTGCTACTACTGCTATTAATACTGCTAATACTACGAGTGATGCTACTTGTATTAGTACTGTCACTAATACTACTACTGTTGCTACTACTACTGTTTGTATGTATTTATATTTATACCATGTACTTATAAATATACCTCTAATACTACCTGTACCCGTCTGCTGCAGAGGAGGAGAGACGAAGGAGCGCTGAAGGCCGTCGGAGAGTTCACCTTCATCCTCAGGTGGATTGATGAGCTGACTCAGCACAACATCCTGTAGAGCATCTTCATCATTGTTGTTAACCTCATCATCTTCATCGTTATCAACAACCTCATCATCTTCATCATCATTATCAACAACCTCATCATCGTCACCATATTCCCAATCTCATCTTCATCGTTATCAGCAACCTCATCATCTTCATCATCATCGTTGTTAACAACCTCATCATCTTCATCTTCATCATCTTCATCATCGTTATCAACAACCTCATCATCGTCACCATATTCCCAATCTCATCTTCATCGTTATCAGCAACCTCATCATCTTCATCATCATCATTGTTAACAACCTCATCATCTTCATCTTCATCATCTTCATCACCGTTATCAACAACCTCATCATCATCTTCATCATCGTTGTTAACAACCTCATCATCGCCATCTTCATCATCGTTATCAACAACCTCATCATCTTCATCATCGTTGTTAACAACCTCAACCTCATCATCTTCATCATCGTTGTTAACAACCTCAACATCGTCATCTTCATCATCGTTGTTAACAACCTCATCATCGTCATCTTCATCATCGTTATCGACAACCTCATCATCGTCATCATCATTATTTTTAACCTCAAAGTTCTTGAATCTTCATTTTTTTGAGTATTGATCCGTCGTTTGAATATTATATTTTGTATTGATATAGTTTATTTTCAAAATAACTTATTTTTTCAGAAAATATTTATTGTATCTGTGTATTCACTGAAGAAGTGTTAAAAGTACTTGAAACTTGTGTGTATTGAATTTGGATGACGGAAGATATTTTTATATGAATTATTGTTGCTTTATTTATGTAAATTTTTCAAAATAAAACTAGATTTTAATCTTCATCACTGTTGACTGGTGTTGATTTCTAATCTCTGAAATAATCTGTAAATTTGGAGTGTTGACTCCCTCTGCTGGTCGAGATCAGGTACAACACGTGAATATAAAGTGGGTGTTGTAACGAGGAAAGGAAGGAAGAGAAAGGAAAGGAAGCAATGAGGGTAATAGAAGAGGAGTAAAGGAGTAAAAGAAGAAGAGTAGACAAGAAAGGAAACGAGAAAGACAAATTAAAGGAAAGAAAAGATGCAGAACCAAATATTATAAATGGAAAGAAAAGTAAAGTTTCATAAAAGGTGAGCAGAAGAAATGAAAAAGGCAAAGAAAGAAATGCGGAAAGCTAGAAAGAGAAACATTTTTAAAATAAAGAAACGGTATTTGGAGTTTGCGGTTTCGGGTTAGTGGAAGAACGAAGAATTCAAATAACGGTTTTACCCAAAAAGCAAAACTGAGTCACGATCCGCTCCCTCAGCGGTCAGTGGAAACTCCGCCCCCACAGTGATGACGCAACACTGAACCGAACGCATCAGCAACGCTGAGTCAGCTCAACGAGAGCTGAATCATTTTATTACTGCGGGATAAAATAAAAGCGCTTAAAAAAACTCCGAAAACGAGTTAAAAACGTGCAAAATTCAGATTAATGCAACAGAAACATCAGATATGATAGAAAACATTTTACTGATCAATCAATACTTTTACTTTTTTAAAGTTACTGTGAGGAACTTTTAACTGGTTCAGAACCAGTCTCAGTTTAGTCCTGATCCTCTATATGAACCAGTCTCAG
>NW_022280051.1:6693998-6708431 GCF_004355925.1 Anarrhichthys ocellatus | reverse complement strand
AGTCCTTATCCTCTATATGAACCAGTCTCAGTGTAGTCCTGATCCTCTATATGAACCAATCTCAGTTTAGTCCTGGTCCTCTATCAGACCTCCATCAGTACAGAGACCATCAGAGAGAAGATGGTCTGTTTCTATAGAGTTATTCTTAATGCTCGTCATCTGAGCCACCTGGTCGGATTCTGGTGAAACCAGATGAACTCATACAGGTTCACCAGAAACTCCTTCAGCTCAGACTCCAGCAGAGACCGGTCCACCGTGGACAGACCCAGATCCTCCAGCAGAGACCGGTCCACCGTGGACAGACACAGATCCTCCAGCAGAGACCGGTCCACCGTGGACAGACACAGATCCTCCAGCAGAGACCGGTCCACCGTGGATAGACACAGATCCTCCAGCAGAGACCGGTCCACCGTGGACAGACCCAGATCCAGAGCTCCGGAGGGAGGAGGAGAGCTCAGCTCCTGGCAGCAGCAGCAGCGTAGCATGGCTTCTCCTCTCTGGGAGGTTTTCTAAAGGGACTCTGGTGCTCAGAAACACTACTTTCGTGCACAGGGACCAACAGAATTAACACATAAAAGAAAGTCCCTTATAGTAACTACTACTTTTACTTCAGTAAGGTTTTGAATGCAAGACTCATTCTTGTAGTGGAGAATTTTCACAGTATATTTACTGCAGTAAAGGATCTGAATAGCTGTTGTGACCAATTAGCTCTAATGCTAACTGCTGCTAAAAGCACAATACCTCTGTTTTGCTATTTTTTTAATTGTTTTATTAATATACACATATTGTCCCCATGTTGCCTCAACGGGATCAGAGGTCATGGGGTAGTCAGGCTCATGGATTATCCAATCTGAGTGTGTGCTGCGTTTGCTGTAGGTGGGAAATTCAACCCTTCACCACACCAGAGAGGATGTGGTGTGTGTGTGTGTGTGTGGTGCTTATGTTGACGGTTGGCCCAGAGGAAAAAAACTGTCTGGTTAAGACTTCTAGGAAACATAGAGGAGATTTAAATGTAGGAGACCACCAGTTAATTCCAGTTGATTAACATTTACTTAGAAAGCCAAACTGCCAGTGTGTGTGTGTGTGTGTGTGTGTGTGTGTGTGTGTGTGTGTGTGTGTGTGTGTGTGTGTGTGTGAGAGTGACAGACTGGCAGAAATTCTTCTTCTGGTGTACAAAAAACAAAGCCCTCAAGCATTTTAGCATTATTTAGTTATTTAGGATTTTCAATTCATGTAATAAATGTTTGGTTATGTTTAAATAAAACCATAAATATATATATGTAATAATACAGGTGATGGTCCAGAGTGGTGCGCTCTCTTTTATGTCTTTGGTGATGTTACAGGAGCTCTCCTGAGTTCAGGTGGACCTGGTCCAATGGGAGACCAGGATCTGAATTCAAACCAAATCTCACACTCAGGTGAGACCTGCAAGATGTGACCGGGTTTTTGTTCCATTGTTTAGGCTTTTAAATTCTCAGGCTTTAGATTCCACATGAAGTTTCTCCACCTAAATAATTCTACAAATGAACATTACTGTAAATGCAAAAGATCTGCATGCACAAACTAAATCAAAATCAGGTGCAAACATGAACACTGATCCACGGATTTTTTATTCAATCACCTAATATATTACAATATGCAGATGACACACAATTTTACATTTGTGTTCAGACAGACGACCCCCGATTGTTAAAGTTGCAATCGACCAGTTTACGACACACAGAGAGCGCGTCAACCATTGTTCCACGAAAAGAGCAAAAGGGTAGCGCTTCTGTTTCCCCCCCGGTAGCTATCGGTACATTTAACTTGAACTCTGCATTGTGCAGCTGTATGATGTTGGAAAATAAAAATATAAAATATATACTCATGTTGAGTCTGAATTAGTTTATCGGGGGAAACCCTAAAAATATGCTTTCTACTCATAATGATGGCATTTCTACCCGCAGTGATGATTCAGGTTTCACTGAACGCCTCGTGGTGGCATTTCCACTAGCAGCAATGATGCAGCAATGGTTCTTCTTCTTCCTGCTGTGATGACATTTCTAGTCTCAGCGGTATCACTTTTACCTAAAGTCATCACATTTCCACCTGTGTCCACAACGGTGAACACACTTCTACCGCCTACGGACGTGATTCAACCTGCCATGTTTCTACAGCTCAAGATTACCAAAAAGCATGCGGACAAACGAACAATACGTTTATGTGTGATAGTCGAACATGTCTTTGTACTGCTACAACAGCCTCTGCTCTTCTGGTTTCAGGCTTCCCACCAGGTGTTGAACCTGACATCAGGGATTTTCCAGCCTGCTCTCACCAATTGGTGAATGAATGTCACGACAATTTGTAAATCGTTATGCGTGCAATAAGAACGTAGTAGTCTGGGCTGACTACAATGCCAACTTGCCAACGTGAGGTAGAATGAAATGTGAGAGAGACCTCTTATGATGGGGAGGTGGGGAACAAACCAGGAGATTTAAAGTGTTGTAATTTTTATGTTTATTTGAAGTTACGTGAGCGTTGTTTGTGATGTTAGTTACGTTTTTGACGTGTTTTTCTTACTTAGTTTACAGACTTATTTTAAGTCCAACCATAATGTTTTTCCTGAACCTAACTCAGGGGTTTTCGGCCTAAGCATAACCGCAACTGTTTCACAACAAGGTGGTGTTAAATGACATGCAAAAAGCCTAAAATGTGTAACAATGACACGTGGAAATGTTGGAAATGTGGTTCTATTTATACGCCTTTTCTCTGTGAGATCGGATTTGGATTTCCTCCCGTTAAACCTCAAAAGCATCATTGAGGTCCAACTGATGTTGGAGATCGGCTCTGGCTCACAGTTGATGTACCGGTTCATCCCCCAGAAAGTGTTGGATGGTGTTGAGATCACGAATCAGTGCAGACCAGTCTAGTTTTTCAGCACCAAACTGGGGAAAACATTTGGTTTAGAGCTGGTTTTGTGTTGTGTTGGAACAGGAAAGGGACAAACACCAACTGTTGATATAAAGATGGAAGAACACTTGTCTTAAACTCGGGTTCCCAAATGTTTTCACTTGTGACTTCTAGGTTGGGAAGCACTGGTCTAAAGTTCTCACACTTTGGCCATATAATGAGGGTACAGCGATGCGACCTGCTTTTAATGTGGATTTCTATACATTGTACCCAGATCCAAACATCTGGATCCGTTTCATGTTTCAAGGTTAATTTTATTGATGTATAAAATCATGTAAATTTCAGTGCTACCGTCCTAACCAACCAACGCTGACTACGGAACATAAGATATTATTACCAATATAATAAAACCAATGATACATACAACTATACTCCACAAAAATAACGTTAAAAAGGGACCCATTCAAACAAAACATTAAAAAACTCTTGATCAGTTCCACCTCTGTACATCCATTACAAAGAGTCCAGCATGTGTTTAGCCTAACTTAGCACAAAGACTGGAAGCAGGGGGAAACTGGTAGCCTATCTCCGTCCAAAGAGGAAGAAACAGGCACTAAATCTGTCTGATTTATATATTGTTTATTGAACAGTTGTAGATGAAGAACTGACTCAGCATCCCTCTACTATTACAGCTCGTAGAGATCACATCTTTGGGGGTCCACAGGCCTTCTTACAACATCCACAGGGTGGTCTGCGTCTTCCCCATCTGACTGCATGGGTTGTGCAGAGATGACTGTGCACTCAAAGACGTTTTGACGTGGTGACACACTTTATTTATTCAGCGTTGGTTTTAGATGGTGCGATAAGGCCTCTGCAGCTTAACTTGCTGAAAACAAATGAGAAAGAAGAGCTCGACCAGCTGTAACATCAAAACAGTGCATCAGTAATAACAAAGCTTTAAAATGATGTACAATAATAGTAATAATACACAAGCCATTCTGGTGCATAATGAGTACTTTTACTTTTGATACTTTAAGTATGTGATCCTGATAAAACCTCAAGATTTAAATATAAATTACCATGCAGGCCATTAACTTCTATTGGAGTATATTTATTTTGGCGCATTGCTACTATTACTTCAGTAAAAGATCTGAATACTTCTTGCACTACTTTAAGCCATCATTCTAATTTTTGGAATAATGTACTGCGCAGGAATGCTTGATTTCAAATACATGCAGATGTTAAACACTGCAAGCTGCTAATTATTTTCTCCTTTCATTAGTTAATGATTTGTTCAATAAAATGTCATAAAATAGTGAAAAATGGCAATTTACTATTGGACAGACATTTTCAAATCTTGTTTTGTATAATCAAAGCCAAAGATATTCATCTCACACTAATAAAATACAGTGAAAAGCTGCAAATACTCCGATTTAATGCTCTTCTAGGCCTGTATACTTGCAGACACTGCAAGCATGTACATGCAGAAAAGCTTGCATACAAAATGCAAACAGGACTGTAAAGTTTCATTAAGTTAGATGTGGTTTTTATGCACTCCTTGAATCACACACACACACACACACACACACACACACACACACACACACCGTTGATGTTACTAGCGCATCTGGTTAAACTAAGGGTAGCTTGTTCTGCACTACACAATGAATTCTATGTAAAGTCTGACTGGTCTGCCTCCAGTTAAACCACTCTGACCATAGACCCCCCCCCCCCTCTGTACATGTGTATGTGTTCAGTGAATGGAAGTGAATGGAAACCTGACCAGGGAGACTTCTGTGTGTGAGAGTTTAGCAGCAGCAGAGTGACTTTTAGAGGAAAACTGTCGTCGATGCTGCTGTTTGTGATGCTGCTGCTGAAAGCCCACAGACCACAACGATGCACAACCACACCGACACATAATGAGACAGGCAGGGATGCAGACAGCTATATATATAGACCCACAGGTCAACAGAGAGCATCATTAACTTGACATCACATCATCAAACTCTTTAACTCAGCCTTGTTCGGAGGACGCTCTTTTTTTGCAGAACAATTGACTTTTTTTTTTCGTTGAAGTTCGTGGTCCATCATGTCTTGGTGCTGTGGTTCACTGTGTCTACTGGTCCTGCTGGGAGTTGCGGTGGCATCTAGGATTCCTTGCCACTTTGTTTCTGATGCAATGCAACAAAAACACGAGTCCATCGCAGGCCTGCTGGTGAGTTTACCTGGTGGTGTCCCACAGGGCACAATTTTAGATCCTCTATAGTTTTCTCGGCAGCTTAGCCTGTGCTTCTGACTAAAGGGTTTAAATGCCACATTGTAGCTTTATTTAAGGAACTTGTCTTTTAAGATTACACAGAAGTTGACATTTGAGTTCTTATGAAGGGTTATGTGCACAAATTTATAGGTGAAAAAGGCTTTTCTAAAGTGATATTTACACTCTACTACAAGGCCTCTATGACCTCCTATGTGATAAGAATCACATACATCCTCTGCACTGATATATGCTTTTGCTTTCATTTATATATGATAACAAATGACTTCACCTTTGCCAGTCTCATTATTTGCATGTGTTACTCAAACCGATAAGATATTAACCCAAACAAACTGAGGTGACTGAACGTTGACTGTGATGTTTCAGATCAAGAAGGTGGAATTAAAGCAGTTAGTTTGCCAGTGGTTTGGTCTGATGTGATGCTCTATCTCTGACCGCAAATATCATCAGCAATTATTTTGAACCTTTTGGAGATGCAGCTGCACACAGAAAGTCTCTGTAATAATCATATAGAAAGTGATGGTGTGTCTGTGGTTGTCAACAGCTCAGAGTGACCAAATTATTATTGTAACATTTCTACACATTTATATCACAACTTCATATTTCTTATTCAGTGATTACAATAAGACACTGGTAACAATTAGAACTAACTCATCCTAATTGCATTATATAAAAAAATAACTTTTTTAAAAACCTTAAATCCCATTAGGTGTCCTGGTAATTATGATGCATGCAGCTGGGGAAATATTTGGATCCTTGTATCATTAAAGTACCTTAATAAGTGAAACACTGAATAAAATGAAGATAAAACAAAAGAAAACATAACCAAGTGTTCACTGCCAACTTTCAGTATTTGACAGTTTTCCTTATTTCCAGATAATAACTCTGGACAGATTATGTTGTTGTGCTGGTTAACCCTTTGAACAGAAATATAAATATTCAAATGTGTTTCTTGTTTGTATTTTAGAAGTTGAAGGAGCAGGAGATCGGCACTAGTCCTCTCTTCAGTTCAGTCATCAAGAGCATCAACACCTCCTGCCAGGTACACACAACTCTGTCTCTACTACCTCTACTGTACGTCTATTAGTATTAATATCTTAGACAAATGTTAGAAAACCATGCGTCGCCACATGTGGTGATTTTGAATCGTTTTAGTTACATTGAAGAGTTCCTTAAAGGGTTTGTGAAAAGTTGTCATTGTGGAGATACGTGTTTTTCACAGGTCACCGATAATATGTGAATCCACACTAAAGACAAGCAGACATTTAGAAACAGTATTCAGTGTTGATGCTGATTAACGAGGCAGAGAGGAATCCTCGGAAAGGGAAAAAGAACAGGACCCAGAATGGAGCCTTGAGTGATGAAGGCAACACTTCAGCTGTCAAATCAAAAATCTATATATATGTTCTTTTATATTGTAATACACAAAACTATCTGGGAAATCACATGAGAAACTGTTTTATTATAAATAGAATAGCCACACAGGAATGTTGGCACTGAATTCAATACAGGAAATATCAAGATATGGCATGGATGCAAAATCATATAAAAATCCAATATTGCCATGAAACAGAAGCTCTCATTAATTTCCAACATATCATAAAATGGCGTTCTATACAGTATATAATATATCACTGTATATATCGTCAAATTAGACAAAATTATATTCAATTTTAGACTTTTTGGACTAATTTGACTTTCTATATTTTGTCCAAGAATCCGGACTGAAGACCAGATTTGCTGTTAGAAAAGTTTATTTTATTACAACAAGACTCATTTTAGTGAACCGTTCCCTCCTCTCGTCCACAGAGAAATGTTCACGTGATGAACGCCACTCTGGACGTCTACATCCGAATCTTCTCCAGCATCCTGCAGAGTGACCAGCACCAGCTGCGGTCCGACGCCGATAAGTCCAGAGTGAAGTCGGTCGTGACATTGTTCAAGCAAAAGATGGAGGAGCTGAGGAGACACCTGGGCCAGGGGAACGACAGAGACGACGTGCTCAGCAAGCTGAAGGGAATAGAGGTGAGCGTCCGTCTGTCTCGTTGAATTAACGGCATTTAGGGTAATTTCAAGACTTTCAAATGATCATGACAGATCACTTTCACTTTCACTTTTATTTTATTTTATTATTAATGAACTGTCTCTCTCTGCAGGTGGACAACGCCTTGGTTCAGAGACAGGCTCTGGCTCAGTTTAAAGAGGTCTACCAGGCGGTCTCTGTGATTGTCTCCCCCCGATGTGGACACGCCCACTCCTCCTCTGCTGAATGACGTCACCATTATCAATAGCTCTGACTAAATTAGGTGCTGGGAATTAGTTTTCATGTCAAGTAATTGTCTGTCATTAGCATAATGTAATGTTTTTTGTGTTTATTTTCTTTTATCACTTTCACAGTTTGAGATATTTATTTTGTTATTTAAAGGGTTTACATAAGGTCAGGTCCCAATCCAGTCACTTCACTGAGTTATATTTATTTTGTAATCATTTAATGTATTTTTTAATTTATGGTTCATTTAACTTAATTTATTTTTCTTGTTGTCGTTTTAAAGGTGTTATCTTGTTCATTTGAATTAAAGCAGAAATCAGCACCAAATAAAAGCTTCATTTTTCATTTCTTACACTTTAAAATACTTTTATTTCTGCTTACAACAGAAGAATATTACGGCCTCCCGTGTGGAGTTTTCACGGTGAATAGGATTTCCAGAAAGCTTCGTACTGCAGTTTCATACCTTTTACACCAAACATACAGGCTGGTGCCAGTGATGAAGATGATGAAGATGATGAAGATGATGGTGATGACGCCATTCTTTTTTTCATCATCTCTTTATTTCCAAAGAGCGTACAATAATCAGCAACTCTCATTTAGTGTTGTTTTTGTCGCCCCCTGTGGACTAAAGTGGTAGTGTCTCTGAGCACCAGACTCTTTAGAAACCTCTCATTCTACTGCAGCAGGCCTGACAGTCTGCCCCTCTCAGTCCTGGTTCTGGTTCTCTCGTGCCTCCCTTCCCTCCAGCGGGTACAGCAATACGTCCTGGTCTCCAGCAGCGTGGTGTCGGTGTCGACTCCCAGAGAGGAGAAGCTCTGCTCCTGGAGGAGGAGGAGGAAGAGGAGACGACGCTGCTGCTGCCGGGAGCTGAGCTCTCCTCCTCCCTCCGGAGCTCCGACTGCAGGTCCAAGGCTGCAGGTGAAGCCGGATCTGGGTCTGTCCACGGTGGACCGGTCTCTGCTGGAGTCTGAGCTGAAGGAGGTTCTGGTGAACCTGCATGATGTCATCTGGTTTCACCAGAATCCGACCCAGTGGACCTTCACGTACAAGAATAAATCATAATTTGGGGCTCTATGTTGAGTGTCTTTTCTATTAAAGTAAAGTAAAACTTATAATGTAGTTTGGATGCTTTTGAAGAGAGAAAATAAAGAGAAAGAAAGAAAAAGACAAACAGAGGAAATAAATAAAGAAAAACTGAAAGAAAGAATTAAAGAAACAAAGAAAGAAAGAAAGAAAGATTTTCTGTGTGGTAATTCCTGTGACATCACTCTGATATCACCGTGTTTCCCAGCTCCTGCACCAATCACAGGGAGGGACTTCCCCTCAGGCAGCGGTGATGTAATGAGACACTCTCAGGACGTTTTGTCATTATTTGTTGTATAAAATGTCTCAAATCTCCATATTTAATAAAAACAGATGAACTAAAAGTCTTCAACATGTGAAATTATTAAAAGTGTTTTAAAACCAATTCATTTCAGAAGAAGTTTAAAACAAGTTGTTTTTCCTTATTTAATAAAAGAACGGGCACATTTTACACTTTTCTGTATCACATGTATGTCACATATATTAAAGCTGTGTTTCATGATTCCACGAGTCGCCTTCTGCCTCATTTTAGGCACATTCAGCCGGACATGTTTGGTATCTTTAAAAACGTTCATATCTCCACTTATATTATAAATAAATAAACAAAGCTTGAGTTTTTACTGACTGATCCAACGGTGCAGAAGTCAGAATATCTGAGGATGAACCTGGTAAATATCTTTGTTCTCTGTCAATTTGTCTCCTTTGTGTTCCACAATATGTTCAATAACATCTCAGAAATATGGATATAAATGACATTTTATCAAGCAAATATACAAATGAGAAGAAATAAAATGACAAAAGAGGAAAACAGCATTTCAGAAATTCTGATGTTTTTCTTTCAGATGTTCACACAGAAAAATAAAGGTGCCATCTGGAACCGAAAATGGTTCTTCGGAGTGATGCCATAGAAGAACCATTTTTGGTTCCACAAAGAACCTTTCCGACCAGGGTTCTTTAAAGAACCCACAAAGGTGCCTCAAAGAACCTTCAAAAAATGGTTCTTTGAAGCACCATTTCTGGTTCTTTGAAGAACCTAAAGACAAAAAGGTTCTTTAAAGAACCATTTTCAAAAAGGTTCTTTATGGACCCAAATGGTTCCATAAAGAACCCTTTTCAAATGGTTCTTTAGCTAAAAATGGTTCTTCCAAGGAATAAATGGTTCTTTAAAGAACTGAGTTTTGGAAAACATGATTTTTTTTTTTTTTTTTACATTTAAACAGCATAACAATGGAATCAGGGTTCCCACTCTTTTTTAGAGATCATATTCCAGGATCCTTTCTGTGATGATCTATAAAATCATCTTTTACATGCACGGAAATGATGGCAAATTGATTTGTGGATAAAAGAAACACCTGTAGATGTACTGCACTTCACTTTATTGTCAGAAATCAACTCTATACAATGTAATCCATGTGCTGCAGTGTCCTATCTAAGAAATGTTCAGAGCATTTGCCTCTCTCTGCACAGCTACAGGTACCCGTGTGTCCAGCTTCAGGATAAATGCCTCCAAAAAGCCTCCAAAAGACGTTTTTTTCAGATGACAGAGGGCCAACACAACACCCATGGACAATGAACCGTCTGCGTCTTCATTGTCCACCATCATTTTTTGTCCATCCACTGCTACAAAAACATCTGTGCCGTCACTCAGGGGCTTGCCATCGCTGCTGCTCAGGACAATTGTGGGTGTCGGGCTTAGTGGTTCCTGAAACAAAACATTTGAAACTTAAAGCTGTATTCTGTAATGTTTAAAGATCAAAGCTTTCTGATATGCTTAGTTGCACATAAAATGCTAGTTTGTTGAGATTAGATGTCATATTTTTGAAATTGCACTTTATCTTAATTTTCTGAAAATATATTTCCCTTTTTTAAATAAACAAATTCAAGTTGCCCCCCACAAACACAAATGACTAACCTTATCTATTGCAAAGAGCTGTGATGCATTTCCTTTGAAGACCGATGGTAGGAGGAGTATGGCTGCATTCACCAACAGGCCTGCAAATGACAAATCATGTTTCAATCAATGTCACAATTCTGATTCTGCAAAGTTTTGAGACTATCATACCAATTTCCTCAGGAGTGTTGATTTGGATAACAGTATCTAGGTAAACGTCAAGTCAACTTTTTAGAGCACTTCTACACAAAACACAGTATATGGGATATTCTAAAAGGCTTAAAGGGAAAATGGATCAATGAGGCAAGAAAAAGTATTTAACGTTGATTAATAGTTTTAAAGTTATTTATTGGTTTGAAATTATTTGGCTACTTGTAAAACCATCTTGTTGTACATGTCGTTTCTCAACTCCAGTCTCACATCTTAAGTTGCTCATCAGACTGTAAACAAATAAACAGCGCACTGAAAAGGAAGTCTGGATATCAGCCGGCTACACTAGAACCCCAGAAATATAGCCCCTTTCCCCCAGGGGCATATGCGTCATCAAACAAATAGCTAATTGTTCCCAAATCGCCCTCTGTCTTAAGTTCTGGTTCAGCGCCTGTCCATTTCAGGGTCTGAGGTCCACCCACCACCGTCTCACAAAATCCTGCGGGAAACACTGCACCACGTGTTATATATTAGATAAAACACTCACCAAGATTGGAATAGAGAAGCAGGTGAATTCTTTCAAGACCTCTGCAGGAGAGTGTTGTTGAATATAGTGTCTTCTGTACTCTCTGGAGGCATTGGCGAATGATGACCAAGTTAGGCCTCATCTTTTGGCACGCCTGCTTCATTGTTGCAATATGGTGGCTCGTACTTCTTTCGTCGTCCCCAGCATCCATTGCATCTGTTTGCTACGTAATAAACAATGACACAATTAGGACTGAGCTGGAGCATGAAGTATGAAGGATAAAATTCAGTTTAGCATTACTCTTTTAGTCAGTGAGAAAATACTTGCATATCCAGATCCATAACTTTCCTTCAGAAAAGGGAAGTTGAGCAGGACAGACTTAAAGAGCTGCTCATACTGAATATGAGACGGATACCTGTAAGTTTTCAAAAGGAACAAAACACAAGGCGTTATACAAGATTAACATTCCAGATCAGCGCAATAAACAGAGATACCTAACTCAAATGATCAGAAAGAGCAGTTAAAGGTCAGCAAATGTGTAGTTTGTCATCATGATGCATAGCTTTCACTATGGCATACAGACCTAAAACTTGATTAACAAGGAAACTTGTTTTACAGGCAGATAACATGTCATTACTGTACATTACGGCTGTAAAAATTGGCCAACAATTATGTTTGAATATTCGTTCTTGAAAAACGCATAAGTTCAAACTATTCAAATATCTTTTGTTGTTCATTATGTCCATGACACTGTGTCCTAAATGGCAGCGAGTGGTACTGCGCTGTGCACCGTTTAGAGCTGAACTTTTGTCGGACACCGTTTCTATTTATATTACTGTCACATGCTTTGAAAATGTCAGATAGCAAGTACTACTTAGACATTTTTTTTTGTGGTTACGTCTCCAGTCTGATCTGGAGCTCACAGTTGATAGGTACATGGTTTGCTTACATGATGTAACGCATCACACGTGTTGCTGTCTGTCGCCATCTTCTATTATGGAACACAAACTTACATTGTGTCTTGGCTCAAATGGTCAAACAGAGCTGCATCCTTGTTGGTCAGTGCCGTGAAGACTGTTGGAGGAAACCGGACTTGGCAGTTGATCATTGGTTGGGCTGCTAGGGCTCTCTGACTCACAGGGGCTTCGCTTTCACTGCTAAAGGGGAGGAAAATCAGATTTTAATTTAAGCCAACATGTAAGAAAACTACCAAAAACAAGACAAGTAAATCCTTGGAATTGTAACTGAAATGACATGGCTTCACTGTATAACGTAACTCACACTTTCAGCTGCGCTAAAGCAGACAGGAACTTCACTTGGTCTTTCATTTTTGGAAAGATTCGCTCACTCATTCTTTCAGACATCTGGAGAAGTGTAGGCCCATCTACTTCATTATCTATGGCAGAGAGAAACATTAATGAACCAAAATCATGTTAGGAGTCGGTATGTGTTGCCATGGCTCATGTCCATGTTTCGGAATTAACATTCTTGCCTTGCTCAATGCTGAACATCCTTGAATGGCCGATGTATCAGTGTTATGAGGTCTTTACCATCACAATGACTACATATGTCCACATTAGTCATTAGTGACTGTATGACTATAGTGCTTAACCTATTACTGTATTGCACAAGACATTGAAAACGAACAGCTTATGCTCAAGTCTGGGTGAGCAGCATCCATCATTCATAACAGAGTTTTTCCTGACCTGTGCACAGTAAAGGCACCAGGTCTGTTCTATGCATTATAATTTACTATCATTTTATTGGTTATTTCTGGCCATTTTGATATACCCAATTAATAAACCCAATTTAACTTTCTATCCTTCAAACTGACAAATCATAGACTATACAAGCACCAACATTTTAAGGTCAACTAACATTAAATCCATTATTTTTACCTGCTGGAACATAAGTGTCTGCTGTATAAGTTACATGTCCTGTGCTCTCCTTGAGAAACTTATTCAAACAGTGTCCTGCTTCATCCTCCACAGCTGGTCAAAAATCATACATTTAAGCTCGTTTGTGTCACTACAATCAATAATGTGTATTTACACAACATTCAGGAATTGCTTTAAGGTCCACATAATTTATATAATCACAAAATGTGGCACATAGTATACAGCTTCCTTCAGTTTTTACAGCTCACTAAGCTCTGCGCGGATCAGCACAGCTCTGTCTGAGGGCAGCCACAACGCCGCTCACTCACATCGCTAGTTTACCGTCAGCCAAAACACTAGCGGTGCCTGAAATTGTCAAGACTGATCTTCATCAGTTGCTAACGCAGCTTTCTGACCTTAACTTGTAAGCTACCGTTACAAACACACGTTTATTTACTGTCTTACCCCACCAGACAGCTCAGCTGTCGGCCGCTGACAGTCAAACATGGAGTCCGAAGCAGCTCTAACCGAAGGGCATTTTTTAACGTTAGCTCTCAACAATTGGAAATACTCCGTTGACTAGCAAGCACAAAATGGTGGCGTTTTCAATCGTGGGCAGTTAGCTATCTAACATAACATTGCATTGAGTTAACTGCGCATGTAGCAATGGCATCATTTTTTAATTGGTAAAAAAGTTTTAATAAAGAATATTTGATAGCTAAAGTAATTAGCTAGTTCACATCTAGACATACAGTAACATTAACCCGTGTTAGTTAATCAGCTAACGCTAATGACATTTTACATATATTTCACAGGCAGAAGCATAGCACCTTAGCTAAATTAAGGTTAAATATATTTTCGCGCGCTATCTAGGCTAACGATTTAACGTTAGCTAGCCAACTAGCGTTAGCTTCAGCCAACTAGCTAGCAGACAAGCAAAGGCAATTAACTAACGGTCAAGTTACCGTTAGAAAACGAAATACATGCGAAATTAACTCATAACGGTTTCAACAACCTACGGATTGTTGAAACTAAAAGTCTAACATTACCTCAAAATCCACAAATATATATATGCGGCATCCACAAAACGAGGGAAATATGGCGCTTCCAGCCAAGCTACAGGCACCAATATTATATATTCGATGTAGACTAGCTTATTCAGACACTCGAATAACAGATGGCTGGGACATGTTAAAAAAGAGCAATAATTTGCCTGTAATAACCAAGCTTCCAACACTTACCTTAGACCGACCACTGTTAGTTGCGGGCGACTGGTTTGAAAAGACGTTGGTCTGGTCAGTCAGAGAGATGGACGACTGT
Organism: Anarrhichthys ocellatus; assembly: GCF_004355925.1. Classification (NCBI taxonomy): domain Eukaryota; kingdom Metazoa; phylum Chordata; class Actinopteri; order Perciformes; family Anarhichadidae; genus Anarrhichthys; species Anarrhichthys ocellatus. Next base: position 6,694,151 of record NW_022280051.1, on the reverse strand, counting down.
CACTTGGAAGTAGGCGGGGCGGACACATATCTCATGATCGTGATTGGTGGTTTATGTTGTCATTCATGACTTTCCCCTTAGAATTTTCTGGAACACAGCTATTAACATATTTAATATATTTAAGGCCCGATTCACCGACATGAATATATATGT
>NW_022280051.1:6680373-6693598 GCF_004355925.1 Anarrhichthys ocellatus | reverse complement strand
TAATATCCCAAATAACCATTTAATACCCCAAAGAACCATATGAAAAACATGTAGAACCATCCAATAGATAAAATGGTTCTTCAGTAGGGGATGGTTCTTCGTGGAACCACACTGCCTTTTAAAGAACCATTTAAGAACCTTTTTTTTCTGTGTGTTTGAAAGCTTTTGATTTTCCTCAAACATTCACTTGTGATGCTTGTCTTCACCTGCGCTGAGTGGATTTGTGACTCAGGTGTGATGTGTCGAGGGGTTTCCCCCCCAAACCAAAACCAGAGGACGGGGCTTTTCTCACAACAGGTGACGTCAGATAGTAAAACAAAAAGAAGGAGTCGAGGTTTCTCCAAAAGTCTAGAAGAATCGAATCATCAGTGAAGTTTGGAAAAGTTTATTCCACTTTGTTTACACCAACTCAGAAACTACAATACTCATGAATGTAACAGCTGGATATAGAGCTTTAGTTGGGAACTATTTTCAGCAGCAGATTAATCCACATTAAGTCGATCTGTCTGTGAGCTCCAGTTTTCAAAATACCAAATATTTAGTGTGTGTTTAAATACACAGTATGTCAAAAATACCAGGATGTACTACATCCTGTCGCGTTTTGAAGTTTGCAAGTCAGCAAGCTTTTCTGACCCACAATCCATTGCGTTACCGAGCAGTTAAATGAGTTGTAAGTCCCAATCAGACGGCAACCTCCGGTTCTTTAAAGTGAAGCCAAAGCTTCATGTGTTAAAGCTGCATTCTCTCTATATTTCTACTACTTCAGTTACTTTCTAACAGTTACTAAAAACACTAACGATGGTTCAGAGCCAATGAACATTTTAAACTAAAGTACAAGAAGCTGAACGTCGATGAGGACAAAGACTCCAACAATAAGTGATATTTACCAGGTTCATCCTCATATCTGTTTAAAGTTAAAGTAGTAAATCAGAGAAGCAGACTTTAGGAGCTAAAGTAAAATTCAGCAGAAATTCAGTCAAACATCATTAAAGTTCAGACTGATGTTTAAAAAGAAACTGCTGCAAATTCCTCAAAACAGAAACAGAAATCCACATGTGAAACCTCTTCCTGTGTGTGTGTGTGTGTGTGTGTGGGGGATACCCACGTAATGTACGAACAACACTAGAATCTACCTGCCTCTCTTCCTGCTGAGCTCAGCACTAAATTCACTTTCTCTTTTTTAAGCTGAAGAAAAGTGAAATGAAGACAAAAAAGAGTTTTATATGTTATATAGAATTCAACTTTCTTTGTGTCCTGACAGCAGAGATGGAAGAAGTATTCAGACCTCTGTTGTACTAGGGGTGAGCTGGAAAATAAGGTTTTGGTTGAAAAGAGCTTTTAATTCCTGTTACTTTGCATCCGGTTCTGTGAAGTCAGAGCTTCATGTGTTAAAGCTGCATTCTCTCTAGTGACCACCAGGGGGCGACTCCTCTGGTTGTATAGAAGTCTATGAGAAAATGACTCTACTTCTCTCTTGATTTATTACCTCAGTAAACATTGTAAACATGAGTTCATGGTCTCAATCTCTAGTTTCAAGTCTTCTTCAATACAGCATGATGTTCATTTAGTAACTTATGGTCCATTTAGAGTCAAACAGACCATAAAGCAGGGGAAGCTTTAGGGCGGGGCTACACGGTGATTGACAGGTCTCTAATAGACCATAAAGCAGGGGATGCTTTAGGGCGGGGCTACACAGTGATTGACAGGTCTCTAATAGACCATAAAGCAGGGGATGCTTTAGGCTACTGCCAAAAAGACTGAATGATTGTGGCCCGAGAAACCAAGATGTCGACTCTCCCAGAGTGTCTTTGTGTTATCTGGTCATGTGGATGAATGACGTTCGTCCAGATTTCTCTCGTTTACTATAAAACTTTTTCTCTGAAGTTCAGACCCTCTGGTTTCACTTTCTTCTGTTATTACCTTTCATGCAGCTTGCTGAAGGTTCATCCACCTCCTGTCTGCTGCCCTGCAGTTCATTTCTATCTGTTTCCAGATAATTACATCACTCTCTCACTCTGTATGTGTGTATGTGTAGAAATAGGTATGTGTAGCTGACAAGAAAATGCTCTTATTTAGTTTCCTTTAAACTAAAGTGGGGACTGTTCTGGGCAATAGAAACACTTCACACCCAGCCAGGGTGTCAGCTTCATGATATCATTTCCTGTCCTCATCTGGCCTAGTCTCTGCTGTGCTATTATTGATTTACACCAAATAGTTCAATATCATCTACAGTTCAGGCTGTTCTCACAGAGTGTTCACAGCTGTGCCTACGAAAAGACAATGTACTGGAATGTGTAGACATCTCACGTAAGAGAATCATTCGTAATTTTGAAGGAGGAAGTCTACGGACCACAGAAACCCTCAGCGGGTCAGTGGAAGGTGAGGTGATGGTTCAAACACACAGGTCTGTCACCCAGGAGACCGCTGTTCATGTCACTTTTGATTGTGTCAACAGTGATTAAGTATTTCACCATCTTGTCAAACAATATCAACCCTGAAGGTTTACTTTGAGTACAACTATTAATGTTATCCATTACTTTAATCAAGCTGTTCACCTGCATCTATTACTGTTTGCTACTAACTGATTCAAATGCTCACTTTCTAAGTAGTTTCATCTATTTTTCTGTGGCTCGGCGGGTAGAGCGGGTCGTCCTTTTAACCACAAGCTTGGCGGTTTGATCCCCGTGCTCCTCTTGTCCAAATGTCCTTAAGCGAGACACTGAACCCCAAGTTGCTCTCTGCTGCTGATGCTGAAGGGTTGGGGTTCGGCACAGAGGTAAAAGGTCATGCGTGTGACGATGAATTAATAAAAAGGGTTCGTAACGGTTTCCATTTCATCTCTACTGGATGGAATGATTTCCGACGCCGGCTGCGGCATCTCTTCCACTCAAACTTCTCTTCACTACGCTGAGGAAAGAACAGGCCTCCAATCAGAAACCATCAGTGTTCCCAGTGTGACCACTAAAAGCATTAATTACATTAATAAACATTGAGTGATGTGCATTTCTGCAGGAGCAGATGATTGGTGTTTGACATGCATGAGTGGGAGACCCTTCACCCTCTTCTATGAAGTTTGGTGATTTAAAGGAAACTGCACGACCACATTTTCACACCTAGATCATCGCTGCATCACACGCTCTCTCTGCGCGGCTTGTCTCTCTCCTGAGTTATAAATACAAGGTTTCACGTCAAGTCAAACAGTTTGAGACAACTTCAGGGTGAGAGATACTCGACTGTGAGACAGTCAGACCATTAGACCATCAGTCAGACAGTCAGAGAGGTGTTTCGTCGCTTCATCAGGGATTGAAAAAAAGGCCCACAGTCGGGCTTGGGAATCAAACCAGCGACCAGCACGCAGGAGTGTCACTGTACAAGCGGTACGATACGATGGTTGCCACAGCGAAGGCGGTGGTCTGTCTGTCCCTCTGGTTGATCGTCTGTCAGGTCCGAGGCTCCTACATCCCTCCGAAGATGAACAGGACCATCCATAACCTCCTGCAGCACTATGTGAGTATTTCACTGAGAGTACTACTACTACTACTACTACTACTACTACTACTACTGTGCTTATACTACATCAGTACTGTGCAGTACTTCAAAATCTGTTTCCTCCTGCTGCTTTCACACTCACCACAAACCTTTTGTTCCATTTACTTTATGCACGTTTTAAGGACCTTTTAACTACAAACAGTCACTATTTTTATTTTTATAAATGATCCAACTGTGCACTTCAGGAGCAGGGATACTGTTCCTTGATGGTGCATTCAAGGACACTCCGACTTTTGAGATTCAGCAGACAGACGCTGAAGGCAAACTTTTTTTTAAGTGCAGGAAACGACCGCATTTCCGTTGTATTTTAGGGTCGATTTTTTTTCTTTGTTTTGCAACAGATGACACATAAATATGAGATGTCGGAGTGTCATTGAACGCACCAATAAAAACAATAGAAAACCACTAAAATCTCTTTTTCTAACGTGTTTAATTATTATTTGTCTTGTTTTTGATCATCATTACCTTCAATGTCTCTTAAATCTGAAATGTCAGACTGTCCTTGAACTCTCCGTATGATGCTTTTAACATGACTGTTTACGATCTTTTTAGGATTGGATATTCAATATACTTTAGCTCATCAATTTAACGCTTTGCAACAGACGGCTCTGACACGCCCAATGTCCGACTGTCCTTGAATGCACCAGTAATTACAATAATTTGTCTTTATTAACATGAAACTTGACCTGAAAAAATGTTCTTTTTTTTGCAGAAGATTCCACCGAGAGAGAGATTTGACGGGAAGCCGGTCTTCTCCAGACATCCACTTGCCGGCAAAATGGAGGTAAATAAATGTCAATTAAACAATTTAACTTCTATACATCTACAAATATGAACATAAAGACTAGATGGGCTTTTATATACATGATTCATCTGTTCATCTGTGCACCTTTAAGCTCACAGTCTCCTCTCTTTAAACGTCCATAAAATATATCGGATATCGTTCGTGGTTCATAGAAAATTAACGGGAACGTCGACTCAACTGCAACCTTCGAAGCAATAGTTCAATATTTTAGATGTGTTTCCGAGATCAGAGGATTGAAAGCGCTCGTTAAGTACAAGCTTTAGTTGCTTAGCTTAGCTTAGCATAAAGACTGGATGCAACAGCATGGGTCAGTCCAAAGTGGAAGAAAATACACCTCCCAACACACAGCTGACACAAAAAGAAGTATACATGATTTCATGGAAAACATTTCTTAAACAACAACCATCCGCTCCGTACTTCTGTGCACCAAACAAGACTTTTAAAGGCGTTTGTTGGTGTATTTTTTATTTATTTTTACTTTGGACAGAGTCAGGCTAGCAGTTTCCCCCTGCTTCCAGTCTTCATGCTAAGCTAGGCTAATCGCCTCTTGACTCCAGCTCCGTTCTTAACACACAGACATAAAGATCGATCTTCTCTCTGGAATCTCAAAAAGAAGGCGAATACATTTACTTCCCAGCTTTTTGAACTCATTGAAATTCATTTAAAATCAGGTTCTCCTGTCGAGCTCCGCCATCTTTATTTCACTATTAATCACTGAGTCAGCAGCTGGTTCTTCTTTTAGGTGTTTGTCTTTCACAATGCAGTCTGACACCCAACAGTTTCTTTATCGCACCATTGAGGTTTTCTTTGTTCCCTGCTTGCTCTGCGTTGTGTGCAACACTATGTGTGCTCAGAATGAAACTTTCACTCTTCACCAACAATTATGAAAAGCCACTTCATGGTCGGTTTCGAGTGCTGAGCACCAACACAACAGTCTTTCTCTGTTCATGTCTGCGGCCCTTCAGTCGGTTGTTTGCTGCTTGTTGTGTGGTTACGAGATGAGATCGAGGCTTTGCTAACTAGGCTGTGGTATTTGGTTCATGCTGTTTGCGTGTCCCTATGAAAACAAACATGTTCATCTAGATATGAAGGTTTTAAACTGGACCTGAATCTGTTTGTCCTCAGCTAAACAGAACACGAGGTAACAATGTAAAGATAATCAATAATTAGATTGTTCATATAGAGGAACATTTTGTTGCAACAAGATTTCGGCTTTTTTGGATCCGCTTATTGTCCCGTTTTTGGAACCGGCATCAGCAACGTCATGTCATTGCCGTTTGTTGGTTTAGAAATAAGGTTGGGCAAGTGTCAAACAAATGTCGGAAACATGTTGATGTCAGGATGACTTTTAATCATATTTAGGTATTCATGGTGGTACAGAAACTCTTTTAGCATACAGGTCACCCACCCAACACGCCCTTCTGGGTTTTTCCATTTAGTTTCTCCCTCACCATGACGACACAGGCGTCAACTTTTGAATTTTTTCCAATCCAGCCTCCTCAGTAACTCATCTGAGGTGAAACACTGCTTTAGGAAACAATGAACCTGTTGGGGGAATATCTCATATGTGCATGCTTTAAGGATTACATGCCTCCATGTAAGAAATCCTCAACAGTCTTATACTCATTGAAGAGAAATAGTCTTGAATCAAAACGACCCGTTCTTCCTTGCCTAAACCTAACGAAGTTGTTTCCTGTGAAGACAGAAGTATATTTTGAAAAGACTGTATTCATGTAAATTATGTAAATGGACACGTGTTGCTGGACTTTTGTAGGCAAACGAGTAACTTCACATAAGATTTCATACGAACCCTGATATGAGGATACGTTGACTTAAATTACGCCACATACATAACGTATCACTAACAAAGTGTTTAAGTCTATTGCACTACCCTCAATGTTGAAAATGTACACCATTATGCCGCTGCGGTGCTTTAAGTGACAATAGGTCCAGAGCAAAGAGCTGGGTTGGTGGTAAGAATGTGAGACCAACTTGTTTTGGCTTCTGGCCTTTTGAAAATCCATTAATAAATATGTGACAAAGTTTAACACTTGGCTTCTGTAATTTGACAAAGTTTAAACCTTAAACCTGCACGGGTCGGACATTTAATGAGTCTTCAACTTGCGTCTTCACTGATTAATAAAATGTCAGACTTTGTTGACCTCTGACCTATTTCAGTTTTTGCATCCTAATGAGTTTAAAACCTGTTGAGCGATGTTGGAGGATGACATTCATGTTTAGCAGTCAATGAGTGGCTTTCCCCTTCAAGCCCACCCTGCTCTTAATTTAACTCCTGTGTGGGAAACCACAGAGCTTCTTTCCATTGTGTAGAAAGGTTTTCAGCACCTTGAGGCCAGTACAAGTTTCTCAAGACAGAGAACACCAGCTTTGTTTTGTTAAACGGACTATTCCACTGATTTTATATGGTTTAGGAAAAAAACTACAAATATATACTTTTATATTTCATACCATCTGTTTTAATGTTCCCACTTTTTTAAGAGTTAGATTTCATTTAATTTGTTAAAAACTTGCTGCATTTTTGCTCAACAAAAATATTCGGGATGCTTAAACTATCAAACCGATATTTGTTTCTTTCTCAGGCAAAGAGGGTGTTTATGGGTGGTGTTTTGGAGATCTACGAAAAGCTGCTTGGCCAGATGTTGAAGGACCTGCCCACCCCGACTCCCCAGACGGCCGGGAGCAACGAGATTCCCGCCGCTGCCGTCACCGCCAGTGGTGGTGAGGTGGGAATGGGCGAAGACGTCAGGACGGAGCTGAGCTACATCCTGAACAAGGTCCAGGAGCTGAGGAAACACCGTTACCAGGAGCAGGAGAAGCTTCTGCACGAACTGAGGGCTCTCAAACACATCCAGGTAGAGTGACAAATACTCACACTGAGCAAGAGAGACTGTTGGGTTAATGGCGGGTTTATGTAGAGCGTACAAAGGTCTTAAAGTCGGGCTTATTGAAGGTTTATGTAGAGCGTACAAAGAGCTTAAAGTCGGGCTTATTGAAGGTTTATGTAGAGCGTACAAAGAGCTTAAAGTCAGGCTTATTGAAGGTGTATATAGAGCGTACAAAGGCCTTACAGTCAGGCTTATTGAAGGTGTATATAGAGCGTACAAAGGTCTTAAAGTTGGGCTTATTGAAGGTTTATATAGAGCTTACAAAGGTCATAAAGTCAGGCTTATTGGAGGATTATGTAGAGCGTACAAAGGTCTTAAAGTCAGGCTTATTGAAGGTGTATATAGAGCATACAAAGGTCTTAAAGTCGGGCTTATTGAAGGTGTATATAGAGCGTACAAAGGTCTTAAAGTCGGGCTTATTGAAGGTTTATGTAGAGTGTGCAAAGGTCATAAAGTCAGGCTTATTGGAGGATTATGTAGAGCGTACAAAGGTCATAAAGTCAGGCTTATTGGAGGTGTATATAGAGCGTACAAAGGTCTTAAAGTCGGGCTTATTGAAGGTGTATATAGAGCGTACAAAGGTCTTAAAGTCAGGCTTATTGAAGGTTTATGTAGAGAGTACAAAGGCGAAAAACCTTCTGTAGGGTTTAATGTTTGTTTAAAAAGTCTATGTAGGGTTCAATAGAAAATGTATGAATGGATTAAGTGAGGCTTAATTCAAAGCTAATGGAAGGTTTAAGTAGAGGTCTGAATAAGTCGTATCACAGGCTGATCCATAAATCTCCCATGAGCTCCTTTGAAAGCCTGTACAAACCCTCCTTCCACCTTACTTATAAAAGTTTACTTAAGGTTTTGTGGTGCTTTTAATGGGATGCTGTTGTGGGAATTACGTTGTTTCTGACTGTGTGGTTGAAATAATTTAAATGAAATGTCTCTCCGCTTTCTCCAGATGGATAACCTTAAAGTCCAGAGCAAAGCATTGTGGGAGCTGCCGCGGCTGTACGAGGAGGCGAGCTCATTATATGACATCAAGATAGAGAGGAGGCAACGCCGGCGGCGGCAAACACGAAGGGTCAAAACCCATCTGAGTGCCTAAAGCACCAACAAGATGTCAACAATAACAGCAACAAGCAGATTTAATGACATTTTGAAAATGGATAAAATATGTTACAAAACCAAAATATTCAATTTAAACCAGCTTGCAAAGTTTTAAATGTTTTTCTGTATTAAGAGGTTATTTATAAATAGATAGATATTTATTACAGTGACAACAAACCAGCAGCCTAAGCCTAATAGATATTGTAATTTTGTAAAATTCATATATTTTCTCAAGAGGTTCGGAGATTCATACTTGAAAGAAGAGAGTTGGCGGTTTAATCCTGTGAAATGTTTATAAAAACTAATGTATTCAACGTGGAGTTTAACTCACTTAATCAATCAATTATCACCTGGAAATACTTGATTTCTTGATTTTTACTTATTTAAAAACGGCAGATGGTTTAATGCTCAGAAGATTTGCCGAATAGAATTACGATTTATTTAATTGTCGGTGGTGTCATTACTCATACGGTACAAAGTACACAAGGGTTAAATACTGACATACTCAAACTTACTACAAGTCCTCTGAACATTCAAGTGAAGTACTTCACTGCAGTACAGGTACTCTGCAGCTGTAATAGAACGACTATACTCTTCAGGGGTTTTTGTATTTTACTGACATGTCGTAGTTTTCTATATTTATTTTTGTATTTAATGCATCTATTTAATGATCATTCTGCCGTGACTGTTTATTTATTAATTGTATTTATTGATTGGCACATACAGAACAATGCAACTGAATTAAACAGAATTAACTTCACTTTCTGATTGGTGTGATGATTTTAAAGGACGATAAGATGCACTTTTTAATTGTTGTGCTTACACCAACATTTCTGACTTGTTTTTTGTTTTCTTAGAAGGAGAATCAAGATTGAGCGACTCTTAGTCTGAATGACATTCAGGCAATCATTGATTCGGCAAAACAATCTCACCTCAACGTTCTGCTAAAAGAAACTCACGATCACATCACGTAATTGTTTTTCTTAATTGTCCGTTGTTGTGAAATTGTACATGTTCAAATCTACATTTGTTTCTGAGCCATTCACAGATCAAAGGTTCATGAAGGGCACATCAAAATCATCTACGCCAACTGGTCTTGTGGTACAATCGGTCTTTACGATCGAAAGCGAAATTGTTTCGTCAAAGTTCAAGAGTGAAGTTTGAAACTCAAATCGTTGACGTCGTTAAGATTGCAAGACTTTGCATGGGTTTCTGTGGTAGCGACGTAGGCGTCGGTAACTACTGCCATGACTTTCTGACGGGGAAGTATGAGAAGGAGGTCCATCGTTTCGCCCTCTGTGCAACCAGAACTCCAGGAGGCTGGTGTACGTTGACATGAATGTGTGACGATGGATTGTTGTAGCCTCCATAAAGCCCTCCGCTGGTAGCACCTTTGATTCTGCTCAGCACTTGTGTCACGCCAGCATCACTGTTTGTCACATAGAGGGGGATGCGAAAGACACTTTGAAATCCACCGACAAATGTGGTTTGGATCAGATTTGCAGAAACCACATCTCATTTTTTACTGTCCAGATATTATAAAATGAATCTGGATATGCCAAAAACTAACTTCAGCTGGCAGTCTGAAGAAGGCCGTTACATTCCAAGGCCTGTAGTTCTTTATCAACCCTGCTAGGTATATGTGAGTGTCATCTGCATAAAAGATGATCTTATTGTTTCGTATATTTCATATATGTCTTTAACAAATGTATTTAATTTATTCTACAAAACAAAAGAGGCCCAATAATTGAGCCTTGCGGAACTCCGCATATCATTTTGGTCTGCTTGGAGGCAGAGTTGCCAAGTAGGACAAAAAATAATTGTAGCATTTCGTCCACTGCTTTCATTCCGTAGATGAAACGCACAAGAAGTGGCCAAAACTGTCAAATATTCAGTAAGTGGATTTAGTATTATTTCCTAATTTCCAACGTCAACATTTAAACATTCAAGCTCAAAACCGCTCCCGTCCTGCAGACAGAATATGAATCACAGAAGTAAAAGTATAATGAAACGTATAATGAAACGTGTGATGTTGCATTAAAAGTGATGGTTTGGGTTCAGTGTACTTTGACATGCGGAGAGTCAAACTACCAACGTTGTGGTAGGACAACTCGCTTTACTAGCAGACCTAAAGGGAGAGTCAACTGTTAGAATGATGTATTTTTATATCATTCTGTTGCTTCCCAGTGGTTTTCTGTATGTGGTCAAAATATGTATGTTTTAGAGTCAAACTGCTCAAACCGTTGTACTACTGGATACATCTTTAAGATTGTGTTGTAATTTATAATCTTGTGTGTTTTATGTGAACTAAATATCTACTGACTATAGCTGTCAGATAAATGTAGTGGAGTAGAAGTAGAAAGCACAAGAAAATGGAAATAGTAAATATTAAAGGGTCACAATAATAGCAGAATAAAGATAAAATGACAGAATAACGATCCTGCTCTTGTTGTGTTGATGATCTTCTGCAGCAGACAGACGGGTCGGGGGTATTTCTGCAGAAATTCAACCCTCCCTCCAACCCACAGCTGTGATGTCACTTCCTGTGACATCCCTTCTGGTAAACGGCAGGTGGCCTTCTTTTACTGTAACTACATGCAGCCCCTTTACCCACAATGCACCCCAGTCGCTCTGCTTCTAAGAAGCGGCGCTGTGCTTCCCCAGTCTGCAGAGTTGTGTTTGTGTGGTCAACAGACAGAGAAAGTGAAAGATGAAGAATGTTTTTATTTCATGCCACACTGAAGATGTAACTCTTTAAAAACACTCCACAAATACGTCAATTCATGACTTTGTTATTGAACAAACAGGAGGCAGTATGTTGTGCATTTGTTGGGGACTATTTAGCAGTGAAGTACTCGATTCTTTACGTAACTTTACCAGCAAAACTCTGCATCAAAGTAAAAGTATACATTATGCAGAATGGCTCCTTTATTAGAGATTATTATAATATTCTGTTTTCATCACTAACAAATAAAGGTAAAAGCATTTCGCAGTTCGTCAATGCGAGAGCCACATTAAATACTTTATATACTACTGTGTGGATTAGTAGTAGTACTGCATCATCGTACAAGTATAGACTTAGAAAACTTTAATGTGGAACAGCATGTAAACAATAAACACATTATAGACACATTTAAACATGCAACAATAGAGACAAGAGTCATTGATCATGATCGATCAGTGAGTGTTAGTGTGTGTGTGAGTGTGTGTGTGTGAGAGTGTGTGTGGAGGTTTCAGTGGGAGTCAGCATGTTGCAGATGCTATTGCAGAAGAAAGGAAACAAGTGTTTGCATGTTTATGAGTGACAGATGGTATGAACTCACAGCTCTGCTGCTGCTGCAACCTAACACCATACAGTATGTATATGTGTGTGTGTGTAAGTGTATACGTGTGTGTGTGAGTGTGTATGTATATGTATAATTAGTACCACAGCTGTTATTTACAGCACTATATGTTGTATATGGTGGTTTTTATAATAATATAACAATAATAACTTTATTTATGAAGCAGTTTTTGAAAGTGCTCTACAATAAAAACACGTTAAATCATTTAAGATCACGATGTAAGCGAGATAGAAATCATTAAACGAATTATGAATCGATACAACGATCAACCATCAGTAAATAAAACGCTAAAGAAGTGAGTCTGAAGAAGGTGCTGCTCTACTCTGTGGTTTAACAGACTGAAATGTTACTCATTTAATTATAAAGTGTATCTATTTTAGATTTTCTATTAAAAAGCATCAAAGAGATGAAATCTATATGAGCTTCAGTGTTGTGTTCGTATTCTGAGAGGAAGTGAGTCTGTCTCACACTCAGACCCTCAGATCGTTATCTCACCGCTGAGAATATGAAAGGATGAGCAGAGACAAGAGATGAAAGAAGAGAATAAATCTGTCAGGATGCTCCTCTGGGACCTTTGACCTCTTCAGAGCGAGCAGGTTGTAGAGCTATGAATACATAAATATATCAATATTCAGAGTAACGTGGAAAGTTTGAATACGATGCATTGATGTAGATTAAACGAGTTAAAAACATGCAGCAGAAACATCAGAAAACATTTGACTGATAGTACTTTTACTTCAGTAAGGTTTTGAATGCAGGGCTTGTACTTGTAGTGGAGTATTTTCACAGTGCGATATTAGTACTTTTACTGCAATAAAAAGTCAGAATACTTCTTCCATCTCTGGGTGAAGTGAATCGGGGGAACTGGCCCTTCAAGGGAACCTGAGTTCATGTGAATTAAATGATGATTCAGGCGTAACGTTTGTCACACACACACACACACACACACACACACACACACACACACACACACACACACAAACACACACACACACACACACTCTCTCTCGGCTCATTAACATGTCAGACAGAGATGCACTGTGGCATTTCCATGAAGTTACGAGTTGTTTCCTGTTGCAAAGGAAGCTCTGAGTGGGTTCACAGCAACCACAGAAGCAAGAGAAATAAAAGAGAAGACGACGTTTATAGAGACAGAAGACAAAATCGGACTAAATATTAATTTGTAATATTATTGAACAAGAATCGTTCATAGTTTTAAAAAACGTTTTTTTTTATTGATTTAAAATTGTTCTCACTATTATTTATTATAGATGAATATCAGAGATATGCTGAAACTAAGCAGAAATTAGAATAATTCTCATTTATTTAATAAATTCAGTGACACTGAATAATGCTGAAAGTGAAAAAGTCAAAGCTTCATGTGTTAAAGCTGCATTCTCTCTAGTGTCCACCAGGGGGCGACTCCTCTGGTTGTATAGAAGTCTATGAGAAAATGACTCTACTTCTCTCTTGATTTATTACCTCAGTAAACATTGTAAACATGAGTTTATGGTCTCAATAGA
>NW_022280051.1:6654689-6670373 GCF_004355925.1 Anarrhichthys ocellatus | reverse complement strand
TTAGTACATTATGGTCCATTTAGAGTCAAACAGACCATAAAGCAGGGTAGGGGCGGGGCTACACAGTGATTGACAGGTCTCTACCACGGCATTGTCCATGTTTTCGTCTTTTTAACTTGAACTATTTCACAGTGTGTTTTTTTACTTCATCAAAGATAATTGTAACATTTTGGTCGCTTAAAAAACGTCTTCATTCGATTGTACTAAGCTCCGCCCTCTTGTGTCACTAATGGTTGCAAATAACCAAGATGGCCGACTCAAACTTGAGAACGGGTGACGTCCCGGTGACTACGTCTACTTCTTCTATACAGTCTGTTGTCACTAACTAACCGCATACTGATGTGACTGGACCCTTTATTCTTGATGTTATTATTTGTCAGTGTGTTTTAGTGGATATGTTTAGTGTCTTAAATTCTCTCAGAACTGTTTATTACATTGAGAGAAACCCTGAATTGAAACTGAAGCACCGTTGACGATCAGTCACATGCTAACGTAGCGTTAGCTACAGAGGTTCTACCTCTATGTGGCCGTAGATATTGTGAATGTGCTGCTCACGAGGCTGTAGTCTCAAATAAAACTACAATATCTTCACCCTTCAAGTCTAAATAATCAAATCTTTGCTCTCTTTATTTGAAGACATTCAGCTCTGGATGCTACGTCGCCTTTTTCCTCCTCATCTTACTTCATTCTTTTCTTTTCATTTAACAAGAATTCATGAAAGTAATCATTTTAAAATGGCTATAAATATTAAAATATTGTCTTTAAAATGGTCCTGAATGGCCAGAAGTAGTCTGTCAATCACACAGACAACCATCATATTGTTATTTTAATCTTGTTTTTGCAGTTATGACCAGTCAAATACATCAGTGTTAACTTTCCTGAATCGGAAAGTAATAACTTAGTTTAGCTAATTAAATACTAGCGGGCACACAATTCAATTATTTTTCTGACTTTGGTTGCTTACATTTCTTTTCATATCAGAGCCCTTTAAATTTTAACATGACTTATAACTTGTCTTTTGCTCGTCTCTGTCTTCACAGCCATTTTGCATCAGTAATAATCAGATTTGTTTAGTTAAATAGGGAACAAAATGGTGTGACGTAACCCAAACATACTTTTTCCAGCTCCCTTCTCTTCCTGCTAACCATCTGAAAACTAAAAACGCTTAAAAACTCTAAATCTGTGCTTCGTAAGGCTGGGCAGTGCTAACAGGCTATGGCTAAAAAAAGGCTAAGGCTAGCCACCAGACTGCCAAAAAAGGCAAATAGTTAGCCAGCTATGGCTAGCTGACTGATTTAAAAAGTTTGTAAATTGGTAGCAAAGTGACACCTTAACACAAACAAATAAACTGTCTAACAACTAACCAGTGGTTATTAGCCAGCTAACAGTTAGCCAGCTGACAGGCACTAAGCTAGCATGGTAGCAAAGGCTAGCTACACACTGTAAAAACAACAGCTAGCTAAGAAAGTTAGCCAGCTAACAGGTTGATGGTTCAGTTGGGATTGTGCCCCACCTCTGTTCCCCTAAACTGAAACGTAACAATGATTTCATAGTGATATGAGACAAAGATTAGCATGCTAATCTTTGCGTTTTTTGCAGCGGTTACTTAAGTATTACAAGGATATATCCGACATGTTTGTCAGCAGATAAAACCTTGTAAGACTAAGATTATATAAGAAAGTTGATTTGGTGTCGATTTGTCAGCTTGCACAAAAAAAAAAATTCTGTGGTAAAAACATAAAAAAGAAGCTTTGTTCCCTCCGTCAGCACCATGTTTGTTGACGTGTTTTTGAGTGTTTGGAGCTACAGAGTGGAGTGAGCTGATTGTCTGAGCAGCCTCACAATCATTTAAAAACCTGCGTGGTCACTTCCTGTCTCGCTGCTCTTGTTTTTTCTGAGAATTTGAGGAGGCTGAACGCGTCCCACTTTGTCAATAAAGTTTTCCTTCAGCTCGGCTTTACATCCCAGCCGTGGAACACCCCGACGCTAAGTTTTCCACGTTCGTGTCCTGAACGCACCCCCCCCAACAACAACGATGCCGCCGCGAAGACCAGCGTGAAACAAACAAAGCGCTCCTTTAAAACCTGACAAACCAGGTTTTATTCCAGCTGGTTTGCTCACAGCTTTCACCAACTCCCACCACAGCGATCGTGGAGGGGGGAGGGGGGGTGCGGTCACTCTCAGCTGACCAGTTTGGGCAGCACCGTCCTGGGCTGGATGTTTCCGTTGGCGTCGGTGATCGCTGCCAAGTTAGTCCTGGTTTTGGAGGAGGAGGACATGGTGGTTGAGGAAGAGGTGGCGAGCTTGGATATGGAGGTGACGGCGCTGTCGGTGGTGGCGCGTTTGGAGGAGGATGAGGAGGTCTTTTCCACTGCGGTGGTGCCCGTCGGCGGCTTGGGGAGTCGCCTCCTCAGCCACGGGTGGCGCAGCGCCTGGCTGGGCGTCATCCTGAGCGTCGGGTCCCACTCCAGACACTGCTTGAGGAAGTCCAAGAACAGTGAGTCGTCGCCACCCTTCAGCGCCACGCTCCAGTCCTTGCTGCCCGGCGCGCCGCGTACCTTCCCGCGCCGCGAGCGACCGGCGTTCAGCACGGTGGTGCCGTCGGGCAGCGTGGTGACGGTGCAGTACCGCGGGTAGCCTTTAGACGACACAAAGTTCTTGGCTCTCTTGGAAGCGTCCAGGAGCTTCTGGCCGGGCATGCCCACCAGCTCGATGATGCACGCCAGCTGGTCGGCTTCGTCTTCGCCCGGCAACAGCGGGTAACCGGTCAGCAGCTCGGCCAGGATGCAGCCCAGAGACCACATGTCGATGGGCATCCCGTACCTGGAGCCTGGAGGCCAACGATTGAACAGTTAATATCTGGATTTATCAAAAATGATGCTAATTAATACTTAACATTCCCACCGATCATTTCTCAATCAGTTTTAACTAAGTCACTGTGAAATACTTGGTTAAGTTTAAGAAAAGATCGTGAAATACTTGGTTAAGTTCAGGAAAAGATCGTGAAATACTTAGGTTTAGGAAAAGATCGTGAAATACTTGGTTAGGTTCAGGAAAAGATCGTGAAATACTTGGTTAGGCTTAGGAAAAGATCGTGAAATACTTGGTTAGGCTTAGGAAAAGATCGTGAAATACTTAGTTAGGTTTAGGAAAACATGGTGGTTTGGGTTAAAATAACTACTGAAGCGCTGTAACAACATTGCACAAGTTACGTGAAAAATAAATCAGCGTTGACTTCTCGTTTCACATGGAGAACGAACAACGTTCTGGCTTAAAGATCACTGCTTTTTAAGTGTATGACATACAGAATATACAGAATATCGACGGATTAGAATATTACATTATCTTTCGTTGTTTTAGCTGTGAATGCTGGAGAACATCCTGGTAAACTTACCTAGAATGACCTCTGGCGCTCTGTAGAACCTGGACTGGATGTAGGTGTAAACTCTCTGATGTTCATAACAGCTGGAACCAAAATCTATGACCTGGAGACAGAAAGGATTGTTTTAACAGATGGATTATAATAGACACAAAGAGGTAAAAACCACCATTTCTCCGTCCCACCTTGATGCCGCTGCGTCCCTGCTGCTTCAGCAGGATGTTCTCCGGCTTCAGGTCGCAGTGGATGATGCGGTTCTTGTGCAGCGAGTCCAGACACTGCAGGATGGAGTGGGCGAACTTCCTGACCAGCGGGAGGCTGAAGCCCTGGAACTTGTTCTTCTTGATGAGCTCGTACAGGTTCATGCTGAGCAGCTCGAAGGTCATGCAGATGTGGTTGCGGAAGGTGAAGTTCTCCAGCATGTGGATCACGTTCATGCTGGAGTCCTTGTCCTGCTTCCTCAGGTGCTCCAGGATGCGAATCTCCTCCGCCGCCTGCCGGTGGAAGCGCTTCTCGTTGCGGACCATCTTCAGGGCCACGTGGGTCTGAGACCGGTGGTCGAAGGCCTTCACCACCTGAGGACGAGGAACACGGCCATCGGCCATTCAACACATGGTACAGAATAAACTATTAATCTAATGCTGTGGTCAATTCTACAGATGATGGTATTCAGATGGGAGGAGGACCAACAGAGGAGGAGAAGTGCAGGAGGGGGAGGAGAGGAGGACCAAAAGAAGAGGAGGAGGATAATCAGTAAAGGAGAAGAGGAGGACAGACAGGATAGGAGAGAAGAGCATAGGAGGAGAGGAAAATTAAGAGAAGACAGAAGAAGAGGACCATCAGAGGAGAGTAGTAGTACTACTAGTACACCAGTAGTAGTACATCACTAGTAGTACTACCAGTAGTAGTACTGTTACTACCTGTCCGAAGCTGCCCTTGCCGATGACTTTAAGGACTTCGTAGCGGTAGGAGATGTGGTCGTGAGGAATGTGGATGTAGGATCCCTGATCGTCGTCGTAGCCGCCGTTGTTGGCTCCGCCCATGACCCCCGACCTCTTCTTAGCATTCGGACCCACGAAATACACTGAAGGGGAGAAGAAGAAGAGCGCGATGACTCACTGATCACATTACTGATTGGTTATCTGTTGGGAGGTTCAGAGCCGCTCACCTTCCGGGTAGCTGAACACCTCGTGGTGCTCCAGAGACGACATCTTGGACATGAACTGCTTCATGGCCTGCTCCGGGGACAGGAAGGATGGCTTCGGCTTCACCTCCGTCGACTTGGTGGAGGAGGCGCTGCCCTGCCGGCAGTGGTGGGGGGGCTCCGGGGCCGGGGGGGGCTGCTGCCTGTCTGTCTGCCTGTCCGGCAGAGGGAGGCCCGGCCTGGTGGACCCCAGAGGAGCCAGACCGTTGGGCTGGGAGGTCAGAACGGGACGCTTGTTGGTGTTCTCCTCGTACAGATGAGAGGCCGACTGGACGGACTCAGACATGCTGGCTTTAGAGCCTCCCTGAGGAGGAGAGGAGGAGAGTGGTTAGAGGAGGAGGAGGAGGAGGAGGCGAGTGGTTAGAGGAGGAGAGTGGTTAGAGGAGGAGGAGGAGGAGAGTGGTTAGAGGAGGAGGAGGAGAGACATCAAGAGGAGGAGGAGAGGAGAGTGGTTAGAGGAGGAGGAGAGGACCAACAGAAGAAAGGAGAGGAGGAGGAAGGAGACACATCAGGCAAAGAGATGTGAAATTCAAACCTGAAGAACAAACTATGAACGGTTTGGTGAACGATGTTCCTGAACACAACACCAGAGCCTCTCTGATGATTAATAAATAAACAATGTGTCACCTGGTTCAATCTAACC
Organism: Anarrhichthys ocellatus; assembly: GCF_004355925.1. Classification (NCBI taxonomy): domain Eukaryota; kingdom Metazoa; phylum Chordata; class Actinopteri; order Perciformes; family Anarhichadidae; genus Anarrhichthys; species Anarrhichthys ocellatus. The sequence goes on along the minus strand of NW_022280051.1, from coordinate 6,665,147 downwards.
AACAATAACAACAATAGAGACAGAGAGACAGCTGTCTCTCTGTCTCATTGTGTCATCTCTCAGTGAGTCAGTCCCTGTTGCTGTGGTGACCAGCACACCTGGGTCCTTTCAGATAACAAGAGGCGCACACACACACACACACACACACACGGTCTTTGAACTGGGCGGCTGTGTGTGTGTGTGTGTAATCTGGTCAGTGAGGATTAATGTGTCAAAACAAGGAAGTGAGTCAAGAGATAAAATTCAAACACACACACACACTACTCTGACTGTTTGTGTTGTCAGTAGTCAAAGTGACATATGAGAGCAAAATATTGACTCCTCCCTCACCTGACAACACCTTATCTCTCACACACACACACACACACACACACACACACATTTTAGATTATTGTTGATCAATCTACCAATAATAAAATATTTGAATATAAAATAATATAGAATAATATCAAAAATATAAATAGATATTGTGTAATAAAAGACAAAATGAATGAATACATACAAATATTTTTTTTTAAAGTTTAAATCTGAATCGGATGAATCAAAACTTCCTTTTGCACTTCTAATTGCATCTTTTATCCAAAAAATATATTCAGTTTAAAGTTTGAACAAACAGGAAAGCAGCAAATATTTTTGTTATTATTTAAGATTTATTAAAATAATTTATCATGATTATTATTAAATTGTTTTCTGTTGCTCAGTTGCTTCAGCTGTGAAACTGACAAACAGTCCTTTTATGATCATTTATTGATCGTATTGATTCATCATGAAGTCAAACAAACACAAACAGGACTAAATGCACTAAATGTACTAAATATTTGATCTGATGGATTGATCACATTGTGCTTTCTCTTTACAGTAATTAATCATAAAATAACTGATAAAGAAGATATAATAAATAAATAAATAACATCTTACGGGAAAAAAGCCTGCTAATGCTAACAGTCACTCTGGAGTTAATGGAGTAAACAAATGCTGCATCAGTTCCTTTAAACCATTAGTCCGCTGTGTGTGTGTGTGTGTGTCCGTCCTTCACGCCACCCTATAAACCAATCAGCTGTTTAAAGCCTCCCGGAGCAGAGGGCTATTATTAGCCGCGTGGCTACAGCCGACTGTTCCTGCTGCTCAGGCTCACATACAGGAGTTTCACGGCGCTAACGGCATGCTAACACGCTAACGGCAGAACAAAAAAAAACAAAACGGCCTTAAATCAGCGGAGCAGACGGCGGTGAAATGTCTCCAGATGCCGAGTTTGAAATATGAAGGAGCTACGTGGAGCTCGGCTTCCCTGAAAGCTGTATTCATACGTGTATTTAAACCTGTATTTATACGTGTATATTTTGCTGAAGGGAGACACGGGAGAACCAGGACTGAGAGGGGCAGACTGTCAGACCCTGCTGCAGTAGAATGAGAGCTTTTCTAAAGGGAATCTGGTGCTCAGAGACACTACCACTTTAGTCCACAGGGGGCGACACAATCAACACAAGATGAAAGTTCTTTGTCGTAGCTTTAAGCTAAAATTTGTCGTTGGATCCTTTGTAGTTTGGGGACGTTCGTACCGTCAGGACGTTGTGGTTGTTGTTACGAAGTCGCGGCAGCGCGACAGGCGACGTCGTCTCAGAGCCACCGTGACCCGGAGAGAAGACCCGCTCGCCCGCTTTGCCTGGAAAGAAAACAGAAGAAATCATTGAGAGGAGAAGAACACCAAAGTAAAAAACATCAACTACAATACAACAAGAAACGTGAACACAAGAGTAAAAATACAAAGTGTATAAGAAGTGATACTAACACCAGAAACTAAATATAATCGTATTGGTGTGTGTTTTTCAGTAGTAGAAAGTAACTAAGTACATCTACTCAAGTGTACTTAATTGCAATTTTGAGGTACTTGTACTTCCATAATATGCTATTTTATACTTCTAATCCATCTCATAGTACTTTTTACTGCACCACATTTATTTCACAGCTAAAGTTCCTTTGTTTTTACAAACAGAACATATGATCGACTTATTAAATATAATGCATTGTTACAGATAAAAACATACTTTTGCTACTTTAAGTACATCTTACCAGTAATACTTTTACTCAAGTAGAATAGTGAATGCAGGACTTGGTAACAGAGTATTTTCACAGTGTGTTACTAAGTGTGTGTACTTCTTTTGGTATATTTTTCAGCATCTTAACTGCCAAATCCGGTGTTTAGCGTAGCTTAGCACAAAGACTGGAAGCGGGGGGAAACTGCTAGCGTGTTTCTGATACATGTCTTGTACATCGAACAGAAGAGGTGTAAAAAGAGCTCCGACTATCAGACGACATGACGGAGAGTGTCAGCCTCTCAGAGGACATGATGTGTCCGTCGATGCCCCCCTCCCCCCCAACATACCAAATATCACATGACATGAACACCACCTAAAGAGGTTAGTGTTTCGTAAACGGGCATATCAGGAATGCGCTCGTCAAGCTCCCAAAATACTGGAAAGTGTCTGGAATCCTCCGACAGACGGCTGTGTTTTCATAGAGAGACGTGAGACCAGATTTAGACCGTTATGTTAGAAATGTGTCGGCATAATATGGCCTCTGGAACTCTATTTCTACTGAAACGAGTGCGTAGAAGCAGGTCGTTTCAACACTGGGAAACCTGAAGGCTACAGACGTCCTTCATGTTGCCAGTAGACGAGTGTGTCTTCATGTTTTTATGTTTTGTGTAGTTTGAATGAAGTGCGTCTCAATTATCAGCACGAGTTCTGTCAACGGATTCCGGTGGCTTTGAGGAGAGTTTATTAACTGCATGTTTTCCGCGTTTATAAATTTAAAATGTTCTATTTTGTCGATTATATATTCACTTTAACCAGCATCACATTGTCCCCTTTTCTACCTTTATCAATGTATTTGTCATCAACACTAAATATCCAGTTAATTACACAATATACTGCTATTTTATGCACAATTACTTTATTAATGTACATAAATGTACACTGTCAATATAAATCCTACAGACATAATCCTCCAGTCCATCTATTCAGTATTTGTTTGTTTACAACTTACAGAACACTTGACTTGTATATAAACGTTTTTATTCTTATTGTATTGTTTATTGGTTCTTTATATATAACATTTGTGATTACACCTCTCTTGAGTCTTTTCTTTACCTTTAAATGTCCACATTTGTTGTGCTTGTTATTTCTATTGCTCACACTTAGCCATTAAAGCTGATTGTGATTATAATGGTTGGTTATATTAAAGTATATTTACTACAGAGATCGTAGCACCTTTAAATATGAAGCAGTCCAGTTCAACATTGCTGACGATCACAACTTCAAACATGTAGTTGAATTAAAACCTCTCAGACATTATTATCATTAGGTTTAACAGGTGTACCTAATAAAGTGGCCACCGGCTGTTTATCTTAACTGAAATGAAGCAAACCGGCCTCAGATCCCCTTATGGACCAGACTGACCCGGTCTACGGAGGATGAAGGTTCTAACAGCCTGATAATCCTCCACGTCTACGCCTCACTTCCTTGTTCCTTCGACCACAACGTGACGACACAGCGAAGGGTTAAAGATCTGATTAGTGTCGTACTTTAAACCGTTCTTATCGGCTTCTGCCTCACAATCACAACCCGACACAAAACAACAACACTTCAAAGAAAAACAACTTCATTCTCAGTTCTTAACCTGCGTTCCAACGCTAACGGTTGTGATATATATATTAAATATATGAGATTTATGCTGCAATTTACACTCATTTAAATATCGGTTCATTTGTTCAAATGCAGAGCAGAAAGTGAGTTAATCAGTTTACTGTTAAATATGACCGAGAGGCCGCAAATCCTCACATCTGAGATGCAGTTTTTCACCATTTCTAAATGAAAATATTATTTAAAAATGTGTTAATTATTTCCTACTTCAAAGAACTCTCAACACGTTTGAACACTGCCTCTAAAAATTCTATTTAACTGAATTTAAAATGAATTTCAAGCACAATTTGGCTCCTCATCAGGTACATATTTATTACCATATAATCTAGTATTTTGGAGCATTTATGCATCAGGTCAAACTCTTTTCTTTCTTTTGAATGTTAAAATAAACACACTGCATGAACGAAGCCAACGTCGGTCTAACCACCGTTAAACTTGGCCTTTAAAATATTAAATATTAAATCTTAAATGCATATTGAGACACACAAACATCAGCCATACATAAACAAAGACAACATACACAAATAGACCACAACAAACTAATAATAAAACACGTTCCATCACGTCTTTGTGGTTGGATATTTGTCCCGCCTCTCCTCCACTGTGATTGGACGGCTGAGAATTTATTTTTAACTCTCGGCGACCAGAAACAAACAAACAAACAAACGTCAAACAATAAAGATGAGTATTAGTTCAAAAATTGTATTATTATTTCAAGAATGACGTCTTCAAATAGCTTGTTTTTGTACGACCACAACTGTCCAAAACAAAACGATATTCAGTTTGTTTTCATAAAACTCTATGGGAACTAGAAATGTTTAAAAATATGGAAAATTAGAAACAAAAGAAAGTCAGGTAAGACGTGTTTGGCATTTTAATATCCGCTCACAAGGAGCTGGATAAATATAGTAAATAACATTTGTGTTCTGGGAAGGATTACTTCTTCAGAAAATAGATAAAAAAAGAGTTTTCTCTTAAAAACGGATTAAATTGACTAATCGATGAACCAAACGACGGATGAAGATTTAAGACCTCTGACGACTACAGAACCGTCTTCACCTGCTGCTCGTGTGCACAAACACACCTGAACCTGAATGAATGTAAAACCCTCACAGGCCACCGTCCAGCTCTCTGCTCTCTAATCTCTAATCTCACATTAATCCCGCTAATGAGCTGGAACACCGTGACGCATCAAACTGCTGCATCAGCACAAAACAACACGAGCTGTAATCTGACCGACGATCAATACGTCTATACAGTATATATATTATATTAGTAATTACTACGTCTATACAGTATATATATTATAGTAGTTATTAATACGTCTGTATGTTTTTTAGCTCTAAACGTGACACGGAAACACATTTAAACTGCTGTTATCAAACAATCAGCTGATGTGTTTGCAGATAAAAAAGTTGTATTCTCTCCATTGTTATGTATATTTAACCTCCTTAAAATATTCATATTTTGGTTGTATTATCATTATTATATCATCACCGACTTATCTTATGTTTTGTAGGAATACCAAACAAACTAATATTGTATTTATTATAATAAAGCACAGACGAGATCAGCCTGAAAAACCTCCAGTATTGCTGGATTGAAACCGGCTGTGCAGTATTTTAACGACACTGTACTCTGTACTACTGTACTCTGTACTACTGTACAGTACATGCTGATAAAGTACCAGGAATCCGTGCTGCAGAGAGCACGTTGCAGTATCCCCCCCGACAGTTGCACGCCAGCAGAGTGGAAACGCGGCGTGCTGAATGTGAACTCGACACCGAGCTGGGAATGCCAGAGCGCCCGGAGAGCTCGCCCGGCATGCTGCTCGACAGGACGGGCGGGTAAGAAAAAAAAATATGCAGCAACGTGACCGCACACACACGCAGCGGGGTCACAAACTCACCGAAAGAAATGAACTACAGAGTCTAGAAAGTCAAAGCTTCATGTGTTAAAGCTGCATTCCCTCTAGTGACCACCAGGGGATGACTCCTCTGGTTGTATAGAAGTCTATGAGAAAATGACTCTACTTCTCTCTTGATTTATTACCTCAGTAAACATTGTAAACATGAGTTTATGGTCTCAATCTCTAGTTTCAAGTCTTCTTCAATACAGCATGATGTTCATTTAGTACATTATGGTCCATTTAGAGTCAAACAGACCATAAAGCAGGGGATGCTTTAGGGCGGGGCTACACGGTGATTGACAGGTCTCTACCAGAGACGTATACGGCGTCTCTACGTCACTCCTCCTCAGTCCAGATATGTTCACTTCCTGTTCACTGGTTGCAAAAAACCAAGATGGCGACGGCCAAATAACCAAACTGAAGGCTTCAAAACATCCACAAACCACATCTACTAAACTGAAACTACAGATGCACCGATTGCAAAAACTAAATTTTAGTCTGACCTGCGGATTCTGATTTTAGCAGATTAAGATTTTCTTTCTACAAACTATAATTAACAGCAAGGTTTCAAACTAACTTCTTCTTTAACCACTGCAAGAAAACATGTTTCAACTGTCGTGAAATCAGCGTAAACTGTCAAAAATGCCTCGATGTTATCCTTCTACTTTATCGTCACAGTATATATATATATATATATTATATTGTATAGTATATTTATATTATTTATTATCATATATACATATATTATTTATACTAAAAGTATATTATATATATGTAATATTCATATTATATTATTATATATTTATTGTAGTAGCTTGACAAACACATTAGGCCATACATTAGTAGTCATGCTTATGATAGTTTAAATGTTATAATGTTTATTTGGTTACAGACAGTTGATAGCGATTAGAGACAGATTGATTGATATATATATATATTATTATGTTATATAAATATAATAAAAGCAGTATGCTGACTTTAAAAAACAGAAAACAACTGACTGAACTGAAGCTTGAAGCTGTGTCTGTGGAGCTGGAGGCCAGAAATCACCCAGAAACCAACAACACACGCTGAACAACCACCAAATATCACCAGAAACCATCTCTTTACGCACAAAAACAGCTAGAAAACATCGATGGCTATTCTACAGCCAACAAACAGTTATAATACAGTTATTAAGGCGTTATAAACCGAAAACAATAAACACACACACGGTGTAAAACCTGTTTCTACTGTTGTAGCTGTCACTTCTATAAATAAACCCGACAGACGTTTGGAGCTAATTCCACATGATCATTAACAGCTTCTCCTCTGAGCCATTAGACACTAAAAGACAAGATTAAAGATGATTTAGTGAGCAGATAAAGAAAGGCTGTTTCCTATACTGTTAGCTAGTGTTTTGCTTTAATCCGTCTTCAGTTAATACGTTTAAATTAACGCTAGGTTAAATGAGAACCGGAGGAGGAGATCAGCGGTGTGTCCTCGCTACACTGGTCGCGCTCAGACGCCCTCAGGCCGGCTACAGAGGCTGTGCTCACCCGTTGGGAGGACCGATGTTCCGGGCTTCTTGGTTAACATGGCGGCCGCTCCTCTCCTCTGGACACAGACGGACGGGGACCGGACGCCTCCTCTTAAGCTCCTCCTTTTCCTCCTCCCTAGTCCTCCTCTTCCTCCTCTTCTTCTTCTTCTTGTAGTTTATTGGCGGACTACAAACCAACGTCCAAGGTGCATACCGCCACCTACTGGAGCGGAGTGTGTACCATCATGTCTTTATGACATAATTTAAACACAATAATAATGTGATGTATGCGTCATTGAGTCCTGTATGTACTAACCTTCATCTACTGAAAGTAGCACCCTCTTTTCTACTTTTACTTCTACCACTTCTCACTCTGACACGTCTGAATTTTGTTATCATTTCTACCTTAGACGTCTATACAACTAGAGGAGTCGCCCCCTGGTGGACATCAGAGAGAATGCAGCTTTAAGAATAAACTTCATTCTGCAGAACCGGAGGTTGCCGCCTGGTGCACATTTGTAATACTTTTTTTATATTACAATTCTGCCCAGATCGTCCACATTGCACTTATTAAAGCCATTTTCAGCAACAGTAACGTATTAGCACCATTAGCATCTGTAGCACTAAGTAGTCAAAGGCTTTGTCAATATTAACATTAATCGAGCTGCAGGAAACAAAGGCAACAATACTGATTCTCCTCACTACATTACCAATAACACCAGTGATACTCACCACCGTGTGCCGTTTGAACCACAGAGACAATGATGCTCAAGGTGTTCTTCATCTCCAGTGTTTCCCGTATGAGGACATCATCACTCACACAAACTGTGTGATTGTTTATTTGGCTGCTTGGAGACCAACAGTGTGTTTACATCAGAGACAAGAGAGCGGTCTCAGTGTAAAGCGTGGTCTCAGGTTTCACAGCTTTTAGTTAAACTACAAAGAGACTTATGTAACACGTACACATTCAGGACAGCAGAAATAAATACAGAATGAAGCACAGAACATGACCTCACCTTCTGGTTAGGTAATAAAACAGGATGGTTTACTGAGAGATTTGAGATGGTTTTACTCGGCAAAGTTACCCAGAAAACCATGCATGGACCACCAAAAATGGGCCAATTAGGCACAAGGACTCAATGAAGCAGTAAAAAAAAAATAATAAAACTTGCACTACACGCTTGCATGGATGGTTTCCAATAATATTTGCCATCTCCATTGTTTACTAAATGATAGAAAACTGGTTTGTTAATGAAGTAAAAGGTTGGAAACCAATGAACTATAGGTGACCAACCCCTTACATGCATGTAGGGATTTATTTTATGTTCTGACTGATATTGAATGCATCAATCTTTTTTTATTCAGCAATTAACTGTCCTGTAAATGACAAACAAAGAGCATGAAAACAAGTGGCGGATACTTGTCAGGATAAGATGACGTAGATCAGGCTTTTCGGTTCCACGAAGCAAGTTTGGCAAAATCACCATGGCAACACATCCATAAGCTTGAAGCTGCTCCAGCGCAGGCTAACTGAAGGTAGCTGGATAAGCTGCCACTCCCCCGGAAACAATGGCAGCTCCCTCCCAGCCATTGATCTCAATGGCTCCCTGCCATTGAGATCCACTGATGAAGGAGGATATTAGTTAGATTAGCGTTTTATAGGGAGAGAGTTCTTCCACATCGCCAAGATCCGTTATCACATCACGATGACTTCCTATACGAGCGCTATCCATTCTGCCCACAAGGAATCATTTATTTACAGACCTTCTGGAGCATACATTGAACACCACACGCTGCAGCCGAGCATTGATGTCTCACACACTGGATGCAGCCTTGAGCTGTTCTGCGAGTGGTACATTGTTGTACAGTGTCGGCCATGAGGAGAACATGGGGAAAGCCGCTGCATGCCGTGCTGTTGGTAAAGTTTATTAGGCGCTTAATAAACTTATGGATGTGTTCATTACATCACCATGGCACATATTGTACTGACTCAGCAGTCTGAGTAATGTGTGTGTGTGTGTGTTAGTGTTTACTTGCTCCCATGTCCTCTTGATGGCTGCGTTGCATACATGAGATTTAAAGCACTCATAAAATATAAAACAGGCAGAAAAATAGGGACTTTTTAAACTGTGGTATTTTAGATGAATGATTAATATTAATTTAATGGAGGAATTAAAAAGTGATAAAATACTGTAATTTAGACTAAACTAGACTGCCATCTAGCGGTTTGGATGCGCTAAAACCAATTAGTTATTTTCTTTATTGTGAAAAACAAAGCTGACCGGAAGTCGGTAAGCTTGTCAAGTTTCAAGATGGCGGCGGGACGAGGGGCGTTTTTACCGAGTTACCTGGAGGGTCTGAGGAGGAACCCCAACACGAACTGCGGCCAAACGGCTCCGGCGAGACCACTAACGTTTCGCAAACCGGGTCCGGGCGAAAGAGAGCCCGGGCCGGGTGGTAACAGTCAAACGGACGGAAAGAGGGGGAAGAACCAGCCAACGGCAGCGCCATGTTCGTTTAGCGTGAACGGTTGCAGGTGACAGCAAACAATTAAGTACAAATTTACAAATCTTTGAATAATTACATTATTTTATTGATCTTAATCCTTTATTTTTTGTGTGTGTGTATTTTTAACCCAGATGGCCAGAAACCAGAATAAATGAATATAAAGCAGATTTCCCCCAAATGGTAACTCAATCTGAAGATAACTTAATGGAAAGGTAAGATACGTTTATTTATATATTTAAATAACAGCTAAATATGAACATTAATACTTCACTTTATCTTTACACAGTACATAGGTGAATATACCTTTGCTTTCATATATATTCACCTATAAATACAATGATACATGGGTGAATATATGTTAAAGTTAATGTAACATTTATTCAAATGAAGTAAAACACGCTAAGGCTCAATTTAAATAAATATAATGTAAGTTGAGTAAAAAACATGAAAGTGAAGTTTTACTTTTGTGAATTGTACATTTATTGATGTAAAACTTTGCAGAAATATGAAATTAATTAGATGTAGAATATTATTTTTCATATATTGTTGTGAACCTTAATATAAGTTTTTATATTAAATAAAGTGGAGCTAACCGGGTAACATCGATGAATGATTTTAAAGACAACTTTAACCTTTTTGCCCAAAAATAAACATTTTTTTCAAGATTTACAGTCTGAATGTAAAGTTCTACTGATGATGGTTCTCCTCCAGTATTCAGTAGAACATGTGTTTCTAGTGTCTGGTCTCTGATCATGTTTCATTGTAAACAACCAGTCAGCTAGTAACGTTAGCAGCACCGCTAACGGCTAACCAACAGGAGG
>NW_022280051.1:6653084-6654679 GCF_004355925.1 Anarrhichthys ocellatus | reverse complement strand
AGGAGGAGAGCTAGTAACGTTAGCAGCACCGCTAACGGCTAACCAACGGAGGTTCTCCTCCTCCTCCTCTCTCCAATGATTTTTCTCGGTCTATTAAACATCTTTTAATCACAGGTCTATTTTCGGGGAGTTTGACTGAATTGAAATAATAACATCATTTCGTTCAGTATTACTTTATACAGATGAGAGCTAGCTAAGCTCCCTGTAGCATGCTGGCTACCTGTCCAGGGATGTTTCTACCCGTTCATTCTCACCTGTTCTTCAATAAACACCTGGTTACGTTCTCTGCAGGCTACCGTCTGAGATGCTACTAAAGATTCTGTCGTACCTGGACGCCTCCTCGCTGTCCTGCATCAGCCACGTCAGCAAAACCTTCCACCAGCTCGCCTACGATGAGTAAGTCCGACACAGTTCACACATTATTCCATTTAATAGCAACGCATTTTAATCAAAAGTCATAGCTGGCTTGCGCAATGCTTGTATTTGTTTTTTTAGCATTTAACATTTCATCGAGCTGTATTCACTGTGTGAAGCAGAAATATCTACGTAATGATGCCGAGTTGTAAAAAGTCTGAATTCATGTTTTGTTAGTTTTCTCCACAAGACGACAAACGAATCACTTTTAAAATGCTTGTCTTCTGAATGGAGCTGGGATCGATCGGTGCTATGCTAAGCTAACACTGTAGCAGCTCCATCAACACTCAACATAACGTCATCTAGACGTTAATACTGCAGCGTCTATTCATTGTGTGCAGCTTCTGGTTTATTCACGTACGTTCACACACAGTTTGATCTCTGTAGTGAGGTGAGGCGTCGTAGAGCTCTGGGTGAACATCCACGGCGACAGGATTTACTTCCTGATTCAACAACGTCAGCGATGACAGGAGGAGCATCTCAACGCTGACAGGATGTAAAGACACAGCGTCACGCCTCGGCCGCGTTTGGTGTGAACACGGCATTAGGCTTTTTTTTTATGAAGTCGATTTCTTACGTTTCTTCCCTGTAGTGTCATATGGCATAAGATTTACATGTCAGATTTTGGGAATCCAACATGGAGGCCACAGCCGGCGGCGGGTGACGCGGTGCTGGAGGTCGACTCGGTGCCGGTGGAACGTTGGTCGGCGGGTCACTGGAAGAAGATGCACTTCAGGACCGCCACCGGACAGGATGTGAACAAGTGGAGGAGAGAGATGAGGGACGTCTGCCCGATCACCGGTTTACCCCTGAGGACGGAGTGCGTCCTCAGGTACGACAGGAAGTAACGCTTTTAAGATCTGCAGTGGATTCTACTGGTAATAAGTAAAAACAGTCTCTGGTTCCAGCTGCTCCAGTGTGAGGATTTGCTTTGTATCATTATTATTTATATTTATTTGGGTTTTGGACCGTTTGAAGACGACAGCTTGAAACAGTTTTCTGAGTTTGTATCTACCGGGTGATTAGCTGTGAATAAAGTCAGCAGATTAATGGATATTAATAAGTGTTAGTTGCAGCCATACGAGCCAACATGGACTTTTGGGAAAAAAAGATAAGTGTTGCGGGTCCAGGAACCAGAGCAACCAGAACCAGACAAACCATGTAGAACCAGAGAAACTAGA
>NW_022280051.1:6634407-6653074 GCF_004355925.1 Anarrhichthys ocellatus | reverse complement strand
GAACCAGAGAAACCAGAACCAGACAAACCATGTAGAACCAGACAAACCATGTAGAACCATGTTCAACAACCAACATTCTTGTGAACTTGAGTTAGTCTGATATTAGCGTTTCTAGGCTCTGAGTGAACGTAGCTCCTTATTTAATAGACGAGACGATGAACCCGTAAACATCAGAGGTATCTGGTTGTTCTCTACAGGAACCTGAACGTGAGCTGGGAGCTGACGGTGTGTTGTTGTTCGGGGCTGGAGATCACGATGGAGCCGAGCAGAGTGTACTTCTTCGAGTCCTCCGCCATCGTCCACTTCAGTGCAGAACACGTCCTCAGATACAATCAGATCAGAACCATCCAGCTGTACGGGGTCAGGAAGGAGACGCAGAAGAGCCCCAAAGCCAGGAGGTGAGACACAACTGGTGGTGTCACCGTTAATGTTAACCATCACAGTGTCAATAAAGTTTTACTGAGGATCGTTCTCCAATATTCAGTAAAACATGTGATCAGGACGTCATCGATCTCTGATAGTGTTACTTTGTAAACTTGATCATTTAAAGTTCTATTTGCTCCACGTTTCGTTCTGATCCGCCCACCACCGCACCTTCACCTCTCCTTCCTCTACCTCCTCCTCCTCCTCCTCTTCTCCCTCTTCATCAGACCTGGATGGCGTTCTCTGATCTTGAACCTGGACTTGAGGACTTGTAATGATTGGCGCTTTGGGAACGATAACCTGGTCAGATTGAGGCATCTACAGCCCGGCATCACCATCGCCACCTGGAGGGTAAAGTGTTTAATGCTCTCTTTCATTAAATATATATTACTCATTATTATAATCTATTTATGCGTTTGTGTTTAGGGTGAAGACACCATCGCCTTCATCATGGTCACCCTTCACTTCCACAAGCTGCTGGAGAAAAGTCTGCTGGGATCTCCAGTCTGGTGAGTTGTTTGTGATTTAGTGATGTTTGAGAGCTCCCTCTGCTGGTCACAACACATCACTGCAGCTCTATTTGGTCAAATGTTAAATAATGAACAGATTGTTTAGTTCTGTCTGACCTTTAGTTAATTGATACATTTAAAACCTAATATCTTCCTCCTTTGTTGTTTAGATTCTCTTTGTAGTAAATATTGTATTTGTGTTTTGTATTATTATTTATTATGACCAAACAGTGCTGTAGGGGGTGCAACAAAGCATTTCACTAAAGGACTTGAATGGCTGATAATAGATTTTAGTAAATCTATTGATTCTCAAGTAAATGCATTTCAAAGAATCAGTTCAGTTAAACTTCCACAAGCTTTGTTTGAATCTAATATTTTTGTTGCGTTCCTGGTTATGATCGTCTCTGAGGTGCTTTGCTTCATCCGTCCTTTTTGTCCCTTCCTGCAGCCCGTACGCCGAGCCAGTCGCCCTTCCTCCCGTGGATAACTCGGACCCTGAGTTCGGTCTGCACGGCTACTTGCTGCACTTTGTCCTGCACAACACCGGCACCGAGATCATGTCGGGAAACTTCCGCCACCTCTGCTGTCGCAAAGGTAATCTGATTACATGATGTAACCTGATTAACAGGTAATCTGATTACATGATATAACCTGATTAACAGGTAATCTGATTACCTGATCGTTTAATTTAATCTGAGTAACGTGTCATCTGGCTGGTTAAAAATTTTTATGACGTTAAATCGTGGAAATGACATCAATTAGAGGGTTGTAATCTGATCGCTATTTTCAATATTTCTAGACGTTCTACCGTCTGACTTTAACCTCAGATTAAATAAATACCTGGAACAGTCCTGACAGAAGAAGGTGTAAATCTCTAACACCTGATGTGTTGCTGCCATCAGATCAGATCCAGGACGGTCTGGTGGAGCTGAGGGTCATCGACTTGAACAACTTGTCTGAGCACAGATCGCTGTCGGGCAACATCAAGCTGCCGTGGAAGAGCGAGTCCCTGGAGGGCTCAGTGGAGGTACATCTATTAGTATTACTAATAGTAAAGTACTAATACTATTAACATGTTATACCTCGTTTAGTAAAACAAAAACAAAGCGTTAAATAGACATGTTTTGGTCGGTTAAACCGTAACTTCCTCGGGATTCCAGCTCCACAGACTTACAATAATAAGTGTGTTTCCTGAACTATTCCATAGAAATGGTTCAATAAAAAACTATCAGTAAATGACTAGTTGTTCACAGACCTGGACAAGTCAAGGAATTTGAAAATAGCATTTTCCAAGCCCGGAGAAAAAACTGAATGTTTTAGAAAAGTCATGGAAACGTTCGTCTCAAATAGTTGTAAAAAAAGACTTCATGTGGTTAAATTAATATCGACTGAGATGTATATTTATGAAAACGGTACGTAAATGTTCTGGCAGATCAATTTCGTCACTTCATGTTGTAACGTCAAACTCCGACCTTTTTATTCTTAATTTTCATGAAGATTTGCCTCCAAAGCATGAAAAAGTTTTATAAATCTGTTAAATGAGTTTGAGTCCTGAATAAAGTAAGCACACATGAAAACAACTGAAATATGGATTCAGTGTGAACCAGCGAACCTGAACACGGTCGTAGACGTCTGATTCAGGTTTGTTTTCTAGCTCAGCTGTTCGGTGGGGGGGGGGGTAAAGGGTTCGCATCCCTTTTTATTTCAGCTGTGACGGTTCCTCCGTAGAACTGCTGCATCATGACTCTGACTCTGCTGGACGAGTTCCAGAAACCCTTCTGGTGCGTCAGCTCGTCCATTTTCATCTTGGGCACCAAGTGGCCGCTGATCGTCGACTACGGCGGCGAGCACTTCCTGATGCACTTCTACGACCCCGAGGGTCACGTGAAGATGAAGCTGGTCTGGCTGGAGGAGCAGAAGCAGTTCTTCGTCGTCAGCCTCGTCCTCTACGTTCCTGTCGCCAAAGTCAACGAGCGCTTCAGCAGAGCGTACTGAAGCTGAACATGTTTCACCGTCCTGATCCAGCGACTGAGTTCTGCAGTTCACAACAAATCCCGTCGTAGTTTATGTCGAGCTTATGCGGTTGCAGCTGCATTCGTTCATTTTTGTATTTTGTTGACAATGCAGGGCGTGTGTCACTGCTTTTGTTTCTATTAAATGTGATTATGTAAATGTATCAGTGACTGGATCCTGGAAAAGCATTCAGTGCCACATTTCATTTTGGATTTCAGTTACATATTTTAGTTTGTTGTACAAAGAGCCAGTTACATTCTGTGAGAATGGAAATAAAGAAGATTTATTCATGAGTCTGAGGAGTTTGGAGTGTTTTTCAGGAGAAAAATACACATTTTATTGAGGAAAAGCCTCTAAAATGAGTTTATTGTTAATTTGTTACCGGTACAGGAAGTGTGTCACTGTTGTTTTTCTTTCTATTACACTTGTTGAGTAAACGTAAAAAGTGCAAAATGTAATTTGCAAATAATATCAGTGACGAGGAGATAAAACAGACTAGATATACGTATATATTGAATTTCAGGATTTACTCATTTATTAATTTCAAAAACACAAACAAGAATAAACTGCTTCTTATAATATCTATAAATGGCAACATTTACAATGCTCAGAAAATAGTGAAGATCTTTGTAAGGATCATAAATGTCAATAAAACAGTGAGGTGCAAATCCAAAATGGCCAACTGAACAGATCAAATCATGTCAAACATTCAGAGCATATTGATTAGTGTGATTGTTGTAAACTTGCATTGATTTTCTTATTGACAACTGTTGTATTTTTAAACTAATCTTACAGTGAACCACTGTATTTATATCCCAGCTATGTATATACAACAATCTACATTTACATTTCAAAATGGTCAGCTACATATTTCATTGAAGTCTATGGAGACATTTAGTCCCATTCTATTTATAACTTGGGCCTCGAACATTTCCATTTAAAAATTCTTACTTCTGCACATTTATCATCTGTACTAAAGCTCATCTGACATTCATATTTAATCAGTTATATAATGCAATTCATTGAAGTCTACTGCAGACTGTTTCAAAGCCTCCATTTACAACACATCTGTATTTCAGTGGGCGCCCGTGGCTAAGTGGAGAGCAGGGCCGTCCTTCAATCAGAGCATCGGCGGCTCGATCCCCGGCTCCGCTAGTCGCATGTCGACGTGTCCTTGAGCAAGACTCTTAACCCCAAAATTGTGCCTACGGTGTAGAAATGTGATAGAATCTGAATTGTAAGCCACTTTGGATAAAAGCGTCTGCTAAATGACTGTAATGTAATTTCAGATATTAAAGTGAATTAGTCTTCATGTAATTAAATAAACCGTCTCAAAATCTGACCAATCACATCGATGTTCTTCTGGAACCTCACTTAAACTATTAGAAATCATTTTTTTTGTGAAGAAAGACACAATTATCAGTTAATTTCAAGTTGAAATTCTGGCAACGCAGCACCAGATCATTCCTGCCGATCATTTCTAAAATCTTCGTGGTTACCTTCGTAGCTCCAGGACCCTGATATTTCTGGACCATTAGATCCACCGTGTAATGCCTTTTTGCGTTCTCCAGCTGAGCCACTGGGATGCCTGAAAGGCCTTCCAGGACATCGTCCTCCGTCAAGAACCACTTGAATTGATCAAGTCCTCCAGAGTTTTTAAGAGCTCCTCTTTAAGTTTCACCGTCATGGCTGCCTGCTAAAAGTAAAGGACAATTCTGAATCAGTTTTATTTTCTGAGGAAATAAATAAAAAAAATAGTATCTCCTCCGCTGCAACTTCACAACTGTTCAAACTCCAAAGGAACAAGATCTAGATGTCGTCAAAAATGGAAGAGCAACCCTTCTAAATAATTAGCTATAAACAGAAATTCAAACAGAGATTCTAGTGGCACAAATTTGTATTTCATATGAAATAATTGTCTAATTTATAATTTTGCTCCATGTTTTTATGAATGACAACAGCCAGTACAATAAAGTGCTGCTCTCCTCTTGTATTCCAGTATTATTTACTTTTATACAGGAAAATAATAAATGGGGCTCAAACTATAATTTTTTTAAACACTTTTACCTCACATACCGCTACAGGAGTTCACGAACAATAACTCTGAATGAAAATACAACAGAGTATTATTGTACTCTTTAATAATTAAAGGTTGTGCTTGGTACTTGAGATCTATCTCACACACACACATCAAATTTACTTTAAAAATGAACACTAACAAATCAAAGTCTTCTAGATTATGGGTCAATAAATGATGTCAACACACGTCTCTCTCTCCTTTCATCTGTTTCGTTGTTTGTTCTCTCACTCGTAGCTCTGCCGGGTGGCTGTCTCACTGGAGAGCATTTATGATTTTGTTTGTTTACAGTTTCTTTGTGAACTTTGCAATAGTTGTGCAGAACAAAATAAGCATTAATAAGAAAAGGAAAGCCCTCAGTTTTGTGTCCATCGTCCCCCTCAAAGCCTCAAACCGTGACTTCAGACGTCCGCTCTGTAGCACTGATTACGCCGCTGGACACGCTGCTCACTAATCTCTCCATTAACAGCTGCTTCCTCCACATGTCTGCATTAGTAGAATTATAAAATACAGAATTTAACTGCACAAATGCTGTTAGTATAGACAACAAGATCAGCAACACCTGTAATCCTTTATCCATGTTGACATACCCACTGGTAGTCGATCG
Organism: Anarrhichthys ocellatus; assembly: GCF_004355925.1. Taxonomy (NCBI): domain Eukaryota; kingdom Metazoa; phylum Chordata; class Actinopteri; order Perciformes; family Anarhichadidae; genus Anarrhichthys; species Anarrhichthys ocellatus. The sequence goes on along the minus strand of NW_022280051.1, from coordinate 6,647,445 downwards.
ATAATCAAGGCTGTTGTTGTGACGAATCGGAGAAGGAAAAGTCGTGACTACTTAAACCCAATTACCCAAATGTCCCCGTTTCTGCCCGTCCACACTGCAACACAACCCTGGAGTTTTCAAACTAAAACGGCGTCGTTGGCGTTTTCAAACATCTCTGTTTAAGGGGCTCTAAAACGTAGCAAAAGATGTGTTTTAAAATGAAACAAAGTGTGAATGTATGGAACCAAATCCAGGCCAATAGTTTTGATCATTTGATAAAAATGTTAAAATGATCAAAACCTACGTTTCCTGAAGGCAACGTGGTTGAGGAAGCTCCTCAGCCTTCTTGATTAAGCTGTCACTCATGAGTACCAAAACTGAATCAAAGTTATATTTAACCCAAAAACACTTTTCCTTCACTTATTTTTTAGTTTGAATACATTTTTTTATTTTTCAAAATTCAAGACAAAGATTTGAAGTTTCAGTTTACTTTTTTTTTCTCGGAATTATCAAAAGGATTAAACTCCAATAACAGCTGCTTCCTCCGCTTGTCAGCAGTAGTAGAATTATAAAATGCAGAATTTAACTGATTTTACTCCATGTGAATGTAGCCTTCATGTCAGGTTGTCATGATGTTTCCTCTTCTTTCACTATTGATACAGACCTATAGTTTAAGTTTAATTCACATTGTTGGCATTCAAGCCACATGGGCCAATAACTGTAGTTTAGCCTGTGCAGATAAAATGTATATATAAGACCGGACCAAGCTGCTGAGTGTCTGCTCCTTGCTTGGCTGAGAGGATTTAAATGCATCTGACAAGATGAACATTTATTTATCCCCAGAAGGAAATTAGGTCATGGCTGGAGAATGATGTTACATCTCAGAGGGCCCAAAAAATGTATGATTGCACAGCTGGATACCCACTGCAGGGCTTAATGATGGGCCTGAACAATATTTAACACTTTTATCACACTTTACTGTGTGTCTTCATAAGTGGAAGTAGTCAACTGAAACCACATCCTGCTCTAATCTCCTCAAAACCATCACCTGATGTGTACACATATCATCATCTCATGCTGCATCATTGTGTATTTACACTTTAACTCTTATTCTGTAGCACATCTTTTTGCTGAGAACCGTATAAAAGTCACACAATAGTATAGTATTGATCATTTTAGAGGCTGGGTTGATTTAACCCAGCCTCTAAAATGCAAATGTGACAGCAGAGACAATGAGTAGTCACCTTCAAATAGAAACTAGACATGTAATATACATTCAAACAATGCACCATTTAGTACAGAAAATAACTCTCCTTGCTAGATTCAGCACCTCCTTTGAGTCCTTCAGCTTTATTAAGATGAACACCTCTAGAATATTCTGTCCAACAGTTCTTGTGAGCTATTCTAACAATGACCGTACAGGTTTATCAGTCGGTGCTCACCGTCTTGGTCTCAAAACTTTCCACTTCCTGTTAAAGAAAGTAAAGGTTGTCTCCTCACCGTTAAAGAGCTTCCTCACATCAGATACACAGGAAGCTCACATGTTCACAGCTTCAGACCAGCTGCAAAAAGTGGAGAGAATACAGTATGTAGCATGGAGCAACTCTCCATCTAACATATTTATTTTATCCATACCATCATAATCCACAAGTACACTCAATACTCATTCTAACATACACGTTTTAATTGAGGTATAGCAGGTTGAGACTAATTCAATATAACACCTCGTTCTTTGGGGTCGGGGAGCTCTGTTGCACATTGGTGCTGATGAAAAATGTTTTCCAGGGTCGTTTGACGAGTACAAAAGAAAATGGCGATTGTAACAACACACATAGTTCCTGATGATAAATCTATCAAATCAATTTTTATAAAAAGGTCCATTTATTAAAATATTCTCCTTTGTTTAGTACAAATGTACATTAACAGGTATAAACTTCTGCTGTTGCCACATCTTGACATATATTATACTTAACTTGCCTTGAATGTAATCAGAAGTGTAACCAGAAGTGCTCACCTGTGTGTTATTTAGAAAGATCCAAGAAATGTATTTTAATTTGTCTTCAGACAGAAACCCAAACGTCTGGACTGTAGCTTCAGCTTCAGGTAAACTGACTCAGAATCACTTCTCTTCACTTTCTCTTCTGCTTATCTTCAATAGTTTATTGCATAATCTGCATGAATTTGTTAATATTTGACATCAAACTACATTGCCCGGACTGTGCTGGGGCAAATTCCATGTATCAATATAATACAATTCATAATACCTGGCAATAAAGTCTTTTTGACTTTTCTTCCTGCTGTGATCCAGAGTGTAGACTTGTCAGTTTCCTTACTTCCTCCACTACAGGGATGTGCACAGACATTTTAAAAGGGCTGTTGCTCAAAATGAAAGGAAGTCATCTGCTTACAGCTACAAAGAAAATACTTTTATTGGATTTCAGGGCTTTTGGGGCTTTTGGGAACTCTGGCACATTATTTTTATGCAAAGTACAAATCTTAATCATTAAAACAATGTAATCCTGTACCTCAACAACTGTTTACTTTCCAGATTTATTATGAATTGTGATGTTAAACATATTAGTAGTTTGTAATTAGCATTAGTTATTAAATATGTTGTAATGCAACAAAGTACATTTACTCAAGTAATGTACTAAAGTGCAATTCTGAAGTACTTGAGCTAGTTTATTCTTCTACTCCACATCATCTCATGTTAAAGTTGTACTTTTTGCTGCTCTACATTATTTTATATCTTTAGTTACTTTGCAGATTCAGAATAACAATGAAACAAATCAACTAATAAATGATGATGTATTATTATAGATTAAATTACCCAGTAGTATATAAAGTAATAAAATGAGATCCACCTTTACCAGCTGCAACATTAAAATGATGAACACATGAATGCATCAATTATTATAAGTAGAGTCGAGTATTTTACACTGTAGATCAGTTCTGAGTCCTTTGCTGGTTGGCTTACTGTCTCAGACCAACGCTCTGTCTGAGGGCTCACCGTGTACCAGTATACCATTGAAACATTCTACTACAGTAAACAGGTCAACAGGACTTTGCATGAGTTCTTCAACGCTAGCTGACTGGGAAAGCCAGCAGACGAATACAAGGAAGGGATTTCCACACGATTACATCAAAGACATTTATTCACAGACGCATCTTTAACTCCATTTCATCACAGAGGACGTGGCTCTGTCTAGTGGTACATCTGGGTACTAAAACCAAATCCTGATACATTTTCAGACAGTTTCAAAGCATTTCACTCATCTCCTACACTGTTGTAGATCATGAACTTGTTTAAACACAAACATCACAGTTGCTATAATTTGCGATGTTTCTTAAATTGCTGAATCAGTTGCAGAAGTAGATGATTTATCAAATCTAATCGTAATTGACAGTAGAGATGATCAGAGGGGTGGCGTTTTTACCATCGTAATGACGACCGGTACTGAAGAATGGGTAGAGTTTCTCAGTGAAGGAGCAGTCAGTAAAGCTGTGGATAAGGTCTGCAGAGTCAACGTCATAAAAGGAGACTGAACCCTTCGCATAATCCACAAACACGCCCACCTTCTCCAGCTGAGTTTTTACACTAAGATTGACAGCAGGAGCTTTGTGCTCATCTCCTTTCCTTAAACATATCGTCCAGAAGCCATTCTCGGGGCTTGCTGAGATCGACCCCTTCCTGTTGATCGACTCTTTGACGACGCCTAAATCCCAGGAAGTCTTCCCTTTAACCTGAACCTCGTAGTAAAACCTCCCCGAAGAGAAACTCTGCTTTCCCAAGACATTTATAGCAGGATTAAATCTTTCTGGGTTGTCTGGGAGGTTTCGTGTTGCGTCACCACAGTGAACTGTTTTCCCATCGTCAGACAAAATGAGATTGGCATTTGCTGTATCGGGATCCAAAGTCACATGCTTTGCAAACTGCTGGACCCTTTTCAGCTTGGTTTTAGCAAACAATTTCTCCTTCTCTTTCACAAGTGTTCCCTCCAGCTGATTCATGGCGACCCCCACACTTCCCCCATATGACGGTGGAGGGATGCTGACTTCTGTCCAGTTCTTGGTGGGTGGAATAGCATTAAGGGACGAGAATCTTTGCAGAAATTCAGGGTGGTCTGCGGTGCGTGAGAGCTGCTCCACCTCAGCGCCTTTCTTTCTCAGCTCAGAGATTTCCTGCTCCAGCTCTTGGATGAATCCTTTGGCGTGTTTCTTTGTCGTTTCACGCTTTTCTTTTATTGCCTCAATGAGATTACCCAGAATTCTCTTGACAGACTGCTGCAAAACAGTAAAGACCTGCTCACTGTCTGCGATGTGTGTGTCTGCAGATTTACTGCTGATCTCTGCTGAGCGGTTGATTTCCAAGATCTTCATCTCTCTCTTCTGGATCATCAGCTTAATCTCAGCCGTTGTCTCCACAAGCTTGGACTTCATTCTTCCATAATCACAATTGAGAGGAGGAGAGTCATGATTCTTAAGGTCTAAAACAAAGCAGAACACAAACACATCTGGTCAATCTTAAATCTCAAGTTGTTGTTTTTTCCTGATCCGCATCAAAGTCCTTTAATATTGGGTATCTGACGATACTGAGTCTGATCCAATACTTCTATTTACCTAAATGTTTATTAAATATTTATCTAAAACATTTAAATTATAGCTATGAGAGATTATATTTTCACATTTCCTTAACTTACCTTTTCGTCTGGAGCCAACAGTGTTGAACAAACACTGCTTCAGATCATTCCTGCTGATCTCCTCTAAAATGCTCATGGTTATCTCCAGAGCTCCAGGGCAGCCATATTTTTGCACCATCAGATCGACAGTATCTTGCCTGTCTGCCCTCTCCAGCCGGGCCGCTGAGATGGCTGAGAAGCCCTCATGGATGTCTTCCTGCTTCAGGAACCACTTGAACTCCTTGAACTGTTCTTCTGACAGGTTCACCAGAGTTTTCCAAAGATCGTGTGCCGTCATCGTGGTTCCCTAGCAAAACAAAGAATGCTAATAATTGCAGGTTTTCTAATTGGATGATCAAAAGCCCCTCTTTGACCAAATAGTTCCACAAGCTAGGCATTTTTGGACCAGAGGAACTTTTTCTCCCAGCAGGGGGCGACTCCTCTGGTTGTATAGAAGTCTATGAGAAAATGACTCTACTTCTCTCTTGATTTATTACCTCAGTAAACATTGTAAACATGAGTTTATGGTCTCAATCTCTAGTTTCAAGTCTTCTTCAATACAGCATGATGTTCATTTAGTACATTATGGTCCATTTAGAGTCAAACAGACCATGAAGCAGGGTCACCATAAATATTTTGGTCGCCTAAAAATGATTCAGCGTTTGGTTGTACTTAGCTCCTCCCTCTCCTGTCACTTCTGGTTGCAAAAAAACAAGATGCTGACGGCCAAAATGCAGAACTTGAGGCTTCAAAACGTCAGTCCACAAACTAATGGGTGATGTCATGGTGACTACGGTCATATCTTATATACAGTCCATGGGCAAACTAAATGTATGTGTTTGGTAGAAACTTAGTTCTGACATTAGTTTGACAAATAACACCCAGGTACTACAGAGCCTCAGGTCCGACATCTATATGACAAATGGTCATTTTGTTAAAAATACATCTCTAGAGGAATAACAACTGCATTAGTTGTTTTGAATCTCCAATGTTCAGGCAATTTTGTACTGAATAAAAATTGGATCAAGTTTTGAAAAAAAAAAAAAAAAATTCTGTTCTTTGAAAGCTATGTGAGGCCAGTTGTGACATGTCGAATCTCACCCATGATGAATAGTTATGATGAAATCTAGGAACATTTCAGATCATATCTTTACTTCACATACTTTTTAATTAATACAATTCATAATTTTTTAAATATACGAGTACATTCTACACTGTTACACTATAATAATTTATGACGGACAATAATTCATTAATCAAGTGTTTCCAGAAGCTGATCTTACCTGTTAAACTCCTCCAGATGAAGTTACAGTGACTTGCTGCTTCTCAGCCGTTGGTGTCGGACTGCAGCCAAATCCTCAAACCTTCCCAACCTAATAAAGAAACGTCAGTGTGACATCACATCTTATCAACGAATCAGCTGTGCTTCAATGCTACAAAGAGACATTCCAGTTTGGATACAACATGGATAGAAATGCTTGGTTTGGAGTCAACTGTTGTTGTGTTTTTGAGGCTCATAACATTATTGACAAAGTGAATAATCAGATAATTAAATTAAACTGTCACAATGCAAGTAGAAAAGACAACAGGCCAGAGGAACCACAGCTCAGTGTCTAGGCAGAGCAGGTTGAAATAAAGAGACTATGGTAAAATAAAAAGTCATTATCTTCAAATAAACATGGATTTTACATCGAAAGCTCTTTAAGATGGGATTTCAATCATTTTCTGTATTGTTTCAAAAAACACCCCCCCCCCCCCCTCCCAAAACAATGAGTTTAAAAACGCTAAAATGTTCTGTAGAGCTGAGAGCAACCTCCAGTTACACTGCTAATCCAAGAAAAAACAATCATGCAACATTATGTTTTTGTTTTCAGATTATAACTTCACACGATCTGGACCACTCGGAACAAGACATCAGCGAGCGCTTCAACAAGCTTCCTGTCACGAACAAAGACAAAAGAGATGTTCAAAGAGACAACCAACAAAGAAGGGCAAAGCTCAAATACGGATACGACACCATCCACATCTCAGAAGCCACCATGCTGCACAGGAGGTGAGCCACTCACTCATTTCCATAAACAGTAAACTTACCGGACTTGATCGCACAGCACATGGAATTCCAGGCACCGAGCCAAAGTCTTGAATTCAGTCAGGACCACATAGACTCTCACTGAGGTTAAACACTTCCTGCTCCGTTAGCTCGCTAAAACAAACCCACGAAAGAGACAACTCTGGACTCTCAAGCACCCGACGTGAGAGGCAAATAGGTTTTTTCCCCAAACAAAACTCAGACGAACTCAATAAATCAGCCAAGGAAAGAGCTCACTCTACCTGCAGAGACCGCACAACAGCAACAGATGTTCACTACAAGCGAGCACGGTGAGATTCGAGCTCTACAAACACAGAGAACTAGAAACAGCTGAAAGGAACAACTCAATTACCAGTATCCTACAAAGAGGTACAACTCCGAAAAACAGCTGACTGAGGAAGATTTTATATACACATAGAGGCTGCTGTTCAGCAGATAAGCATGTTAAGCCTGAGCTGCTTCTTCTAGACCTCCACATCCCCCATCTGCTAGAAACAAACACTAACCCTGCCTTCACTCTCTGCCACGTAGACGCACACTCTTGACCCCTCCTCTTTCTCTCTGTCGCTGTATTAAAGACACATGTATCAGCTGTTACGCCCACCAAAACTATTATGCATAATTAAAGGTTTCTCTGTGCCTTGATGTTCTGTTTTATGTGGATTTTGTTGCTTGTATTTTTGCACTTATACTTCTTTGACGAGTCAACGTTCATTTTATTTTTAAAGCACAAGATCGCACATCTCCCTTAAAGGGGCTTTACAAGTCTGTACAGTATTTTATTAACCCTTTTGTGTTCGGGTCAAAGTTACAGTACATTCTTGTAAACACAATAACACGGGTGCCCGGGAGGAATTTGTTAAAATTTCTCACAAAACACTTTTTTTTTTTTTAGCCATAACTCAAGAATTCACACGTTAATCATGACAATTTCACATCAATATCTAACAGGATAAAAAGGAAGTGATGGAAACAAATGTCTCTGGTTGGCCTCATGATTGTTAATTTTCCATCTTCTTCTGCTCACGTTTCCCGTGGTGTACCTCAAAGATCTATCTTAGGTCCCGTTTGATTTTCATCGAGCTTCCACTAGGGTCTCTGTTCAGAAAGCACAATGAAGGTATGAAACACTGGACGGGAAAATATGTTCTACAGCTAACTGAGAGTAAGACAGAGACTTTTTATTGTCGGTTTAAATTTCTTTGTCCTATTTAGCCTTCAAATCTCTGAACACATCTCATAAATGTAGATGTCATTCTAGATTCTGCTTTGAAATTGGACAAACTAATAATACTCATTACCAGTATATCTTTTTATAAATACAATGTTCTTTCTTTTGGAGATCTGTTATTTGTCTTAAGTTGGCTTGTACCTTTATAGCACCACTGGTTTCCAGTGAAATATAGAATTTATTTTAAGATTCTTTTATTAGTTTTTAAAGGTCTGCATGACCAATCCATCCAGACTCTGATCTCCTCAGAACATATTCTACATCCAGACTTCTCCATCTATCAGCACTTTTAAACCCCGGCTAAAGTCCCAACCTATTTATTTTTTCTTTTCTGTAAAGCAGTTAAACACCTGCTGTTTCTAAATCAACACACCAGTGAAGACGAGCAAACAAAGAACTGCCTGTCAGACCAGCTTTTACAATCACCAGCTTGACAAAGAATTATTTGAATTTTTAAGTTAAATATTAACCAGCTGGACTCATTCAGTCTCGGGTCTAATCTCACTGCAGCCGTCTGTGAGCTAACTGGTGAGCAGGAACATTTGTAAGTTAATTAAACAGTGTTTTCTGCTTGTAGTTTCACACAGCTGCTACTAGATGGTAGTACAGAGTCGTATTTCACTGATTCTACCTTTAAGGACCATGTTGTTGTGTCAGTGCTGTTCTTTTACTACTTCAGCTTCACTACATGTTGTCAGGAGAAGAATGAAAAGATACATTTAGAGTCTGTGATCAGGTTAAAATGATCAACAATTCTTCAGAGTTAAGTAAAACCAAAGAGTTCTGTTAACGAAATTAAACCTGTTATTTACTTTTTGTTACGATTCATTCAAGCTTCATTCCAACATGAGATCTTCTTACTGAGGAAACACCATCCAGCCAGTTTGTGATTAATTACTTTATGCTGTAAGAACTGTGTAGTTTACAGCAAGTTATACTGCAGTGATGAATGAATAGATACTTTTATTAATCCATACTTGGAGATTATTGTTACAGAAACAGCGACAGTAAATACATGGTAAAAATATACATATCAATACTAGAGTACACGATATAAATAATATGTTAGAATACACTATAAATACATAAAACTACAACTCCTAAAATACTGACATGGGATAAGATAATACACACATGAGTGCAAACGTGTTGCAGTTATAAAGTGGGAGGAGCCAGTGTGGACCACATCAGCTCTGCCTCGTTCAAAAGTCAGTGAAGTTAATGGTTGATGGCTGATGTTGAATATGTCTTTAGGCAAATGTGGTGAATAATAATCATTGTTCAGTTTGTGGAAAATCCCTCATCCACTGACAGAGTATGAACTCAGCGTTCAAAACATCTCATAGGTTCAAAACAAATATCTCTTCTCAAGCAACAATCGCTTAAAATCACTGTAAAACACTTTGGCTTGATGTAAATGAAAAAGTTAAGTTGACTTGACATAAAAAAGATAATTTTTAAGTACAAAAAATGAACTAGTTTGACCTACGTAATAAGCATTTGTTTTAAGTAGATCAAGCAGGATTTTTATTATCAGTGTGTAATTTATTAAAAATTAGCTCGTCATATTCTAGTATTTAAAAAAAAATAAATAATTCTGATTATTCTTACATCAATTTAGGTAAGAAATATTTTCAGTAGTGGACTTTTACTTGTAGCAAAGTATTTTCACAGCGTGGTATTAGTACTTCTACTTGAGTCTGTCGGTTTCGAGCCCAACTGAGTTTTATTTGGTAGGAAAGAAGGATGCAAAGAAGGAAAGGAGCAGGAGGGGGAAAGGAGAGAAGGGGGTGTAGGAGAGAAGAGGCGGGATCGGGAAAGGGAAGGAGGAAGGGCAAGAAAAGGGACGCTCCCTCAGGGAAGTGTAAACGGGTAGAGCAGGCTGCTCTGTTTACCAGCCTGAGGGAGTCTCTCGTTCTGAAGGAAGCTAGTGTTTGTTTGAAGGCAGCGAGTCGAGAGTCGGATAAGAAGCCGCTGAGGACGAAGGAATAAAGACAACTAAAGAAAAAGCCATGGCTGTGAATAAATGCATCAAGTTCCTCCTCTTCTTCTTCAACCTCCTTTTCTGGGTGAGTCTAGAAAACAAAACAAAGTCATTTAATAAATGTTTTTAACATCATTACATCTTAATAATGTCTTTTTTATTACTTTGGAGACGTTTAAATCATATTATTCTTGTTTCCGAGAGTTCTCTAAGTCTCTGTCAGTTGTGGGTTTATTTGGTTTGTCATTGGAGGAGTTTTCTCACTTAAAGTGTTTGGATTTTGTGATGCAGGATTCATTTTATGGACGTGTTGTACTGTTAGACTTATACTATATGTTTTACTCAACTCAAGTTGAGCAGATGTTTGAAGTATTACTTCTTCTTTTGTATTTTAACTTTCTATCTATCTGGCTGGCTGGCTGGCTGGCTGGCTGTCTAATTTCATTTATTTTCAATCTGTGTTTAGTTTTGTTCATTAAACTTTGAATTGTTCAGTTGTGTCTGTGCAGAGCAGCTCCTCTCTTCTTCTTGTTGCTCCATTCAACCGTTCAGTAGAGTCAAACAGGTTGTGTGGGCTCTCCATTGTGTCTCTGCCCCCCCAATGAACAAAAAGGTTGCTCAGTTTCAGGGCGTGGACTCGCCGCTCGGCTTCAGATCACGCCTGACATCTGCAGCCTCATGTTGCTCCTCGGCCCACGTTACAAACCCACAAACAATGCCTCACGTATCTCTATCTCCTCACGTTCTCTGCTCGGGACTTCCCCCATTAAACACCAAACAGTCGGTTAATCTAAAACTCCACTGGATTAAGTTCTTGCTCAACACAAACCTGACAACACTTGTTGTTGAAGGTTTGTTGTAACAGTGCTGTAGAAATGCACTTGTTATCATTCACATTATTATAGGTGGTGGGGGGGGGCAGTCAGAGAGACAAAGATTATCAATCAGACGACTTTGGATTGTAATTTAATTGCATTATATTTGTGAGTATAGACGAGCAGCTTCCCCTTACTTTAAAGACACAGCATGTTGATTTACAAACATTACCGTGTTAGTTTTACTCATTTTTAAAGCTCAGTTCTGTTTCCCGCTACAAGAAACCAAGCTAGCAATGCTAATTAAAAGTAGCATTTGAACAATTTCGGCTTCTTCCGTCGTCTCGTAAACCCTCTCGTTGTCACATATGTTTCATTATTTGTGTCTTAACCACTAGTTGTCTTGAGTTAGAGGAATATTTGGGGACATGTGTTTTCTTTGGTCTCTCAGCCAATCACATCCCTTGTTGTTGGTCCACTTGACAAGCTCTCTCTCTCTCTCTCTCTCTCTCTTTATGCTTGAATTACGATTAATAACTAACAATAACGGTGCGGGTGCTACGATGAGGATTTCTGAGGCTGATCATTGATCTCCCATATGATCACCGATCACTGTGTCTATTTAAAGCCTTCTATTTATTGTGTAGCATTATTGATTTATTCAATTGTTCTTAACATTGTGTGATAACTATTGGATTTAAAGATGAGTGTCACGTATTTACGACATATTCCACTCTCTCTTAAGAGACACAGCTTTAGCGGCGCATAAAGAATTCGTCTTGCACGTTTTTGTGCCATTTGATCGACTCTTCTGATCGGCTTTTATAGAGACCACCGATCAAACTATTTGGAACGAATATCATCTCATCATTCTTCTTTTTCTGTCAACTGTCAGAAATAATATTTAGCCTTTAGCTCTGTTTAAAATAAACCTCCTGCTGTTTGAGCATCAGTCCGGCTGCCTGCCGAGTTTATTTCAGTCCATGTTCCCAGAAATGATGTTCAATCAATGCTAACTTGATTCGACCCACTCAGCGGACATGGTGGACATGATGTGTTTACCTAATGATGATGGTGAGGGTGGGGCAGGGCTCTTATTAAAGTTTGTAACTAGTGGCTCTGCTCTAGCTTTTAGATGCTAAGTGATGCTTCCTGAGGGCTAAAAAAAGAGGAACAAACATGGACGCTTTTGGAAAAGATCTATTTCTCTCCACTTATTTGCTGTTATATTGATGTTTCTCTTCTTTCCTCCAATAATAACTATTCTAACAGATAAAATAAGTATAATTCAAACACCAGATGGTTTCTTTACGTTCATACTCCAACAAATCTAGACTAACCTTCTATTTCTACTGTGAAGAAGAGCTTTGCTAAAGTTAATTCCAGCTTGTTCCAGGCTGCTTTTATTGTGAAACTGTGAAACAGGAAGCTGTTCCTGTTTAAATCTAAACTTCCAGTTTATTTCACCAATGACTGCTGATTTCTTCTCTTCTTATTCAACTGTTGCTCAGAGGATCTTTGTCTCTTTCAGTTGAACCATTGAGCAGCGTTTTGTTCTCCATCTACTAAACTAAATAACATTTATTAGTAGAGAGACTTTCTACACTATAAAAGCAGAAGAGACCATTCAGACATAACGAGTAGTCCTCTCAGACATCTGACTATCAAACTGGTAGAACTGTTGACTTTTTCTTGCTCCTCTTGGCATCTTTATGTTTTTATCTGCTGTTGTTTCTGTGGCTGAACTCTACCACAGATAAAGTGCTCTAACCATGCGGATGTCTTGTCACACAGCAGAGCTTTTATGGCCTTTAATGGTCAAGAAATAACCAATTATCTGCAGCTCTGTCTCTGTACATTAACGCCTTACAGCAGAGTGCTCATATATTCCATGAATAATAGATGCTGCATTCAGGGACTGTTCCCACGCAGGAAATAGATGATCTTAACAGAGAGAAAACATCTTTAAAACTGCAGCAAAACACAGGTGGACCATGACTAAATACATACAAACTAAATGTATTCAGTCAAAGTACTGCTGTGGTCTGCTTACTTTACTCTCAGAAACATTTAAACTGGTTATTTGATTTAATTACAAGAGATGAAAAAGTCAAAATATGTGAGCAGAAATGAGCAATTAAGCAATTATTCTCAGGTAATTAACTTCAACATTTCCAGCATTTACTTACAACCAAGATGGCGACGGACAAATACCAAGATGGCGACGGCCGAAAAGCAAGATGGCGACGGCCGAAAAGCAA
>NW_022280051.1:6631905-6634397 GCF_004355925.1 Anarrhichthys ocellatus | reverse complement strand
ACGGCCGAAAAGCAAGATGGCGATGACCAAAATGCCGAACTCGGTCTACAAACCAATGGGTGATGTCATCGTGGCTATGTCCATGGTGGCTATGGTTCCAGTCTGGTTCATATTGATGTCCAACTGTCAACCATGAGTTGTACAACCTTCTAGAAATTGTGTCTGAATTCAATGTAATGGTTGCTGAGCCAGAGAGACCTCAAGGGCCCAAACCCAGTGGGTTCACTTTCACAAGCTCAGTGGGCTCATGACTGTACAAACCTTCCTGTTATTGGTTGCGTCACTTCTGTAATTTAGTGTGTTTTTTGTGTAATGACACCGTCTCGTCTGCTCGCTGGTCTGATGGATTTACAACGAATCCAGCAGATCAGTTTGCATCTCAGTTACACAATGACTCGTTACTACCGTGTAACCCGCTGCCTCTGAGTCACTGCTCAGGAATGAGCCGCCACCTGTCTATCTCAAGGGACAGAACGAGCACCTTGTAATTACTATTATTATCACAAAGTTTATTAGTTATTACCCAAGAAGGAGAAACAATTGGTGTGCGGTGAACAACATTGATCTCGACAGTGCATCTACAGGAACCCAGCAGGGACATAAAGGCTGAGGGAACATCTGTACATTTAGACACTAACATGTAACATGTATTTGTGTAGTCTGAGTTATACACAAGGCAACAAAAACAAACAATAAGAGACAAGTTAAAGAGACGGGAAGAAGATACTGGAGCGGTATTCCTTCTAAACCGTTGAAGTAATTAACTGTAATCGAGATTCGTAAATATCCAAATTAACTTTAATGCTTATCAACTGTTATCTTAATCAAATGTAACCCTGACCAGATATAATCCCAATTTTACTTTAATTCCGATCAAGTGTAATCTGTAATCTTCAAATTTGCAAAACTGAAAATGTATTCTGATTAACTGTGATCCAGTTGCAAATCCAATAAACTGTAATTGGAATCTAATTGAAATCTGATCAACCGTATTCCTGACTAATGGTATTCCTAAATATCTTTCATCCTGAATCAGTTGACTCAGCAGTTGTAATCCTGCTCCTGTAGATTCCTAATTAGCTCAAATCCTGAACATCTGTTTCCAAATCAATTAAAATCCCAACTATCTGCATTCCTGATCAACTGTAATCCAAACCTACTACACTCTTGATTGGATGCAATCCTGTCAGCTGCATCCATAACTAACCAATCCAATCAATCCCAATTGACTGTAATCCGTCAGGTGTAATCCTAATCAACTGTTCAACCGTAATATTGATCGTTTTCTCATCCAGAGGATCAGAGGGTGTGTTTGTTTTACAGACCTGCTGAGGGCTGTGCTGCTATGTTGCTCTGCAGGTTGTGTGTGTGTGTGTGTGTGTGTGTGTGTGTGTGTGTGTGTGTGTGTTCATGTTGCTGTTACAGTGACGCACGTTTGAATCCCACAGCTTTGACTATGCAGATGTTTAGGTGATAACAACGATCCACTACTCTGTACGGAGGCTTTTCATTCAGTGTTTGTTTGGCCCGTGTCTGTTGGCAACCACCTGTACATGAAAACACCGGCTCAATACCACACATTAAAAATACTCAAATACTCTCTTACTGTAAGATGTTCCTTCAGTGTTGATGTATGATTATCATTAATCACACATCAATGTTAAAGCAGGATTTTACTGTTGTAGTCGGTTGACTGTTAACTAATTGAAAAAGAAAGAAAGATAAAGACAAAGCCACCAAAGAGGAAAGCAGAATGAGAAGTTCTTTTCAATCTGTTGTGGCACCAGTAGGATCCGAAACAGTTGGAGCAGTTTTGGTTCATTTTATGAGGGCCGATGTGTCAACAACAAACCAGCAGAGTCAGCAGAATATTACAGGATGTTTCCTCAGGCTCAGTGTTTCCACCAGCAGGCTTGTTTGTTATTCAAACACTCTCTGTCCAACTAATAACTACTAACTCTGTTTGGATGTTTCTGGAGCTGAATTTTGAAATAGCATATTGGAGCATATTGCAGTCGGTACCGACCGGCACAACACAAGACTGACGTTGTTCTTGCTCACTAAATGACAGACTGTTGTGTTGTTTATTTGCCATTTGGTGAAACCGGGTTGACAACCAACATGGCTGCTGTTGGTAAATGTCGAGCGAGCAGCTTGTGGAAGACTCTGGTGAAAACGGACGTCAGCGTAGTCACCGTGACGTCGCCCACCGGTTTGTGGACGATAGTGTTAAAGCCTCAAGTTTGTCATTTTTGGCCGTCGCCAACTTGGGTTTTTTTTGTGAGGGTCGAGTCAAGTACAATAAAATGTGAATAAGACATTGTTAGGCGATCAAAATGCTACAATTAATTTGTCATGAAGTGAAAACACGTTAAAAAGGATTCAAGTTTTAGACGAAAACGGACAACTGCCAGACCGGACAACGTCTCTGGTAGAGACCTGTCAATCACCGTGTAGCCCCGCCCTAAAGCATCCCCTGCTTTATGGTCTGT
>NW_022280051.1:6617862-6621905 GCF_004355925.1 Anarrhichthys ocellatus | reverse complement strand
TCTCTCTCTCTCTCTCTCTCTCTCTCTCTCTCTCTCTCTCTCTCTCTTTCTCTGCAGATTTTCGGCATGGTCTTCTCCATGATTCTCTATTGCCAGATTGGCAAGAAGGAGAGCGCCACCAGCGCCTGAACACCTACACATGGCCCCGCCCCCCATCCCATCGCTGCCTGGCAAAGGCCAATCAGCAGTGCCCAATAGCCCACGTACCGTGTAGCCTCAGTGCTACTGTAACTTCACCTGTTGTGGAGGGATACGCTGATATTTTGGTGACATTTAATGGCATTAACACATAGCCGGGTGTGGACTTTAAGGAGTCTCAAGAGTGACAAAAGTTGTATAAATATCTTCAGCAAACATCTAAAATTCTGTAAAATGAACCAATATATTTATAATTAACTGAATGAATAACATAAAATTAGAAAAGAAGAATTCCCAAAATATCAGCGTGTTCTTTTAACTTTACCAGTTTTATTTTGTATTTTTTTGTCAAACCCACGCTATATAACAAGTAAAACAATAGTTATTGTTTCCATTGACATTGTGGCCTAAAAGAACAAAAGTTTAGAAAATGATTCTCAAAAACAATTAGTGTTGTCTGGGAGCCCATTATAAAAATAAATACAAATAAGGTCATATATGATTAAAAATATAAAAATGTCATTAGTATCTGACATGAATGATTTATGCGCAATCTAAAATTTTAGCCAAACTTTGTATTAAATTATTTTTATTGCTATTTTCTGTATGTTAACTGTCCTTAGGTTACATGAAATATGCCTGAAATCAAATGTATTGTTCCATTGAAATGTAAGGATTTGTGTTTTAATCTGTGCTGGATGCAGGAATGAGCTTCCATAGCTTTATTCCCAAACATAGTTCTGTCTGTCGCAATGTCTGCTGCTATTTTTGGAAAATATCACAAAATGATGCTCAGAAAGTTGACGTTGTGTTCCTGTGCTGTACTCCATCGTAAATACCCGATGTGATAATAAAATCATTTAGCCTGTGTAAAACAATAAGCCTTCAATTTAATATCTTACACCACCTTGTTAAATAATTAACTTTTGATTTTTTTTATTATAAAAAGCCTTTAAGTGGTTTAATGTCGCTGCTGTTGCGTTTACTTTTTTTTACTGGCACTTGTTAGTTTGGGGACATCAAGTGTCTGATAAAAACTATCCCATCATTACGAGGTACTGCTTTATAGTTCGTTGCTGCCATGTCAGAATTGGGATCTTCTATAGTGATATTTTTTATGGCTTTTTTAATAATATACTATTTTTTTTTTACATATGACTTAGTATACTTTGTCACAAAATGCATAACAAGTCAAACTGACTTTTATATTTCTTTACGACATACTATACTATGACTTTATATTTGACATGCTATACTATGACTTTTTACATTTTTTTTAAAACAAAAACGGTGCATTCCTGTGAATATTAAAACAAAAACGGTGCATTCCTGTGAATATTAAAACCTGCATCAGGAGGAATGCAGCAGCAACAAAACAGTTTTCTGGGTAATAAAATAAAAATCTTAACACAATTTCCCGTCGGTAACACTGTCCAAACACCTTTATGTTTGAGCACCATACGCCTTTGATGTAAACAGTCCTCTTGTCCAATCGGAGTTCTGTACTCCGGCCTGTGGTCCACACGTCAAGTGCAGCTTGATGTGGGATGCAACGATGGAGCCAAGTATCTGTAACGATGACATGCTATACTACGACAGATTCACACACACAACACACCCTTAATTTAGAATGAACCAGTCAATGGAAGGAAATAGCTTTTTAAATGCATGAGATGTCATTTTAAACTGTCAATCATGTGAAAACATGACACTATAAATTATTGCTGTGACAATACTAGAAATATTATCTTGAATATCTTAAATAGTGAAAGACAAATATATTGAGATTATTTCATGTTTATTATTGTACGTGTGGTGGCAGCATTTATTGAGTCTATCCTCCGTCCATCTATCTGTTCAATTCAGTTGCATCATTGAGTGGATGTACGACACACTGTAAAATGTTTTTGTTTTCCTCTCCATCATATTCGGAGTCTCTTAAGCGTCCGTGTCTTTGTGTCCAACAGATTACGCGGATCTCTTTACAGTCCGTCTACTGCGGCCACATCCCCCACGCCAGCCCGGGCAGGATGAGAGCGACCAGGACGGAGGAGAACAGGTTCACCGCGTTGTTGTCTAAGATCGGTTTCCCACAGATCCGCCGGGTCGTGGCCGACTGGTAGCTCACCACCTTCCCGATGCTCGAGTCGAAGCCTGAAGACGAGAGGAACGTAGAGTTAGTGACTCTAGAACTTAGTTTACAGAAGAAGATCTGCTAATTAACAGGCTTGTAAACAAGTCAGATGACTCACATGGAGCTCAGTTATCTTTAAAAAGTCACAGTATATATTGTCATAGTATTTTATAAAGACATCGTCACAAAGTTTTAAGTTTTTTAACCAACAAACCTCAACATTCTTCTGAATATCTTTGGGTTTTAGACAACTGTCGATTATACTGATGAGTTAAGAATAATAATGTGTTCCTACCCGAGTATTGCATGTGAGCTCCCAGGAAAGAGTCCAGCATCGACCCCAGCAGCCCGGCCACGCCCCCGTACACCACGATTGGCCACTGGGGGTTCACCAGGTTCAGGTCGTCCACCAACAGGAGCTGCGTTACGTAATAAGCCCCGCCCACCACCAGCCCGCCCAGGAAGCTGGCGACCAGTCCGACGGCGGTGACGCCTCCGTTCGTTCCTGGAGCAGAGAGAAAGTAGATCCGAGTGAACAAAAGTACATTTATGTTCCATAAACAGACGACATTCATTCTGAACATATAACCCTCAATATAAAAGACGCTGTGTTCTTGAACTTCTGCCTCCAGCAACACATGCAGCTGTTTACATGAACATACTGCAGCTTTAGGACATTTGAATGTTAAACTAATGACCTGATGAAACAGAGACGGATGTGTATAATAAACAACCTTTAAACAAAACTACGTGTGACAAACGCTTTCATCAACCAAAATGAAGCTTAACATTATATTTCATCAAAAGCCTTTTTATTCTACACGTCTAATTTAAAATCAACCGCTCAAAACTTATTTTACAATCTTACTTTTAAAGAATTCCCCCTTTTTATAAGCATATTTATTTAATATTAGTGTTTTTTACATGTTAAACTTGTTTTTGTTACTATATTTTGTTTACTTCTTGTGTCCCTTGTTTTTAATTGATTTGTTTATCTTGTAAAGCAGTTTTATTAAATAAAATCTATATTTAGTCGTAGCTGTACATGACACCGTGTGACTCGTCTCACCCGCTGGGACTTCCTTCCAGGTGGTGATGAGTCTGGGCTGTGATTGGCTGAGAACAGGCCCCACCTCCGACGCCCAGGTGTCCCCGCTGCTGCAGGCCAGAGCTCCCAGCAGAGAGAGACACATCCAGGAGGCCGTGTACTGTCTGCTGAAGTCGATGGGCATCTCACCGGGACCCACCTGAGACACAACTCTTATTAACGTTTACATTTAATAAAAACTACCCGGAGTAATACAAGCTTTGATTACATACAAGTACATTTACTGGAGTACAAATACTTTCTCCTGCACTACATCTCAGAGGTGCATATTGTACTTATTCCACTGCAAGTGTTTGTTTACCTCGATCATATAAAGCAGAGCCAGCTCTGTGGGAACTCCTCCGTTACAGAACACCTGGATCCAGTTCCTCTGACCCCCTAAACAAAAGCATGAATATTAATACTTTGAATAGATTAAAAACATAAAACAACGAGCACACCTTCACGTCTCTCACCTTCTTTGTACTCGGCGTCGAGTTTCCTCTTCTGTGCTCCTCCCCAGCGGGTCAGTTTGGAGGAAGTGATGAAGAAGGCCAGCAGAGCGGAGAAGAAGCTGTAGTTCGCCATCGTCAGCACGAATCCTACGAGCAGAGCTGAGAAACACGAGTTCAACACGTCAGAGATAACCTCACAGGACAAACGGACACTTCAGAGATAACCTCA
>NW_022280051.1:6617637-6617852 GCF_004355925.1 Anarrhichthys ocellatus | reverse complement strand
CCTCACAGGACAAACGGACACTTCAGAGATAACCTCACAGGACAAACAGACACTTCAGAGATAACCTCACAGGACAAACGGACACTTCAAAGATAACCTCACAAGACAAACGGACACTTCAGAGATAACCTCACAAGACAAACGGACACTTCAGAGATAACCTCACAGGACAAACGGACACTTCAAAGATAACCTCACAAGACAAACGGACACTT
>NW_022280051.1:6603083-6617627 GCF_004355925.1 Anarrhichthys ocellatus | reverse complement strand
AGAGATAACCTCACAGGACAAACGGGCACTTCAGAGATAACCTCACAAGACAAACGGACACTTCAAAGATAACCTCACAGGACAAACGGACACTTCAGAGCACAGACGTATCAGAAGGACATTCACTGCTTTCCTACTAAATGAACTTCCATCACCTCAAAGCTTTTAAATATCTGAAAAACATCTTACATTTACATTTTGAACACCATGAAAGACAAGAATGCTCCTCCTTTGATAATAAATGGTCATCATTACAAAATATAATAAGTATTTGGACTAAATAAAAAACTTCTACAAGCACAGAACTGTCTCTCATTTCATGCCTCCTTGATTCCTTTCCTCGCCCGTGGGAGGTACGAGCGGAGGAGACGAGAAACATTTGTTTTAAAATAATCTTCTTGATTAGAACTCATCTCGTGTTGATCTTGCTGCATTGAAACAGCTTCATGCCTCCGCACAGTTTGTGCAAAGGTTTGGCAAGTTTTTCTTCTATTAGTTTGATTCCACCGGTGTCACACTCGTCCACATTAACCAGCTCTGCTGTATTATATTAAGGCGTGTATTATAGATTAACTATCATCTGGAGTCTCAAGGTTTCAACTTAAACTGGTACATTTTAGATGAACAACAGTTCAGTGAATTGTTAAACTTTAATATGATTGTGATATGATGATAGTTCTATGTTGGCAGGCCATATGACATCACGTGCTCCTCATAACACATTTGAATAGTTATGGACTCATAACGGATTCATTCTGGCCTGAGGACAAAGACGAGGAAATGACAAGAAGCTTCTCCAGCGTCACGGAATCAAAGTTGAACGGACATAAAGGAGAGATTGTAAATTATCTGTTTATCTGTTTTCAGGGAAAATGTGACAAACAAGGCTTCAGAGTAAAAAGCCTTTAATGTCGAATGAGATGGAAGATCTAATCATTGAGTGATGCTGATGACTACCTCCATCAGTCATCACGAGGGGAACGGCTCTAAAGTTAAAGCACTCATTTACTGTCCAGTGAGAACATTAGAGGAAGAGATGAGACGGGATTCATTTGGTTTATTTGTCCGTTAAATAGCCGACTCTTAACTTTAAGGGAAGACAACCGTAAAGAGTTATTTTCATAGCACTGATGTTCGCTGTTAGTTTGTCTACCGTGTCCAAATGCAGGAGTTATGTATTCATCAGAGGCATGACCTCACTTTGATCTCAGGTAACTGTATGATCTAAGAGTTTACTACATTATATAACGTAGTCCAGGAGGGATGGGAACTGAAAGAATCACAGAAATAAATGGATTCATCGTCAGCGTATAGATTCACATCTCATACCTGGGTGACTCCTGATGGAAAGAGGTTTGTTATGAATATGAGAAAGAGGAGCGGGCTGATCGACACCATGCTGCAGATCAGAAGAAGTTAAGATTTCTCTTCATCACAGAGAATAGAAACATTGTTTCCACTCTGTAATAAAGCAACAGCTCCCGACGGGCCGTGACCACGAAGAGTCAAACTGTGAAAAACACTTGGACAGCTTTGTGGTTTATCCACATTCCACTGATAATAGAACTATATTTAAATATAGTCGGACTAATAACGCCTAATAAATGCTTCCTGCAGACTCAACGTTAGACACATTGAGTGTTTTCTGCTTTTAGACTTTTAAATACTGAGTTCTTGACCCTGTTAGGTAGTGCAGCATTTAGGCATTTTAATATTTATCTTTTGCTCTTAATTTAAATATTTGTATGTTGACATTTGTTGTGCAACCTCTGAGAAAGTGTCCGTAGGATGACTTTGATAACTGTTCTTTATTTACTTTATTTAAATCCACTGTTGTTTATATTAATTCTGCTATTATTAGTGATACTACTGCTCTCATTATATATTTGTCATTGATGTTATTTGGATGGAATATTATTTATGTTGCTCTTTAAGGCCCCCCCCCCATTAAAGTTTAACAGATTGTAAAGACGTCTGAGATAAATGTGTGACGTTGGGTTACACAGATACACAGAAATCATTTAACTGTGTGAAGAGATCCCGACGCTACGTAACCAGTGATGTGTGTTTTATATCACAGGACAACAGAAACATTACGTCACTAAACTCCGTTCAATTCAAGACTTTTTCCCACAAACACAACAACTGACGTCAACGAAACAAATCAATAAATTTTATTAACGTCAGACATCTTAATAACACGAATAGACTTCAGAAGGTCTGGAAATCAAACTCTGCTCACGGTTGAGAGTCAACTAGTTTCAAACAAACAACAATCTGCTGACGAGAGAAACCGCCTGAAGACAACGGATGATTTGAAGTTAATATATTTGTCATGAGTACTTAATCTTCCATTTTTTGTTTTCTTTTTATGTACTAAATTGTTTTATATTTATTGAATTATTTTTCTTCGTTGTTTTGCTTCTTTATTATTCTCTCTAAACACAAATCCCCTTTAAAAAAACATATTTGAACATATTCCTTAATAATCTGCACAGTACGTACAGTACATTGCACAGTACATACAGTACGTACAGGACATTGCACAGTACGCACAGTACATTGCACAGTACATTGCACAGTACATACAGTACGTACAGTACATTGCACAGTGCGTACAGTACATTGCACAGTACATTGCACAGTACATACAGTACATTGCACAGTGCGTACAGTACATTGCACAGTGCGTACAGTACATTGCACGGTACATACAGTACATTGCACGTACAGTACATTGCACAGTACATACAGTACGTACAGTACATTGCACGTACAGTACATTGCACAGTACATTGCACGGTACAGTACATTGCACGGTACAGTACATTGCACGGTACAGTACATTGCACGTACAGTACATTGCACGTACAGTACATTGCACGTACAGTACATTGCACAGTACATACAGTACGTACAGTACATTGCATGTACAGTACATTGCACAGTACATACAGTACATTGCATGTACAGTACATTGCACAGTGCGTACAGTACATTGCACAGTACATACAGTACATTGCACAGTACATACAGTACATTGTACATTGCACAGTGTACATTGCACAGTGCGTACAGTACATTGCACAGTGCGTACAGTACATTGCAGTGCGTACAGTACATTGTACAGTATGCACAGTACATTACACAGTATGCACAGTACATTACACAGTGTACAGTACATTGTACAGTATGCACAGTACATTGCAGTGTACAGTTCATTGCACAGTACGTACAGTACATTGCACATCCTAGTTTAAATACTTAAAGTGAGTCTTTTCTTGGCACAGAAACCAATATTTCACTATTTCTGCCTGTTCTGTTTGTTAAATCCTTATATTAATATATATATTAATATATTTTAAAACGGCCCTAAGTCGTGAACAGAAACCGGATTTAACTTTAATAATTACAAATTTACACATGTAGTGCTAGTAACAATAAACGTCTCGTAGTGTTTCAGATTATGTTGATAGAAAACTTATTTTTATTTAGTTTTCTGGTCCAGAAACAGATTTTCTTTCTTGGCGAGCCGTGTTTTAAGGCGTCACAAACAGATTTTCATGTCGTTCTTACTACAAACACTGAACATCTTTTGTGCAAAGACCTTCTTTCAGATGAATGAAGAACTAGATTCTAGTTTTCTCCAGAGAAACCCAACGAGTGAAGCTGAAAGACGCTGAAGCGCTTCCCTCCGCTCACACTGAACGTTATTAATGAAGCGTATCTCACCTCCCATCACTCCGGAGCAGCTCAGACTTCCTCTCTTCGACGCTCGGATCGTCAGCATGAGGGGAACCAAGATGGAGAACAACCATCGCCATGGCGACACAGGCTGCAGTGTCCCTGAGAACACAAACAAACAAGCAAACAAGCTCAGAACCACATGTTTATACCGAGTTCAGACATTTTGTGACGTTCAATAAGCTTCTCAAACTGTTTCCTTACAAACAGACAAAGTCCAGCTTTATTATTTACATTTTGTGATTTTAATTAAAGAGTTTATGAACAAGTTGTGATGCGTTTAACTCTTAAAATCACAACAAATGGATTGATGATTCGGGATGGGACGACACAGGATACTCTACTCAGTAAAAGTAGTATTGGGCGATGGTGCTATTAATATTTATCAGTGTTTTCAAGGGAAAATGTAGTTTTTGATGATAAACGTGGATAAATAAAGTGGTTTTAAGGAAATAAAATATAGATATCAGAGATGAATTATGTTTAACTTCCTCTAAACAGATTATAATTCATCAATAAATCAGTTTTTTGTATTTCTTAATCATTTGAATTGTGAGTTTTTATGCAATTAACCACTAAAGATGATTAGAACATATTAAAGGATAACATATAAACTTCTCCAGAGCGCTTTAAATGACGTGAGGAACAAAATAAATAGTTTGGATCCTTAAATAACAGCTGCTGTAACAAAACAAAACAACAATATGGATCATCGACACCATGCTGCTGAAGACCAGGACGTAATGCTGGACCCGCTGGAGGGAGGGGGGGCACGGGAGAACCAGGACCAGGACTGAGAGGGGCAGACTGTCAGACCCTGCTGCAGTAGAATGAGAGGTTTTCTAAAGAGTCTGGTGCTCAGAGACACTACCACTTTAGTCCACAGGGGGCGACAGAACCAACACTAAACAAAGTGAAGTGTTAATGGAGTGGACTCACCGAAGTAGCTGCTGATGGTGATGGAGATCACCCAGAAGGAGAGCGAGAGAGCCAGAGTGGCGCACAGCAAGATCATATCTATCATCATCTTGATGTACTCTTTCATCAGCACGTCGCTCTCAGAGTTCATGGTGACGGTCAGAGCGGAGCTGCAGGAGTCAGATACACAGATACATCAGATACACCAGATACATCAGATACACCAGATACACCAGATACACCAGATACACCAGCGGGCGTGCTCCAGACAATGAAGGGAATCTCTTCATCTTTCCTCCTTGTTTTATTAAACCAGACGCCTTTTAAAAGCTGCTGTAATTTATATTTGTGACGACGTGAAGGAGTTGCTCTGCAGAGGTTTCCTTGTAATTGCATCTTTGTTTAATGTGAACAACACCTGCACATAGTCGGTGTGTGAGGGAGACGTGAGTCTGCTTTAACTACCGGTTACAAACAGACTCGTTATTACGTGCAAGAGGATTTGTTGTTGTTGTGTTTTTTAATATCTGAGTGTTTGGTTGAAACAGATGCTCGTTGTTCTCTGGAGGTGATGTAATGTTTCAGGTGGAGTGAGCGCTGCACCAGACTCTGGTTAAATACTACATTGTTGGTAAGTAACCGGTCGTGCGGTGACTTCGGTGGGAGTTCTGCCTCGAGTGCTGTGATTGATTTGACACTGCAGTCACGGTTTTGTCTCGTGGTATTTGATCCTCTTCACAGAAACAGGCGGAGCAGCTCCAATAAACACCACATCTTCTGCTTCAGTGCGGTGAATCTGATCTTCTGCCGGTGTGACGAGTGGTTCTTGTGGATTTCCTCGGGGGAAACACGGCTCCATCTCAGATTGGTTACAGATAAAACGGGTGAAGATGTGGATGAAACAGAAGCTGTTCGTGGGTGAATATTCCCTCAATGCAACTGGTTGTTTTGAATCGGCTTCAACTGTGTCTCATTCATACGGACCAGTAAAAGAGTCATGGGGCCAAATATCCACAGTTCTTTCTGTACAAAAAAATCATTATCTGAGACACAAAACTCTCCTTTTTACCCTGATGCACGAGGAACCAGTGTGTGAGGAGACGTGTTTATGAAAGAGACCAAGAGACAGACTGGATGCGTCTGTACAAGTCCTGCATTCAAACCTTTACTTTAGACGTATGTAAAGTATGTTATGTGTATGTATACACAAAGTATACATATCTATATATATTATATATCTACACACATTTACTTTAGTCAAAGTGTGTAAGTATCAGAATCACATTTATTGCCAAAAAGGTTTTTCCTTGTTGTTTTCTGCAGAATATAAAGATATTAATAATAAAAAATGCATGCAAAGTATTGCAATACAAGTCAGGAACATACAGAATAAACTAAAATATCAACTAGACACAGTAAATAGTAGTTATAGTATTAATAGTGCAGTTTATGCTGCATTAATGTGCAAGTAGCATTTAACCTGCTTTAATCTACAGCACATTAACTAACTCCTTCTTTACATTAATAGGTACAACTTTAAATAAAACATTTAAATAATGTGTTAAACTCACCGGAGCCATCGTTGCTTAGCTTTAGCTAACGTCCGTTAACGTTACGTTGGAAGCTAACTTAGCTAACACTTTGTTTATTTTGTATTTTACAGTTCGGCCGATTGAATCTTCTCCGGGAGTTCGTGTTTCGTTATTAATTATATTCACTAAAACAACCAAATCGTTAGTACGAAGTAGAACGAGACGACTGAAGCTCCGTGTCACATGACAGAGCAGCGCCCCCAAGAAGAGTTTGCTAAATACAACTTCCGGCTACATCACGTGATACGGGGTGCCCCTCTTCTTCTTTGGTGTTTATTGGCGGTTGGCAAAGAAGCTTAGATGCGCATTACCGCCACCTGCTGGACTGGAGTGTGGAATAGTAGATGACAGGAGGAAAAAATAAAATAATTAAATTCTCCATTACTCCTGTTGCTTTATAAAAAAATAAATATATAAATAAATACATTATGAGTACGTTAAACTTAGTTTTGTGTAGATCCAAACTGTACTGCTTTAAAGTGAAGGAAACACATTTGTGTATATGTTATATGACCTTTTTATGGCTTATTTAACTAAATACTTAAATGTACATCGTTTGTGTGGCACTGAACATTGTTCAGATAAAGATAATCTATGTAGGCATCACTCTGTATGGAGGACCAAAGCTGGCATTACAATAATACAGAAAATACATAAAAATATTTAAAAAATAAAGAAACAAATGTAGAAAAAAAGCCTTAATTATCACATAAATGTAGAGGTTAATTTTAAATTAAATAAAAATGTACAGAAATAAAAAGAATTAAATATCATCCATTTATTTATTTGTCAAATTACTTATTCTCTTTATATAAAAGCAGTAGTTATTTTATCCATTTATATAGAATCGTAGGGCTCAGTTGTGTCAAGAAAGTGCTTTTAACGACAGACTTAGTGAGTATGAACACTACGTCATGGCTCCACCATTGTGTGAGGGCAGAAAGGAGAAGCTCTGCTCCTGGAGGAGGAGGAGGAGACGCTGCTGCTGCTGCCGGGAGCTGAGCTCTCCTCCTCCCTCCGGAGTTCTGGATCTGGGTCTGTCCACGGTGGATCGGTCTCTGCTGGAGGATCTGGGTCTGTCCACGGTGGATCGGTCTCTGCTGGAGGATCTGGGTCTGTCGGCGGTGGACCGGTCTCTGCTGGAGGAACTGGGTCTGTTCACGGTGGACCGGTCTCTGCTGGAGGACCTGGGTCTGTCGGCGGTGGACCGGTCTCTGCTGGAGTCTGAGCTGAAGGAGTTTCTGGTGAACCTGCATGATTTCATCTGGTTTCACCAGAATCCGACTAGGTGGCTCCGATGATGAGCATCAAGAATAACTCTATAGAAACAGACCATCTTCTCTCTGACGGTCTCTTTACTGATGGAGGTCTGATAGAGGATCAGGACTACACTGAGACTGGTTCATATAGAGGATCAGGACTACACTGAGACTGGTTCATATAGAGGACCAGGACTACACTGAGACTGGTTCAGGACCAGGTAAAAGCTCCTCACATTCACATTAAATATGTAATACTGTGTGTACCGCTCGGCCTGCAAGTGTGAGAATCTTCTGGAAGATATACGAGCTGCAGCTGAGATCATGAGGGTTTTAATGTTGACTTGACTTTCATGAGCAAAGCAACAAGCAGATCTTTGTCAACACAAATGTCCCTCAGTCACACAGAGTGAAGTGGGACCATACAAGTTAATGGAATCCCCTCTCAGGATCACTGAGGAACATTCTTCTTCTTCTCCTTCAGTAAATAAACTCTTTAAAAAGCCTCTTGCTGGAAAACACATCGTCACAAAGCTGAAAACGGGTTGTTTTTTTTAGAGGAACATGTGATGATCTTATAGAATATGCAACCGTGTCTCCTATAAACTGACCTTTACCAGACAACAAAACTACATTACTGTCGCAGTAATAACGTAGTTAACGGTGTAAATTAAAATAAAAACCGTAACTACTTGGTTATGTTTAACAAAACATCATAGTTTGGCTTAAAATAAGTATATTATGTTTGCAACCAGTGAACAGGAAGTGAGCATATCTGGACTGAGGAGGAGTGACGTAGAGACGGCGTATACGTCTCTGGTAGAGACCTGTCAATCACCGTGTAGCCCCGCCCTAAAGCATCCCCTGCTTTATGGTCTGTGTGACTCTAAATGGACCATAATGTACTAAATGAACATCATGCTGTATTGAAGAAGACTTGAAACTAGAGATTGAGACCATAAACTCATGTTTACAATGTTTACTGAGGTAATAAATCAAGAGAGAAGTAGAGTCATTTTCTCATAGACTTCTATACAACCAGAGGAGTCGCCCCCTGGTGGACACAAGAGAGAATGCAGCTTGAAGACATTTAAAGCCTGAACACATGATGTCTGTGAGTGTAGATGATATGTCACCTGGAGCCTCAACGTTGTGTTTTCGAAAAATAATTCCAACATAAATTTCTGCATGAAAATGAACCAGAATGCAGGTAATGAAGCACAACATCTCCTGGGGGACGAACTCCAAAACACCGAAAGTTCAACCGAATTTAAATTGTGACGCACACTCGTTGCTCCAAAGCCATTTGAAGTATTATGTGTTTCAGAGCGCAGTGATGATGTCACATTGTCTCTAAAAATGGCCTCAAGAATCCTGATAATCGTAAAAATGCAGAATATCACGGCTGTAAAATTGTCCAGACCAAAATATTAAAAAATAACCAGATTGAAGATTTATTTGAATTGAAAAAAATGTATTTTCTTAAAAGGTATTTTACTCAATGATGTTGGTCTTTAATGGTTTTCTCTCCCAGACAACAACGTTCAACATGATATCATTAAGTCACTTCAGAGTTTACATCTTGTGTTCTCACAGGTTTTTATAACTTCTTACACTTTTTTTCTGTACACTAATTTTTTTCTGTCTGTACACAAACTCCACACATAATGGGACATTCATTACCTGAAATGTGTTACTAGTACCAGGGACAGAAATGATTAAAAATGACCACTAATCGTCTGGTTTCTGGTCAAATTAAATTACTGCAAAAACACATTAAGACACACATGAGAGGTGAGGAAAGAGATGATTCCACCTACCGAGCAGAGACGAGAGGAGGAGGAGAGGAAATATAATGTGTGCTCATTTTGAAGAGACTTATAAGGGGATGAGAGATCCACCCCTACAGAGAGGGGGGGAGGGAGACAGAGGGAGAGAGAGAGAGAGAGAGAGAGAGAGAGAGAGAGAGAGAATAGCATGCATCTCTCAAAGACTCATGGGAAATGTAGTTACTGAATGCAACCTAAATGATTCCCATTAGATTTGCAAACCTCCACCAAACTTCTGTGTATTTACACATTTTAACACGTTTCACATCTTATTCTCAAAACTGTTCAAATGTACGCTTAAAGCATCAAACGTAACACAAGATCACTGCAGTTTAAGCTCTGACCTCATGTGTTCTTGCAGCAGGAACAAATTCGGAGTGACGCTTGAGTGAAATATGCTTGAAAATCAGTTTAAAGATGATCAAAATGATAACGGTTCATCCTGAGGGGAGCATGAACTTCTGAACCAAATATTATGAAGGAATAAAAAACATAAAGTCAGTCCCGTGGTGGCACTAGAGGGAAAGTCAAGGGATCATCAAAGACAGTGGGATTCATCTTCTGGGGACCATGAATGTTTGCACCAAAAATTTAAAGAATCCGCAGTTGAGATATTTCAGTCTGTACCAAAGTGGTGGAAGAACACAAATGCCCTCATCTTCTGTTTCCAGCCTCTTCAAATGTAAAAGATTGCTGATTTTATTTATTCATACCATTTAGTGTGACATTGTTACCATTAAATGTTACATTGATACCATTTAGTGTGACATTGTTACCATTTAGTGTGACATTGTTACCATTAAATGTTACATTGATACCATTTAGTGTGACATTGTTACCATTTAGTGTGACATTGTTACCATTAAATGTGACATTGTTACCATTTAGTGTGACATTGTTACCATTAAATGTTACATTTCTCCATTACTTTCTGATATTTTAGAAATAAAAAATGACTGATCGGTTAATCAGAATTCATAATACATATATTGTTGGCTGCAGTTGTGAAACTTGCAAGAAATGTCAGGGGTTCACCGAAGTAATTTAATGTAATGAACTGAAGATATGAGCGTCTGTTCAAAATGTCATTGTGATGAATCGACTGGTTGTTTCTGCTAAAGCAGCTAAAACAAGCGTCACAGCTTGATTTGGTTTTCATAGAGCCAGAGCTGAAACATCATCCGATAGTGTCGAATTTGTACGTTCCTGGAAAGATGTGATTCATGACTTGCTTTTGGTTCAAACCCTTTTTACTTAGAAATGATCTCAGTGAAAAAACGCCACCGGGCAAAGACAGAAAACCACAAATGTTCAAAATAAATTATTATGATCAAATAAAAAAAAAAAAGGCAAAGACAGAACTGTGATCGTTACACAGAACACATCATGTAGAGCTGTGAGGATATAAATGAGGGATATTATTGTGGACTGAATATAATATTCATACATGTGTGGACAGAAGAGCTACAACACTTTATCTCAATAGATTTGTTTCATGTGTTCAGATACTTGTCTGTTGGGTAGACATTCATTTTTTAAATGTTGGTATTTAGATATAGATATTTGTCAATAAGCACTGAGATCTGTAAAGGTGTACTGACATTTGTATGTATGTTTAATGAAATCTGTATATGTGTACTGAGGTTTGTAAATGTGTACACAAATGTGTAAATGTGTACTGAGATTCATGAGTTTTCATTCATTAATGAATGCACATTGAGTTGTTTAGTGCATATATATGATTTCTGAGCTTTGTGAACACATCTATAAATCTCAGTACACACATACAAATGTAGTTTCACTTCTCTACACACACACACATTAGAAAATAATATTGCTGTATTAAACTCGTTTTTGACCTATTTATTATATTATATTAATATTATATACATTTTCTATTTGATTACTTATTTTTGTATACTTGGTTTTAATCTTTTTTTAATACTTATGCCTCTTGTTAGTTTGGACTACCCACTCTGCTGCTGTTATTCTGCATATTTCCCCGCTGTGGGATTAATACATTTTATCGAAACGCATTTATTTTGGTACTCTTGGCTCGCCGTAGTATTTACATCCACTGTTTCCAACATGGCGTCGTGCAGTTATCCGGTTAGCTTGGACACAGGCAGTTTCTTATCAAACGTTGTCGTTTCAAGTACATATTGAAGGATTTTCCCCGTCTTAATCACGAAGAGACATACGTTTCTATACATACTGTCAAAGATGTCGGTAAAACGCGTGTTTTCGCGGTCGCAATGCTCTTTTCTTACCTAGACCAGGCTAGCCGTTAGCTCTCCTCAATGACGTCATCGGAGGCCGTGGAGGAGCTGCGGCCCGTTCCTCGCGAGCGCGCCACCCTGGAGAGCTTCTTCACGCAGCTCGGCATGTTCTCCTTCGACCGAGCGAAGGACTACGTGGAGAAGGAGAAGGACGGCAGCAGGAGCGGTGGGGCCACGTGGACCGCGCTGCTCGCGGCTCTGGCTCACCTGGCCGCCGCGGAGAAGGTGTACCACCACATGACGTTCCTCGGGCAGAAAATGGGTAATAATAAATATAAGTAATGATAATAATAGAAGTACTTCTACTTAAATAAAAATACTGCGTCTGAAAAAAGTAAAATATTTATTATTATATTGTACTATATATGTATATATATATATATATATACATATATAGGAAGTAAAAAAGCTGACAAAATAGGTAATATTAAATATATATTGAATAAATATAAATAAAAGTAAGTACTTTTACTTAAATGAAAATATCAGTATAGAAATATTCTGTCAAAATATACCTGAAATACCAAAAGCAAAAATGTTTATGGCCCATTTCAAAATTATATATTTTTGATGCATTGATATCTGTCTCTATTTTTTTAATGGCTTAAATATAATTAAAAAAAAAAAATTATATATATATATATATATATCAAAATAATTAATTAAATATTTTCATTCTAAAAGACCAAACTAGGTCGGCTACTTTTAATAGCAGCAGCTTCAACACAAGAGGAAAAATAAATATATATATTTCCAACACCAGATGGCGCTGTAGCACACGAATGCTGGAGGATGTGAACTGTCTCTCCCTCTCCCCCTCCAGGAGGCCAGAGCTTCTTCAGCCGTAAGGACTCCATCCGAACCATCTACACTTCTCTGTACAACGAGCTGAGGAAGGTGATGACGACGGGGCGTCACAGCCAGCCCGGCTCCGCCTCCTACCTGGAGGACCTGCTGTCTCACCTGTCGGAGCAGCTCTGCCACTTCACGCATGCGCGCACCGAGATGGCCGACCTGTACGAGAAGATGCACTCGCTGGGCAGCCAGAAGAGCATCAACTCTGAGGAGCTGGTGACCACGCTGGAGGCCGTGCTGCACAAATACAGCTCCAAGTTTGTTAATTATTATTATTAACCAAGTACAAACAAGATTATAGAAGAAGCAGCAGTAAACAGAGTGACATAATGGGGCTGGAGGAGGAAGGCGCTCTGCTTATTCCAACAAAAGCAGAATTCAAACTTTTATTATTATTGTGTGTGTCAGCAGTTTGACACCAAACATCTGGGGCCTTAGTGTTTGTGTTGCTGACCTCTTCCTCTTCCTCCTCCAGGTTCCACCACCCGATCCTGGGCCGGCTGGAGGAGGGCTTCCAGACAGAGGTGGACGTGGTGACCCAGCTGCTGCGCTGCCAGGTCCAGGTGTCCGAGTGGTGCTTCCTGCCGGCTCTGCTCAGCCTGCACGGCGCCGGCTCCAAGCTCACCGCCTGGGGCCAGCTGTTCCAGCGGCAGAAGGAGACCCGCAAGCACCTGTTCGGCGGCCAGTCGCAGAAGGCCGCGCAGCCGCCGCACCTGTACGCATGGCTGCAGCACTTCCAGGCGGTGCTGCTCGCCAAGTTCAGCTTCTACTTCCACGAAGCCCTGAGCCGGCAGGCGGCGCCGGCGGACATGCGGGCGCTGACCGCGCGCACCGCGCCGGACTACCACGGGAAGATCTGCTCCTTCGTCCGCAAGCACGACGCCAGCAACGTGTCGCTGGTGTTCGACAACCGCGGCTCGGAGAGCTTCCAGGGCCACGGATACCACCACCCGCACTCCTACCGGGAGGCGCCGAAGGGCGTGGAGCAGTTCCCCGCCGTGGTGTCGCTGCCGTCGGGCGAGCGGCCGCTGACGCACTGGCCCAACGTCATCATGATGATGGGCGACCGCGCCGCGGAGCTCAACGCCCTGGACAAGGTGGTGCACTTCTACGACGACAAGGTGCAGAGCACGTACTACCTGACGCGGCCCGAGCCGCACTTCACGCTGGTGGTCATCTTCGACGGCAGGAAGTCCGAGAAGGACGTGCACATCGCGGGCTTCCTGCAGGAGATCTCCGGCTCGCTGCGGAACTCCAAACCCTTCAGCACCCTCAAGCCGGGGTCAAAAGGCTGAGGCGAACAAAACAAGTGCACCTCGAATCACTTTGGTTTCCTCTTATGTTGCGTTCCAGACCAGAGAGATGCACCAACAAACTCTGCTCTATTTAAAGTTCATTTTAATGTTCTGAATGCGTTTGTATTTTTATTTGCTGCACAATTTAAATAAAGCTTTGAGATGATTGCACAATGTGCTGACACGTCAATAATGTGACTTAAATGAAAGAATTTTAACGCAGCAACTTATTCCAAAATCCCACATTTACAGTTTTACATTTTGGAACGTTTAAGGAAACCACATGTTTACAGAACATCTGGAGGTTCATTAAGTGTTCAAAACATGTTTTTGCCACATTTTCATATTTTTAAAGAGGAAAAAAAACCCGTTTCACGACTCGAAAGCTAATTTATTCCGGTTTATTTATAATATAAATACAACACATTGATACAATCCATTTGGCTATATGAGCTCGTCTTTTCAGGGGAAGCTCAGTTTTCAAATACGGCGACACCGAACAGACAAAACGGCTTTTTCCTGTTTTTAAATCGTGAAACACGTTCGAAGAAGAAGAAAAGCAAAACCTCCCGACTGAGTCTTACACTGCACCAACGTGTTCTGATGCTTCATGCCGAATACACAATCCTATTATACATCAAAGTGCAAAGTCACAATGGGTTAATGCTAGAATTCATAATTCAGTAATCTACTAAACACTTTATGATTATTTCATTCAGAGTGCTGCTGCTCTTCGTTCAGGACATGCGTGAGTGGATTTACAACTCCCCCCC
>NW_022280051.1:6602700-6602983 GCF_004355925.1 Anarrhichthys ocellatus | reverse complement strand
CCCCCCCCCCCCCCCCAAAAAAAGACAGATTAAAAAAAAGAAAAGGCACTTTCACATACACACATCTCAGCACGTCACACACACGTCAGTTACCAGCCCGTTGGAGGCCACATTCAGTGTGCTGTTCAAGTGTTTTTGTTATTTTTTTGGGGGCGTTTACACACAAAAGCCCCACCCTGTTAGCTTATTGTGATAGTTTAAGGTTAACTAGTGACTTCATAAGCAGGTAAACCAGTACACACACACACACACACACACACACACACACACACACACACACACA
>NW_022280051.1:6601304-6602690 GCF_004355925.1 Anarrhichthys ocellatus | reverse complement strand
CACACACACACACACACACACACACACACACACACACACACACACACTTTTCCCCAACTTGCACTTAGCGTGTTGTGGCATTGAAGGCGGGCATGAATTATCCATCATACTTCACTATTCTAGTGCTGCTGCACTTACAAGCAGGAAACACACACCTTCTTCTTCTACACACGCGCACACCAACGAACAAGAACAAAGTCATACTCCCATCCCAGAAATAACCGTTCTGTCCAAGCTCCCCTCACCGCTCCACCCGATGTATAAAAACAACTAAAACACAAGAAGGCTGTTTAAAACAGGTCGAGCGCGTCTGCTCGCCTCACATTCAAGAGATGAACAGTCGTCGGACATTCGTTAACTGGATGTGTTTGAGGTGCTCGTGAGCTTAGCAGCAGAAGAAACTATAGAAATAAATGACAGCGGTCGTTAGAATAGTCTTCCTCCTCGTCTTCCTCAGCAGCGTCTGCACTTCTGTTTCTACACGGTTTTATAAACAGCAGCTTTTTTTGTTTTTTTTTGGCAGATCAGCCTATCGCCATGACAGCACAGCCAACATTCACGTCACTGAAAACTACATTTTTACTGGAGCTGAACTACACTCCCCACGTCCCCCCCGTCCCCCCCTCTACCAGCTCGCTCCTGTGTCTCTTCGTCTCTGCACTTTTAGCTAACCTCTGATAAATGCTTCAATACATGGAGAAAGTAAACTCCTACACACCAAGAGAGTACACACCAACCTGACAACACGTAGATTATCATATCATAGGTCATGTCCTATATTATCGTGTATTACTACATTAAACCCTTTGTCCTCTGTCCTACTCTTCTACCCTCATGTTGATTAGAAACCCTGATCTCCTCTTCTGGCCCGGTTTGGGCCCGGGTAGGCCTGAATTTTGGCTCACATGGTGCAGGATTTGTCCAGCGGCGGGGGCAGCGGCGGGGTGCTGCTCTTGGGCGGGACCGTGGGTTTGGGCTTAAGGGCGGGGGGCCGCAGCGGAGCCCCCATGCGGGCAGCCGCCACCGGTTTAAAGGAGCCCAGGGTGTCGGGGGAAGGGTTTGCCGGTCTGGGAGGTCCCGGCGGAGGTCCGGGGAGCGGGCTCATGGGGCTCAGAGGACTCAGGGGGCTCGGGGTCCCGGGGGTGCTGGGGGTGCTGTGGGGGCTGGGGGACTCGGAGGAGCAGCTGGTGGCGGGGCCGTTCTTCACCTGCTCCAGAGTGTCCAGCACCACGTCGGGGGCCGGCCGGCAGCCATGCCTCAACTCCCCCAGAGCCACCGTCACCGTCTCCTCGATGTCCTGCAGGACGAGAGAAAAGCAGTCGAGTACAGAGTACCTGAGCAGGTAGTATACAGAGTACCTGAGCAGAGTACCTGAACAGGTAGTAT
>NW_022280051.1:6592309-6601294 GCF_004355925.1 Anarrhichthys ocellatus | reverse complement strand
GAGTACCTGAGCAGAGTACCTTAACAGGTAGTATACAGAGTACCTGAACAGGTAGTATACAGAGTACCTGAGCAGAGTACCTTAACAGGTAATATACAGAGTACCTTAACAGGTAGTATACAGAGTACCTGAGCAGAGTACCTGAACAGGTAGAGAACAGAGTACCTGAGCAGAGTACCTGAACAGGTAGAGTACAGAGTACCTGATCTAACACACTCAAAACTGTACGTGATCAAAATAAGGCAACAGGCTGTTAGAAGGTAACAACTTTGAAGGGTTTTAATCATCAGAAGCCTAAAAACTTGTTTTTTAAATTAAAACGTAGTCGCATCATCTCAAAACCTGGCGTTTAAAGGGTTAAAACTCTGAAACTGAATAAATATTTGGTAGTTATAAACAATTAACTCGGTAAAAGTGGAAAATAATGTTGATATATAGTATTTTTATAGCCATTTAGAGGGACGTGTTTGTCGGCGGCCCATTCCTTCTCTCCACCCTCCATCTCCCACACCTGTGTGTGTGTGTGCCTGTGTGTGTGTGTGTGTGTGTGTGCCTGTGTGTGTGTGTGTGCCTGTGTGTGTGTGTGTGTGTGTGTGTGTGTACCTGAGCCAGTGTGTCTGGGTCCAGGGCTCTGGAGCGATGGGAGTCACTGAAGCCGTGCTGCCCGCTGCTCGAGCGCCGTATGGGCGTGTCCTCCGGCCTCCGCAGCGAATCGTGTCGGCTCACCGTCATGGTCACGGCGGCGGCGGAGCGGCGGCGGCGCTCGGGGCTGTCGAGGGGCGGAGTCATGCCCTGACTCCGCCCCAGCAGCAGCTCCCGGGGGCTGAAGTGACCCGTCACCGGCGGCGAGCTGCGCTCCATCACCCCCCCGTTACCGTGGCAGTGGCTGTCGGAGCGGCCGAGGGGGCGGCGGAACAAACCGTCGGTCCGCTTCCTCCTGTGACTGTAAACAGGAAGTAGAATCAGCTGCCCGGGTTCACGGCGAGTCATTGAAGACGAAGGATGAGGAGGATGAGGATGAGGATGAAGATGAGGATGAGGATAAAGATGAGGAGGATGAAGATGAGGATGAAGATGAAGGATGAGGATAAAGATGAAGGATGAGGATGAAGACGAAGATGAGGATGAGGATAAAGATGAGGAGGATGAAGATGAGGATGAAGATGAAGGATGAGGATGAAGATGAGGATGAGGATGAAGACGAAGGATGAGGATGAAGATGAGGATGAAGATGAGGATAAAGATGAAGACGAAGGATGAGGATGAAGACGAAGGATGAGGATGAAGATGAGGATGAGGATGAAGATAAAGACGAAGGATGAGGATGAGGATGAAGATGAGGACGAAGGATGATGATGAAGATGAAGATGAGCACAGTGATATTGAAAGATCAAATTCAATAAACTGTTGAAGATGAAACCACTGGACTAAACTTACTGTATATAAAGTAGTTAAAGTAGCTCCACCAGTAACTTGATGCTAGTACTAACTCTGCAGAACGAGAACTTTAAATACTTGTAGTACATTTGGCTAGTAATACTCTGTATTAACAGTAAAATGGTTGTATTGGTACTTCAGTTAAGGGTATAAATAGAGTATCAAAGTGACTTTCTTATAGTATTTAAACATGTAAACGTGCACATATATATACATTGATGACATTTGACGCGTGGATTCTTTGATGTGTATGAATTAATGATACTTGTGAGCAGTGACTGAGGGAGTCACATGAGAGACGGGAGTGATGACAGCCTGATGAGATTCACGAGGTATTTTTAGAGGCGTGAGAACAGTCGAGCGCTCTCTCTGCGCTGATAGCGGAGGTCTGTCTTACATGACGGACCTGTTGTAGGTCTCTGGCGGTCTGATGTCGGTCGGGGAGCTCAGCTCGCTCCTGGACCGCTTGTCGTCGGTGCTGCTGCTTCCTCCGTCGCTGTCGGCCTTCTGGCTGAGCGTCTCCGACATGACGTCGGGCCTGAAGACACACAAACACACCAATTAATCAATTAAGAGATCGATAACGTGGAGGGTCAGTGACTCCCTCGGTCCAATCAAACCAGCCACTTATGTTCAGAGGAGCTTCAGTACGGATGATTCTCGCCCTTTTAAAGCTAGTATATATATATATATATATATATATATATATATATATATATATGAAACTAATCTTTACATTTCATTACATCTTTACATTACATCCAAATACATGTAGACTCAAAATCAGTATGGATCTATTAGCATCATTTTATTATTCTAAATTAAGTTTAAGAACACTATTTGTACAATATTTTAGTTATATTATATATATAATATTAAACTGAAGGTCAGATAAAAACTAGGTGGAACAACATACATTTTGAGATATATATATATATTACATTTAGTGATATACCAGTCATATCTATCTTATTTTATTGTATTATAGAATATGTATTATTACACAATAATGATCGACTTTCTGAAAACTTGAAGCTGAAAGAAAGACTGTAAATCAACCAGGACAGAAGTCTTACAGACTGACACTTTAAATGTAAAATAACTAATAATGTCAGTGCATCTATTCTTCTCTTTGGGTAAAGGATTCATTGTATATGTATATATACAGAGCAAATACTAAGGTAAAAGTAAAGGTAAAATACCACAAAACGTAAACTTTAATCAACCAAACCTGCTCAGAAACCAACTCAAATGAAATAGAAATGTCCACAATATATAAATAACAGCGCGTGGCAGCACGGTGGAGCCGGGCACTCGCCTGTCCTTCACCACGATGTACTGGTGAGGCACCAGGCCGCGGTTGCCGTTGTGCCGCCCCTCCCACCAGTCATGTGACGCTCGCTGGAAGAGCTGCAGGGACGCTCCCTTCTTGAAGGAGAGCTCGCGGCCCGACCGGCCCCCGTAGTCGAACCTCGCCACCGCCTCCACACCCTCGCCCTCTGCCAGAGAGAGAGAAGGAGGAAGGAGAGGAGGGGGGGGGGAGGAGGAGGAGGAAGATAAGAGCCAGACATTGGGAAATAGAGGTGAACCTGAGCTTGTCAATCAGCCGTCTCCATGCGGCTTTGTTCCTCCCACAGATCCACCAATCAGAGGAGAGCATGGAAACAAGTCTTTTCTATAAATCGGAGAGAGAGAAGGAGAAGGGAGGGAGGGAGGCGTCTCCATGGCTGCTGTTGCATAGCAACCCCTCTCCACCAGGACACACAGAGGGAGTGTGTGTGTGTGTGTGTGTGTGTGTGTGTGTGTGTGTGTGTGTGAACTGTGCGTGAGGGTCAGGGGTCACGCGTACCCTCGTCGCTGGTCTGGGTCTCGGTGCCGCCGTCGGGCTCGGCCTCCTCCAGCGCCCCCGGCTCGCTGAACGGACTCTCGCTGCAGGAAGAGGAAGAGGAAAAGGAAGAGGAAGAGGAGCTCAGATCGACACGCTGTCCATTCAACATGGGAACAAAAGGGAGGATGCACAGATGGAGACGAGGCTGCTCATCAAGAGTCTGAGGGAACAGCACACACGCTGTGTTCACAGTATCGGGCGCTCTGCACAGATTAACAGGAAGAAATGTGAACGTGACACTGTGGGCCACTTTGTTTTGGGGATCGTAAGAAGGAAATGTTTTCAGCCTAAATTGGCAAATTTGTAGCATAAAAAGAATGCAGAATGATCTATTAGCAGCTCATGTCTGCAGCACATCCAGACAACCATCACTGCATTACTTTAAAACTGAAGAAAACTTAGAAACGTGAACATTCTCAACAAGTTCTGCAGCGTCTTATTGTCTCTACGCTTTCAAAGCGGATTCTTGGGCGTTTATCTTTGATGGACATCAGAGATAAAGATATCTTTGGTTAGTGTAGTTCACACTGAGTGATATCAAAGTGTGTTCATGTCTGTGTGTTGAGATTGGACTCAGTTATGTTAAGTCAAATGTTCTCTTTTAGCTCCTTTTTTGGTCTCCACCACCAATCTTTAGCTGCTAAATGCTCCTCCATGTCCCCCAGCTGGTCTCTATCCGAGTGTGACTGCTGTTTGAAGCTGAGCTGGTAGTGTTTAGTGGCTTTTTTAAGTGTATAGGTGTATTTTTAACCTATATTTTTCACATTTTAGCTAATTAACACCATTAAAAGTGCGCCGAAGTATCTATTAGCAGCTCTTGTTTGCAGTGAATCCGTGGATGTAGAGAGAACTATCGCTATGTTACTTTGAGACTGAAGAAAACATAAAAAACGTGACAAATGTAATTACAGAGCAGGTTCAGCAGGTTCATCTCGATGGAGAGTTGGTACTAACATTAGGATATTATAATGAGGAGAATCAGATTGACAAACTCACCAGTACTGGTCTCCGGTCATACACTTCTCATAAACCGGGCCGGGCAGCTCCTTGGTGTCCGGGAAGATGTTGTCGTGGTTCAGGATGACCGTCTTGACGACCTCGTTGACGTGCGCCTGACAGGCCACCTGGTCCAGCGTGTCCGGCGTGGGCAGCAGGGTGGGGCCGAACACGATGGCCAGGTTCCCAGCATCCATCATGTTCTCGTCGCTGTACTGGGAGAGGCTGTGGGGGGGGGGTTGGGGGACAGAGCGGGAACGCTGAAACATTCGGCAAAAACCCTACTATAAAAAGCTGTTTTTTATGTCCTGGTTTGAGTTCATATGAAACAGCATAATGTGAATACACTTATTTTATACATTTTATTGTACGTCTCTCTCTTAGGACCCAAATAACCAATTATATTCTTTATTATAATTAGTCATAATCCTGTTTTTGATACTATTTATGATCGATATGTTTTCCAGCAATCAGTGTATTTACATTCTTTAAATGTCTCTGTACAGTAGTTTTAAGTGGTGGAGTCCGCCATCCCTGTGCTGGATCTAATCCCTTAAAAACAGTGTTTGCATGATCCTGTTAATATTTAAACCTTAATATCTAAAGCATTTATTCTGTCACAGTGTACGTGAGGAGAAACTATCAACGTATACAAAATTAGCATAATGTCAAAAAATATAAGATACACATAGTTCAAATAATGTTAGTTGTGTTGAGAAATATTTTGTTCATGTTTAAGAAAGATGTGTTTACAAATTTTACTGAAACACATTTGAGATTTTTTGTATTTTTCAAAATTTATGACACAATTTCAATACTTTTATCAACTATTATGGTTTATTATCTCGTTGTACAGATTTTATTCACGCCGCAGGAAAGAAATCCTCGATAAGAAATA
Organism: Anarrhichthys ocellatus; assembly: GCF_004355925.1. Taxonomy (NCBI): domain Eukaryota; kingdom Metazoa; phylum Chordata; class Actinopteri; order Perciformes; family Anarhichadidae; genus Anarrhichthys; species Anarrhichthys ocellatus. The sequence continues at coordinate 6,596,075 of NW_022280051.1, read as the reverse complement.
TACAACGTACAACTGAACGGAGGGTTTAAAAGACTCAAGTGCAGGAAGCTCTTCCTCTAAAGAAACAACTCAGTCTTTCTCTCTTGTGCTGTAAAACAATGTCAGCGGACTTCCTGCCAATTAATTAGCATTTAACAAATCTAATTATTGCTTCATAGAGCGCTGATGTTAAAATAAACGGAACATTTCCACATTCAGTCTCGTTTCCTGTGACGTTGCCACCGGCGTTCGCAGGGACCAGGAAGTTAAACACTGATGGAAAGAGAAATATGTTCCGTCTCCTCGACAGTGAAGCTGCTGGTTTGATAACACTGAAGGTAAAAGCACTTCACGGGGCTGCTGACGGGAGCACCGATATGTTCTAACTGGTCCATCACACTCGAGTTCTATCATCTCTACGAGCTGTAAGTGTGCACTTCTTTAGCCTCTCCCACCGAGCCCCAGCTTTAAAACCGCGTGGGAACAATTCTGGGAAATGGAGGGAAATTATCATTGATGGAAAGTTTTTTTCCCGTACATTTTTTGTATTGACTAAGTACGCAAGTAAGCCAGTTAGCAAGGGAGCAAGTAAGCAAGCAAGCAAGTAAGTAAGGGAGTAAATAAGCATGCAAGTAAATAAGTAATTAGCAAGTAAGTAAGCGGGTAAGTAACGGAGTAATTAAGTAAGCAAGCAAGTATATAAGTAAGTAAGTAAGTAAGTAAGTGGGTAAGGGAGTAAGTAAGTTAGCAAGTAAGTAAGTGGGTAAGTAAGGGAGTAATTAAGTAAGCAAGCAAGCAAGCAAGTATATAAGTAAACAAGTAAGTGGGTAAGTAAGTAACAATTGGGAACAATTCTGTGAAATGGAAGTAAATTATCATACATGTAAAATGTATTTATTTTTATTAAAGTGGATACTCACTGGTTGAGGAAGGCGAACAGGTAACGCATCACCACCAGCGTCGCCCTCGGGACGCCCAGCAGGATCTTCCGGATGCACTGCGCCCTCTCGTACATGTTCTCGATCCCTGAAGGGAAACATCATCAGAATCAATCAGTGCAGAGACGGAGACGTCAGAAACACAACGACCGCTCTGCTGAGGAGGAGATGAGTTTAACAACAGACTAAGAGACACTAAAGAGAAGCTAACACAAAGAGGCTGAGCGGGAAAGTGAGTCTTTCTACATCAGGGGAACGCTCATTTATGTTTAAGGTCACATATACAGTAAGAGACTTAGCTACATGAGCTATTTTAGCTACACTACAATGGTAGCTTTTAGATGTGAAAGCTCTCAATGGATCGGGAGCGCCCGACATTACAGACTATTGTTTAGTAATCCTTCAGGAGCTCTAGGATCTTCTACTGCTGGGTTTTATACACACACAAGTATGTAAGTAAGTAGGTAAATAAGTTTGTAAAATAAGTGAGTAAGTGAGTGAATAAGAAAGTAAGTCAGCAAATCAAGGTGTAAATAAGTAGGTAAGCAAATAAGTGAGCGAATAAGTAAGTGAGCAAGTGAGTAAATAAGTATGTAAGTGAGTAAGTGAGCAAGGGAGTGAGTAAGTAAGGGAGTAAATAAGCAAGCAAGTAAATAAGTACATAGGTAAGTACGTAATATGCTCATGTAAAAAAGAAAACTTTCTATATTAGAGAATTTAAAAACTTTAATAAGGTATGATGATATAACATCAGATATTCCATTTTTGATTAAAAGTATGCTCAGATTTCTGTACTGACATCAGAGATACTGAGTGTAGAAACGTGTGCATCGTGTGTGTGTGTGTGTGTGTGTGTCTGTGTTCAGATCTGCTGCAGACTCACGGACGCAGGAGATGAGGTCATTAAACCTCTCCTTGGGAAACAGCGGGTTCTCCAAACCCCTGAAGTAAAGCTTCAACACTCCAGCCACCGAGTTGATGTCGTGGTTGCTCTCCTCGTCAATCAACGGGTCGTTACCTGGACGACGACGACAACAACAACAACGAGTCAAACCGCATCCTCACCCACCCGAAGCCGTCGGTCTGTTGGTGACGTTCTCACCTCTCTCGAAGGAGTTCTTGATGTCGTTGACCTCCACCTGAGATCCCGACACCCGGAATATGCCCTGATGCTGAAGACCTGTTGGGAGCAGACAGCGGTTGTCTTTAGGTGTGTCTGTAGCGTCAGCTAGTCGTAGTAACCTCAGATTAAAGAGATGTCATCTTTAGAGCAAAGCAATGTTCTGCTGGGGACGTGTTTTAGACACCTAGAGATATCAGTTTAATCCCTGCTCTCTTCAAGGCCTCCAGACTCCATTCACAAAAACAGTGACTTTACCTGAGAAGTCACAGGAGTTGCTGATCTTTGTTATGTTGTTGTGTGAGTTTCTTGAATCTGAACGAACTCTTTAAAACAGACTTCATCCTTTGATTCTGTCACCCAACAACACAACGAGATGTATTCATTCTCCATGTGGTGATTTTGTGTTTGCCTCCAGTATTTCCTGTATTTTGCCTCCAGCTAACACTGTGATGTAATCATGACGTCGACAATAAATAGCTTTTTGAATTCTGTCAACATTTCTAAACCACAGCTGTAAATCTATACGTTACATTTTTATACTCAAAAGGTTTTCAGGGAGTCTGCAGGGTTGACAAGGTTACATTTAATACCATAAAATAAATGCAATTAAAATCCATAATATATTTATATATTATATTATATTATATATATTTAAACTCACCGTGTAGGTTGATGTAGCGGATGCAGCTCTCCACAAGCAGCGGTATGGCTTTAGCTGAATCCTATAAATAAAGTCATCAAGGACACAATTAAGAATCCTTATTGTTTAGATTTGATTCGTTATGATTATTAAGTTCTTATCGACTCTTCGTCCTCGTTGTTTTCAGCAGGTTCACACAGAAGTAGACAATCTCATGTTATTAATGACAAAGGATAGAACTTAAACCTTAAGCTAAAAAAAACCTGCCATTTTCTATCTTTCCCTGTACAAGTTAAAGGGTTAAAGAATAGCAGTTAAACTTTTAACTTTAAACAAACATATTAAATGTAATACTTAAGAAAAAAATGAAGCTTAAGAAAAATGTAGAAAAAACATTTTATAATCCGTAGACCGATTTAGCAGTTTAAAACCATTTGTGCCAAAAATACGTGGATGTCGCACTGATTTTGAAAAAGATCTCCAGCATACATTGAACCAGTCTACCTCGCCTAATGTATCCCACAATGCAAAGCGCTGGAATGGCCTGCGGTCATGACAACAGCGACCCAAAAACGGCAAGTTCTTGCCATTTCATCACTAAATTCCCTTCTGAGAATTTTTTAGGCGAGAAATCAACTGTTTAGATTGTGAATATCGGCAGTTTTTACAAAATAAATTGGCGAATCAATGATTTACTTAAATGTTTTTGGAGTATGCAGCTCTAACTGAACTATAGAAGTGTAAATAAATGACGTCAGCTGTTCCCAGAAACAACCTGACAGCAGTGGAGCTCTACCTGGTGTTTGCTGTGGGAGTTCTTCCGCCCACGGCTGAAAATGAGCAGAAAGAAAAACAAAGTCTTCATAAAAACAAGAATAAAGAGTGAAAACGTGAAGATGAAATATGCACCGTGACATGAATTCATACCTGGTGGTCAGGAGTTCAGCTTTATATCCTGTAAGAGAAACAGAGACGGAGGATTCAAAGGCTGTGTTCAACGTTAACCGTCACAGTGTAAATAAAGTTGCTCTGATCAGTGACATTATGATGCCTTCAGGCTCTGCTCAGTGACACTATGATGCCTTC
>NW_022280051.1:6584955-6592299 GCF_004355925.1 Anarrhichthys ocellatus | reverse complement strand
TGACACTATGATGCCTTCAGGCTCTGCTCAGTTACATTATGATGCCTGTATATCAGTAATATTAACTTGATAGACGCTCCTGCTGGTCTCACCTTCTGCTAAAGCTTTCTTCAGGATGTCGTGTTTGGCCTGAAGCTTAGAGATGAGATTACTTCCCTCCAGATACTCGCGGAATTTCTGAGGATTTAGAAAATAAAACACACAGTCAGCAAGTTTTCAAAAATATCATTAAATATTTACAATGAACAAATGATCGAAGCACTTTAATATGAAGTTAGCTGCAAATATGAGTGTAACGGGATGACAGTGAGCACTGAAACGGCTCTCAGAGCGTCCACATGTCCTCACAGTGAAGTAGAAGAGCTCCGTCTCCTGCTGATTGGCTCGTTTCTTGGCCAGACTCGGTTTGTTCAAGTATCCGTCTGACACGCTGGACTTGACGGACTCGGAGGACGGGCTGTGGGTGAAGCTCTGGGACACGTCGAAGTCCTCCAGCACCGTCATGTCCTGCAGGGTCGTCAGAGTCGCTCCCCAGGTCTTCTTCACCTGGAGAGGGGGGACGGGACAAAAACCGAACCACTTTAAGGAAACCTGACGAATCAAGATGCAAAGATCCTGCAGGTTTCTAAAATATCACAGAATCACCACATTAAACACTAATCTAGAGGAATGTCAACAATCACGTTTTAATAACGTCCTCTTAAGATCTAAATCTTTACCAGATTATCTATATTTCCTAATGATTTTGTTCTTTTATGTCTCATATTTTCATAAAACCGAGTTTTACGGCTGTAGTATTAGATGATCACTGCTGCTGCAAAGCATGGAGGACGTTTGGATTCTGCAGAGAGACGCTCGTTCCTAAATGATTCCACAAACACTCCGTCATCACCGCCGGTTCTCCTGCTGAGAGACTCAGCGCTGCATGTGAAGCTCAAGGTCAACACACTGTTCGTCGTGCACGTTTAGATATTTATACACGTCTTCTTTCAGACTGGTGGGAAGAAAACATACAAAATACACATTTATGTTTATTTTACTACTTTGTCTGTTTGCTTCTGTAGATTTCTGTTAAATTCACCAAAAGTTACCATTAGATAATGCCTCATTTGCATATTTAAATATAATTCAGGAAACTTGTAATACAAAAAGTAATCATCTTAATGTCAGTAATAAACTTGGGAAGTTTCATGGTGAAATGTACGAGTTAAAAATGTTTCCCTATTCACATTTCTATCGTCACAGCTTCATGGATCACGAGTTACGAATTGTTTCCTCTTCCACAACGTGTGTGTGTGTGTGTGTGTGTGTTGGTCTGTGTGTTTAAGTGTCTGTGTGTTGAAGCACAACTTGCTGTTTAAGCATTCTTCATATGCAAAGTGTGTTTGTACTTACAGTGTTGTTATTTGTTGCTGATAACCAGGGTGTGTGTGTGTGTGTGTGTGTGTGCGTGCGTGCGTGCGTGCGTGCGTGCGTGCGTGCGTGCTGCTGAGACGTGCAGACGCAGCTCATTAATCTGGACTCCTTCAGCATGTTTATGCCCTTCAGGGCGAGTTAACAGCAGCGAGTCACGGGTTTATTTTTAGAGGCTACATCTGCTTCATGAAAACGTATTACATGAACATAACTTTGTTCATCGAGTGTCTCGCTGTCAGATGAACGTTTTGATTTGAAGAAGGGAGGTTTCTCCAGCGATCGGTGCAGACGTTAAAGGTCTCTGAGGGGATGGATTGTGAATGACATTCTGAGCATCGTTCTGTGTGCGTTTACGTGGCCCAACCTCTTCGTTCTCGATCTTCAGGGACGCCAGGCGGGTCTGCAGCTGCGTGAGGCGGAGGGTGAGCTCCGCCTGGAGCTGAGGCTGGGAGGCAATCTGGGTCACCTGACAGGAAGTGGGACAACGACAGGATGAAATTGGACAGCATGGAGAAGAAGAGGTTGTGCAATGTAATTCTAGTGACGTGTGTGCTTTCTGAGCTTTTCTGTGACCCAAAAATACATTCATATAAATAATGCGTAAGGAGCTCTCGATCACGGAACATGTCGTGTCATTTCTGTCTCTGGTAAGCGACTCATTGATGTAGGTCTTTGTGGAAAGACGAATATTAAATTCAGCGTTTTTCAGCTGAACTTTTGTCCACATCAGAATTTTTGGACTGTTTTGCTAAAAGCTTTTATTTTGAAAAAAGGAAGTCACAGTGTGTCACAAAAATATTAGTATTCTGGCTGAAAAAAAGTTTAATAAAAAACATAAAAAAATTGAGATAAAATGCTAATTCTCTCTTGATAAATATTTAAGAAGTGTATGTAATAATAATAATGATAATTCATTAATATAAGTCTAAAGAAATAATCCAGAAGCATGTGGTCGGCACGGTGTACTGACTGCGTCCCCCATGTGAGCCTGGAAGCTGAAGCGTAGGGGGGGGCAGAAGGCGGTGGGGTAGAGGCCCAGCAGACGCTGCCGGTCCCGGGCCGGGTCCAGGCCCTCCACGGCCCCCTCCAGCACCTCCAGACCGGCCCTCCTGGAGGCCTCGAGGCTCAGTTCGGCTGACAGGTAGGTCCTCAGAGCCCGGCTCAGACTGGAGTGGTACCCTAGGTCACAGCACTGAGACACGAGGACACGAGGACGGAGGAAACGATAGAAGGCATCACACAACCATAACTATGTATCTTCATCATCACAGTTAAACAGGTGACTCTTCCTCATCCAATGCGTTTAAACAGGAACACTCACGTCTATGATGTCGGGCAGGTCGTGGATGTAGTACTTGAACACGGAGGCGTTGGTGGCCTCCAGAGTCAGCAGGTACTCGTTCCTGGCTTTGAGAGTCTTCAGCTTGTTCTCAGAGTACTTTGCCTTCCTCTGATGAAGGAAGAAACACCGTTAAGATCCTCACAACTCATCATTCCTCAGAGAGATTTACACGCCGAGGTGTAGGCAGGAAGCTATTAAGATGTGTGATATATTTATACAAGTCTCCTTGGTTCCTTTTATGTTTCCTCGGCTCCTTAACTAGAAGGACACACGACCCTCGACATGGAGACGTACCTTCTCCCTCATCTTCTCCATCTTGCGGGCGGCGTTGCGTCTCTGGTGGCGCTCTTCTATCCGCAGGCCGAACACCGGCTCCACGCCGCCGCCCGACCCCGACAGGCCCTTCACGCGGCCCTCCTGGCGCTCTGCCTCCCGCAGCTTGGTCTCCGCACTGATCGTCTCCACGTGGTACATGTGGTACGTCTTCATCACCTAGGGAACAGAAACTTCCACCTTCTGTTTGATGCTTTGTGAGAGAGTATTTCTTAAAGAAAAATACATTTAAAACACGTTTCAAAGACCTGCTGACGTCCACTTACGGTGTACAGCTCGTTCAGAAGCTTCATGAGGTCTTCCTGAAGCTGGAAGATGATCTCTTTACTCTAACAGAGGAGTCGAAACACAGAAAACACATCATTACTACATGTACTCACACATGTTGAGGTACTTGTACTGGAGTATTTCCATTTGAATGCCTCTTAAAGCACATTTCAAGGGGATTCAAGGGACATTTGAAAAACTCAAACCAATGTGTGACGTCACGGTGACTGCGTCCACTTCTTGTATACTGTCTCAACGAGTACTTTAAGTACATTATATTTTGGATATTTCACCTTTTATTGGACAGAGACGGAGGACAAATGTCCCCGGCTGGAAACGAAACCTACGTGTCGCTGTAGTATTACAGCAGTATTACAGCAGTATTACAGTAGTATTACAGTAGTATTACTCTCAGGCTGGAGATAGAACATCTCTCCGCCACTTTTGGGGAGTTATGTGGCGGCACATTAATATTATATTATATTATAATATTAATGGGGGGGGGGCTCCTGTAAGAGTTTGACTGTTTATAGCTGCTGGCAGCCGCTGCACTTTAGTCAGTATGAATAAAAGACGAGAGATTAATAATGAACAAGCTGAGCTAAAGTTAGAGGCGCTTTCCTGTGTGTGTGTGTGTGTGTGTGTGTGTGTGTGTGATTAGTTAAACTGGGAGGAAGCGTGACGGACCTCAGGGGAAAACTGACTTTACTTTTCATTAGAATCAACTCTGGTACTTAAAGAAGCCGGAGGAAGAAATAAATAAATAACAAGAGAGGAAGAGAAGTACATTCAAGGTACTTAAAGTAGTACTTCCACTTCATACTTCTACTTGACTACATGTACAGTATTTAGATTTAGACTTTGAGTACATTTAGCTGATAATACTTCAGTACTTTAAGATACCACATATTAATGAATGAAGACTTGTTTTCTTCTACATTAAGTTAACAAGCAAAGAGCGATTCCAGGATTGATCTCGTTCTCTTTCCCTTCTGTTGCACAGCTCTCAGCCCATTACCGAGGTCTGCTGCTGGAACATTTACAGAGATTTACAGCGAGATGTTTGGCTTTTATTGGCAGTTAAACATCCTCTTAATTACGGGTAGTTGGAGGTGCCGCGATGTGTCAGAAGCTCCTCCCTCCTGAGAATAAGTAGACACATTGAACCGACAGAAAGAGGCCGATCGGAGCCTGAAACCCTCCTAATGGTCAGAAAAGTATCGATTGCTGTTCGCGGCTCGGAGCTCAAAGACCCGAATCTTTAAAAAACACATAAAAAATAAATAGTTTATATAAAAACAATGCTGATGTTATCACGTTGTCTCCTAAAGTAGGTTTTAAGTGTTTGGAGATAAGTTTTAATTAAACAAAGAAGAGGAAATAGAGCATTGCTTAAAGTGAACTGGAGGAACTGGTCCGGTGAGTGAAAGGTCTTTGAGCTCACCCTCTTCAGAAGTCGGGCGGAGTCCTCGCTGATGTGAGTGAGGCGAGAGATGACGTTGTTCAGGTAGAGATCACTGAGGGTGGCGTGGTCCTTACTCTCCCTCCTCACCTGGAGAGAGAGAGAGAGAGAGGGGGGGGGGGGGAGTGTGATGGAGGGATGTATAATGTTTTACATATGTATTATGATAAAAGGGTCTTAAAGGAACCCACCTGGTTTAACAACAGGTACCAGCAGTTTACAGGAGAGAGCAGGTTCTGGTCTTTTCTGGAGGAGAGAAAAACACACTTTTAATTTCTTCTGCTGTTTTAAACATCGAACATGTTGCGCTTTGGTTTCTCGGTCCTACTTGTATTGCTGATGGTCTTTCGTGCTGCGTGTTTTGGCCATGAACCTCTCCGCCAGCTTCTCCAGGTTTCGGGAATATTCGGTCTCGATCTCGGACTTCTTCCTGAAGAAGTCCTGCAGGTCCTGAAGCAGCTGGACCCGCATCTCCGTCTGCTGCTCCAGACATCGCTGCTGCTCCACCAGCTGGGCCCGAACATCTACACAAACACACAAACACATGGAGTCCTACAACCAGGGAACGAGTCCTACAGCCAGGAGACGAGTCCTACAGCCAGGAGACGAGTCCTACAGCCAGGAGACGAGTCCTACAGCCAGGAGACGAGTCCTACAGCCAGGGGACGAGTCCTACAGCCAGGGGACGAGTCCTACAGCCAGGAAACGAGTCCTACAGCCAGGGAACGAGTCCTACAGCCAGGAAACGAGTCCTACAACCAGGGAACGAGTCCTACAGCCAGGAAACGAGTCCTACAGCCAGAACACGAGTCCTACAGCCAGGAAACGAGTCCTACAGCCAGGAAACGAGTCCTACAGCCAGGAAACGAGTCCTACAACCAGGGAACGAGTCCTACAGCCAGGAAACGAGTCCTACAGCCAGGAAACGAGTCCCACAGCCAGAACACAAGTTCTACAGCCAGAACACGAGTTCTACAGCCAGGAAACGAGTCCTACAGCCAGAGCACGAGTCCTACAGCCAGAGCACGAGTCCTACAGCCAGAGCACGAGTCCTACAGCCAGAGCACGAGTCCTACAACCAGAGCACGAGTCCTACAGCCAGAGCACGAGTCCTACAACCAGAACACGAGTCCTACAGCCAGAACACGAGTCCTACAGCCAAAAAAATTCTACTCCACACAGTGTATTGATTAAATGCTGGGATCTGATCGGTTCTCCGGATCGGGAGTGAAGAAGTTGAATCGGTGAATCTTTATTTGTCCTGTCTGCTGAGTGACAGCGGCTCTCTAACCTCCACCAGGATGACTGACGGCAGACATTTACTGAACCACAACAGTTTTCATGGCAGCTCCATGAGAACAAATCACCAGTGCTTCTATTGATTGGTTGGTTTTATTTCCTTGAATCGGTCTTTAGGGAAACAGACAGACTTGATCAATCAATATAGATCCAGGTAATGAGTTCATACATATAAACTGCAGGACATCTGTGTGATTTAAACAGTTATCTATGTGCGAGTGACGGACGTCCGTTTCTGCTGCAACATCAATTTTCTGGCACTTTGGTGATTTTTATCAACAAGAGCAAACTAAATAGCAAAAGTGCAGAAAAGACGGAATAATTCTTTAATGTAAATAAAGTCTGCAGTTAAAGAAAATGTATAGAAACTATTCATGTATTTAAATTATGTTGTGTGGTTGCATTCTTCTTTCTCTCTCATCACTGTAAGTATTCATGAAGTAACTGTAACTAACAGACCATTTCATTCTATTGTTATCTATGTTTTTGAGTAAAGGGGCAGAAAAATAATCCTCTTCTCCTCTTTCATTGTGCACCATGACAAATAAATGAAAATGAAGTCAGTAGGATTCATCGGCACATGAACGTCTACACAGAGTCACTCGTGCTTCTTTTAAATGACCTTTCATGCATTTAAACACTTTAAATGTAAAACGTTTCCCGGTTGTTATTCGTCTTTAAATAACAATTAAAATGTATTTGTAATAAGCACGCTTTCTTCCGACCACTGTTATTCATTTCATCTGTAAAAGGAAGGTTTTATGTTTTTATTTATTTTAAATGTACAGCAGTTTGAGCTACAACATCTGTATGAAATGTGCTGAACAAATACAGATTATTATTATTATTTAATTAAATAAATTATATATATTTATAACAATAGTGAACAATGTTCATCACGACCTCTCAGAGCTCGTTTTGTCCAAAACCCAAAGATATTCAGTTCACACATAAAACAGAGATTCCTCTCTTGTTAGAGGAGCTGGAAACAGAACGAATGTTTAACGTGTTTCAAATATAAATTATTTCATTTTCTGTCATTGGACGAAGCCGTTAACTCAGCTGTTCAGCACCGCACGTCCTCGCTCTATTTTTAATCCTTTATAATTACTGATGAAGACGGTCCGTCTTCTTTCTCCGAGGAGTCACCTTGGAAGACATCCTCTGACCGCATTACAACACACACACACACACACACACACACACACACACACACACACACACA
>NW_022280051.1:6584591-6584945 GCF_004355925.1 Anarrhichthys ocellatus | reverse complement strand
ACACACACACACACACACACACACACACACACACACACACACACACAGTCAGCATGGTAATGCCTGGCTGCATGCTTCGCTGGTCGTGCTGTTTCAGAGCTGGATCTATCTGCAGCAGCTGAGAGAGAGAGCGGGTACAGAATACACAATGAACACACACACACACACACACACACACACACACACACACACACCAATGCCTGAGGGGACCCTATCCACTCCACTACCTGTTGTCTAGGCAACCACACACTGCGTGCGAAGCATGTGATGAGGAAGGTGAAGACAAGAGCTCGGATCTGCCGCATCGACACACACACACACACACACACACACACACACACACACACACACACA
>NW_022280051.1:6584442-6584581 GCF_004355925.1 Anarrhichthys ocellatus | reverse complement strand
ACACACACACACACACACACACACACACACACACACACACACACACACACACACACACACACACACACACACACACACACACACACACACACACACACACACACACACACACACACACACAGACACAGACACACACACA
>NW_022280051.1:6582615-6584342 GCF_004355925.1 Anarrhichthys ocellatus | reverse complement strand
ACACACACACACACACACACACACACACACACACACACACACACAGGATATGCTTCATAGATCTCTATAGAACAAATGTCACGGCCTTTGGTCCCCACAAGTCTATGAAACTGTCTCTCTTCTTCTACTACTGTACGTGTGTGTGTGTCTGTGTGTTTATTGATTCTAATTTAAAATGGCTGCCCATTTCATGTCGCTCTCACACACACAGTGTGAATGTGCAACACTTTCATATTAAATGAACAACTGCTCTGCGTCCTCCGAAACACATAAATAAATAAAAAAATACTCATTTCTGATTGGCTGTCGGGACCACACGGGACATCCCAAATATAGTCTGTGTCGTCCCAGCGGTCAGAGGTTTAATCATTTCTGTGAATTGGTGTCAAGCCTTTCAGTGTTGGGCTGCAAGTAACCATGGATTGATACGACTCTCCAATGTCTGCTGCTATGGCGTTAGCTTAGCTTGGCATAAAGACTGGAAACAGGGGCGGAACAGCTAGCCTGGCAGCAACAAAATCTGCCGTTCACATTGCAGTTTATGGGTTAAGCCCCGCCCCCTAGCTTCTACTCCGTCAAGCTGTCAGAGCCACGTTACCGTGGAGCCCACACTGTCACTAACTGCACTTCGCTGAAGAAATATCGCATTTTTGGAAAAAAGGAAAAAGTCGTTGCAATGTTTGAAGGATTATCAAGATGTCAAAGGGATTCAGCAGTAAAAAAACAAGTTAAAAAGGCAACGATAGAAGTAGCATGGGTTAGCATAGCGTAGCATAGAATCGCTAACACTATGATGTGCTAACGTAGTCTGCTCACTCTCAATCAATGCTCTAGTACTAGTACCTTAGATAGTACTTTATCGTGTACATTGTAGTTCTTACTTAACATCTGGATATGAAAAGTCTTAGTTTTGGGTCATTGGCTCTTTTAAATGTCCAGTTTCTGGAACATTTGTCCCTTTATTAGAGAAGTTCAATGTTTTACTTACATGCTCCAATTTATATGCACATACTTATTGGTACAACTGGCTGTTTGACGAGGTTTTCATGTTATTTCACTGCCGTATATTTAACTAATTTCCAGATTGCTAATAACAGTTTATCATTTTACTTGCATCAGTCAATAGTCAGTAACTAAAGAGCTTATATTCTCTATGGTGATGTATTTGTTCTGTATTTAATCTAGTGGAAGAAAACAAACCAGTCTTTTTTTTGCCTTTCTCGCAAAAAGTCCCACTCATGATCTCCGTGGGGGATTTCAGACACCACATCAAAGAGATGTTAACTTCACTGTCGACAAAATGATGTGAGACTTCCTCTTTAGAGGAACACCCACCACCAGGAGGAAGAGCTGCTCCAGAGGCACAGACTGAAACATATATTTTAGCAACTATCAAAAGGATTGCCAAGAAATCTTGTGCAAACATTCATGTCGCCCTCGTGATGAGTTGTAGTAACTGGTCCTCGAGCGCTACCAGCAGGTCAACTATTCAATTACATTCAGCCCCAGCTGTAGAGCTGTAGCTCGTTTACGCTACACAACAAAGACAACATGTCGCTCGCTAACCGATCAGTACTGAGCATGTGCAGGATTGTTCACTCGTTAGCTATGGAGCTTGTGGCCGGTTCTGCCGAGTGAAGCTGATGCAAAAGCGTCTTAAAGCTGCATTCTCTCTACTGACCACCGGGGGGCGACTCCTCTGGTTGTATAGAAGTCTATGAGAAAAT
>NW_022280051.1:6546688-6567615 GCF_004355925.1 Anarrhichthys ocellatus | reverse complement strand
ACAGACCATAAAGCAGGGGATGCTTTAGGGCGGGGCTACACAGTGATTGACAGGTCTCTACCAGAGACGTATACGGCGTCTCTACGTCCACATATGGTGACTTCCTGTTTGCTGGTTGCAAAAAAAAAAAAAACAAAGTGGCGACGGCCGTATCCCAAGATGGCGACACTGTGATAGTGTTTACTGTAACTTTTGATACTTTAAGCACATTTTGCTGATAATACTTTTACATTTTGAATGCAGGACTTTTACTTGCAATGGAGTATTTTTTGACTGTGATATCTCTACTTTCACAAAAGGATCCGAGTACTTCTTCCACAGCAAACATGAGAGTGGTTTCAAACAAAGTAATGACATTAAATTAAATGTTTTGTTGATCGTTTTAGTTGTATCGCATGGCTGCTGCAGGTAAAACACAGAGCATCTCAGGCTGTACTATCGGGCAGAGCTTCGTTGGCGTGCAGCAGAGATCCTTTACAAGACTTCCCAGAGGCGGCTGCTTTGAGTCCGCTGACACAGAGCCACTGTAATAAAACACGGATCAAACACGGATCATATCTTGAGTGAAGGGAGTTAAGAGAATTAGTGCTGATCCATCACAGAAATCCTGCAGTTCCTCCAAAGCGTGCATTAAACACTTAATCACTATCAGAGGCTTTGGGCAGAAGAGCAGGCAGTGTGTGTGTGTGAGTGTGTGTGTGTGTGTGTGTGTGTGTGTGTGTGTGTGTGTGTGTGTGTGTGTGTGTGTGTGCGCACGTTCAGCCACTTTAGATGTAATTTACAGCTCCTCTCCCGGAGATAATGACCACTAAGAACTCACAGAAAGTTCAAAGTAAAGGATCATAAAGAAGAATTAAAATCATCTGACAACGCTGCATAACTGCCTTTAGAAAAACAAGTCTGACAGTTCAGGTAGTATAAAAAAAAACTGATGTGTAACTGCAGTCTTAAGGAAAATACCATGAGGTCAACAGTTTAAGTTTTAAACCTGCAAATGTGAGCGTGTTCACATGCTAAAATAAGGGGCTAAACATAGCAACTACTTAAAAGAATAGTTCACCCAAAAATAATATAAATTGTACAAAATACTCACCTCCCTTAGCTCTCTATGGTCAACTATCAGTCCAACAAGACTTTGATGGAGGCCGAACGAATGACAGCAAAAAGAGGTTATGAAACGTCTGGAAAACTTTGTGAAAGTTCCTGTGAAGCATTATCTTAAATGATAGCATCATCTTCGGATTATCTCCAAGCATATGGCCAATACAAGAGGGGGCGGGCAAAAAACCAAGATGGGGACGGGCAAAAAACCAAGATGGGGACGGGCAAACACCCAGATGGGGCGGGCAAAAAACCAAGATGGGGACGGGCAAACACCCAGATGGGGACGGGCAAAAAACCAAGATGGGGACGGGCAAAAAACCAAGATGGGGACGGGCAAAAAACTAAGATGGGGACGGGCAAAAAACCAAGATGGGGACGGGCAAAAAACCAAGATGGGGACGGGCAAAAAACCAAGATGGGGCGGGCAAAAAACCAAGATGGGGACGGGCAAAAAACCAAGATGGGACGGGCAAAAAACTAAGATGGGGACGGGCAAAAAACTAAGATGGGGACGGGCAAAAAACCAAGATGGGGACGGGCAAAAAACCAAGATGGGGACGGGCAAAAAACTACCATTGACCAGTAAATACAAAGGCACATGTCATGTCTCTGACGTGGAACTTTGTCTGTTGGGAAAATGATCATATTTCCTACTTTGTGTGTCTGAGTACAAACTGTTTTGTATAACTCAACATATTCGCTGAACAAACAAACCGGGGCTTAAAAAGATTATTGCAGCTCTGCTCAAACAAACAGAATAGATTGTCCCTGAGGCGAGAGCATCCTGAAACACAAACACAGACAGTACACAGGTTCAAGGCCAGAAATGAGGGTTGTTTTGCATGTGGGTGGTGTATTGTGATATTTGTATGGAGCCGATTAGCTGCAGGTTTAATTTATAAATGCTCAGTTAGAGTCGTTTATCACCAGCACACAACCTCTGGGATTCACAACCTTTAAAAGTAATAACAGTAAAATAAGCCCAAGTCTGGGAGAGAGAGCACCGTCCTCACCTCAAGAGACCATTAATTCAGCCTGAGTTCAGCTTTAAATCTCTGCTACACACTAAAGTCACAATAAACAGGATTGAAAAGAAGCCGCTGGTTCTGCTTGTAGAAAAATGATTGATGCAAACAGAAAACAGCCATTGACAAAAACAATCAGCGTAGACAGAAAAGAGTGAAGACGAATGCATTTCACAAAGAAATTAAACGAGAAAACACTTTGAGTAAAAACAAATGACTCACAAAACAAACCACATTCTCAGTTCTGCTGTTGTTAATGTTCTCCGAGTCGTTGCATCCATTTGGTGTAAAATGATCACATTTTCAGTCGTGCTTTGGCCCTCGGGGGCTCCAGATGGATTTCTGTCTCTGAAGACGGAGGAGGCCAGGAGGAGGTGCAGGACATGATGGAGAAAAACGTCAACGCAAACAACCAGAAGGCAACCGATGACTTTCCTTTTTAATCAGACAAGACCGTTATTCTACTCCAGCTGGACGTCTTTACACTTAACATTTAGTCATGCTGATCCTGATCTTTATCTGATTCTTTTAATACTATCATAGTAGCAGCCGACCACATCCAATCCAATATTTGTTTCTATTTATTATTAACACTGAAGATCAGGTGCCGTTTCTGAACCAACAGCTGCACCTCAAAGGTTCACCTGCAGAATGTGTGAAAGAGACGCAAAAGGGCCAAAGAGACGCACGACTACAAAGAGTTGCCAAAGACGAGATGCTAAGACCTCCACAAAGAGAAGATACATTAACACAAAGACACGCAAAACAACCACAGACACAAAAATGACTGAAAACAGACACAAAACAACTACGGAGATTTATAAGAGACGCATAACAAAGGATGTAAAAAAACTAGAAACAGATGCAAAATGATATTGAAAATTATCCCACACAAGAAACAAAACAGCAACAAGTACACACAAACCGACTACCAAGAGACACAATCAACTACAAAGACACTAAAACCGGCTACAAAGACACTAAACCCGACTACAAAGAGACTAAACCGACTACAAAGAGACTAAAACCGGCTACAAAGAGACTAAAACCGGCTACAAAGAGACTGAAACCGGCTACAAAGAGACTGAAACCGACTACAAAGAGACTGAAACCGACTACAAAGAGACTAAAACCGACTACAAAGAGACTAAAACCGGCTACAAAGAGACTAAAACCGACTACAAAGAGACTAAAACCGGCTACAAAGAGACTCAAAACGACTCGGAAGACTAATTAACGACTACAAAATTAAAAAGATGCAAACTGACTAGAAAAGAGTTTGTTTTGTGTCTCTTAATCTGGGTGTCTTGTAGGGGGGGTGGACTTTAAACATGCCTGTACACTAGGGTCCATGTCGGACTCCGTCCATGCCAGTGTGTGCGTGTGTTTCACTCTCAGGTGAGAAGCTCTGAGCTGGGGTAAGTCGGACATCTTTACTGCAGGTGATTCCCATGACATTTGATTTCCTGAGAGCTTTACGGTCCTAAACGTGTTTTCACAGTTGGGAGGAAACGTCTGTGACAGAAACTAGCCCCACAGCAGATGTTACAAAGTGCACCGACTTCAACGTGTCTTTTCACTTCACTGTGGTTCAGAGCCATTTCAACTGCTAGCTTAACGTTAGCTTAGCGAGGCTTCAGCAGAGGAGAGAGACAGAAACAAAAACACGACATGCATCGTGGACCAACATTATAAACTGCAGGTTAAAAAGTAGCAGAGGACGTATTTACAAGTTACACGGTTCATTTATCGTCATTGTGCAACGGAATGCCGTTTTCAGTCCCATTTTGCTACGTAAGAAAAACACAAAACTATATCGTATGGTGGAGGATGAAGTCTCCCAGTCTGAGGAGAGAAGCTGCTCTGAAGTCTGGTGGGTCTGTGTCTCCTGCTAGACGGCAGCAGGGTGAACATATTGTGGCTGGGTGGGTTTAGTCTTTTAACATCATTTGAGTTCTTCGCAGGCACTTAAATAATGTCGAAACATAAGTTGGCTCCAGCTTTATAACAAATGTTCTTGTTTCTCATGTCACAGAGAATAAAAACGCTGCCTCATGAGTTCTCTGGGATCTGCACACATCAATAAATCTTTGCAAAGTACGACGACAGGAAACAAATCTGGAGCCACCACCGTGACCTCCATCTTTGAACTACATCCATCTTGAAGTGAGGACCAACCGCTGGTTTAGCATCAGCAGATAAAAAAAGAGGTTAAACGTGATCAGAGCGTGACGGCGTTACACTGAGAGGGTGGGAGAGCACTTGACTTTATGAAGAGCAGGATGTGACCCCCTGATGGTCCACATGTAAACATCCCGTGCACACAGTGCTGCTCCAACGCACTGCTTTCCATACCATAAACACAACATGGCTGGGAAAATGTACACGAGTTATTGACAGTGAGAGATTTAAATACCGACCCAGCAGGGATGAGCCAAACCCTTCAAAGAGAAGCAGTGTTTGACTGATCGGCCACAGCTCTCGAATCCCTTCAAACCTCAAAGATCTCCCCAGAAACCAAAGAGGTCAAAGCGTAAAGAAACAGGTCCCCAACAGATATGTACGTTTACCGGAGCTCTGATTATTATGATCACCTGGTATGAGCTGTTGTTGAGGAAGAGTAACACTTTGCTGTAAAAATATAGGTTTTCACTCCGGTATCACAATACTCACTTCTCATGTATATCAAAAGTGCAATAAGCATCATTAAAATGTAAAATAATAAATAAAAAAATGTGTAAAAAGAAAGCCGAGATGTTTTTCTGTTTACTGAAGATTCAAGATTCCTTTCTTATCTATCGAACATCTTACATTCCAACTGTCCCTCCAGTGTCAGAAAGACATTTCGTTCAGCCATAGACATATTGGATGCCTGCTACCAATTGGACGTCTTGCTGCAGATATTAAGGATAGTTTAGGATTAAGGAATGTTTACGTCTCTAAATATCTGAGACACTCCCAAAATAACAAAAACATTTGGGTCAAGGGGTAACGTAAGAGATACAATCTCATCTATAACGTTGTCTAACAGTTCAAGACACTTGGTGCATGTATCAGGATTTTTCTATCAAATTCACATAGTGCAACATGTGTAACATGAGTAACATGAGTAACATGAGTAGCATGAGTAGCATCAGCCAGTTATATCGTAGCAACGTGTTTCTGGTGTTTACAGATCGAGTTTGGGTCTCAATACGAGCATCCTGTCATTCATCAAGAGTGATCTCGTACATCCTCCCTTCAGGTGTCTAACCTCGGTTCATAAGGTAGCAGGATTCAGTACAGCCAGAGAACAGCTCATACATTATAGAAGCTTAGCCTTTACCGCAGGTTTGCATTATTGTTTCTCTAAAGCAGGAAGAGGGAGTTGTTCTTGACTGGCTGCAATAAAACAGCCAATGTGTAGGTAATTTAAAAAGTGTTATTTTGAAACGTTTAGCGTCTTAGTCCTCCAACCGGTGAGGACGCTCTGAGGAAGTGACGTTGTAGTTACAGTTCAGTACTTCCAAAGATATATATAATACTGTGTATTCACAGTATGAAGACAGAGTATATGATGACCCGGGAAATGTCTTCTCAGGCTTAGAAGTATGATGTGATTGGGAACCAGAGCTGGAGTGGTGGTGCATTAAGTTCTCGTGGTAAATAGCTTCTGTACGTTTTAGATACTTTTCTTATCCTTCCATTGATTTTCTGTCCCCATTTCTTTAGTTCTGGGTCCTGCTGGGGGTCTGGAGCCTCGTATTCAGCGTTGTTTTCTTTGTCCTCTCTCACTGCCACATTCTTGAAAATAAACACCCCCTTCTCCCACATTCCAGTATTCCCAGTGCAGGGATTCCACTGGGGCGGTGTGGGCACGTCAGTGAGGAATCTTTTGGACTGTGACAATACACATCGGACGGAGTGATTAAAAATCCTGATATGAGCGTGGGCAGTACATCAGGAGAATGGACACATTCCTGTCTTTATCTGAAATACAAAAGATGTCGAGAGATATGTGGTCACATCATTCACTAAGTAGCTCCATGACAGAGTCTCTGTGTTGCTTAGTGGGAGATCTCATAATCAACTCGACACAGGCATTACAAGAACTGTTTTCTTTGGGCGTGGGTATTGCCAAGTTCAGAACG
The DNA here is from genome assembly GCF_004355925.1 of Anarrhichthys ocellatus. Taxonomy (NCBI): domain Eukaryota; kingdom Metazoa; phylum Chordata; class Actinopteri; order Perciformes; family Anarhichadidae; genus Anarrhichthys; species Anarrhichthys ocellatus. The sequence continues at coordinate 6,561,356 of NW_022280051.1, read as the reverse complement.
TGCCTTAGAATGATGATGTTTTTCAGGTTTCTTCAGTCTCACAGTAATCCAGTGATAGTTGTCCGTACGTCCATGAGTTCAATACAAACAGAGGCTGCTAATAGGTCATCTGGCATATCTTTGTTGGAAACTAAATGGAAACAATTTGGGCTAAAAACGGGCTCAAAAGAACACAAGTGATGACCTTTTTGTATTTTCTCCATTTCACCCTGAGCTGATAGTAAAAGAGGACCAGCAGCTCTTTGAAAAGAGACTTTAATATACAAGGACGCTGCTCCGGTTGGGATTTAAATGACCGGCGAGTTTGCAGAAGAACTTGAGGTAATTGCGTTAAAGAATGACCCACGTGTGTGCTCCAGAGAATCCCTCACCAGAACAGGAAACGTTACCTCACCTCCCCCTGAGAAACATGTCTGAATGAAGCATTACTTTGACTTTGTCCTGCAAATTTGATCCAATCTTCACTCAGATCGAGAGCACGATGTTGATGCTGAACGACAGTGGTGGAATTTAAAAGGATAAAAGTACAATTAATCAAATACTGTTCCAAGTACACACATTTGAAGTACTTTTCTCTCATGCCACATTCTACTTCTACTCCACTACGTCTACTTTATTTTCTACTTCACTACATTTATCTGACGGCTTTAGTTACTTTGCAAATTCAGTCACAAAACATATGAAAATGTACAATTAGGAGAGCTACAGGTGAAACCATTAGTCAATTATTAACGAGTCACTTCTTTGATGTAAAAACATTTCATTGTTCCAGCTTCGCAATTGTGGAGATTTGCGGCTTTTCTTTGTAATAATGTTAATATATTGATAATATTAATGTATTAGTATAAATGTTAATAATAATAATAATAATCTCAACTTGGGCCAGAGGACATTTGCTGAAAGCTAAAGAATGTATCACCTTTCAGAGCCAGAAGAGGTCAAAGTGAAGCTGCTCGCACTGTTGAACCTTGTGAAGGGAACATAGCCCCTCTGGTATGAGTGATTGTGAGGACGCAGTGAAATAAAACGGTTTCCATATATTTGTATGCACCACCTTTCATCTCCATGCAGCTTCTCTGAAATATGTGCTTTTTTCCGTCTTCTTTGCTCTTTCACATCAAATTGCTTTCGTGGAGGTTTTTGATGCCCCATCAAAGCTCGGCTGTTGCTTTCATCGCTGACATTCAGACCGGTTTGCAGATTCAGCAGACGAAGCCGGTGAAAGAGCAATTTTAAATGCATTAAAAAGTCCGACATCTCTCCCTCCCTCGGTGTCCTCTCTCCTCATCTCCCGCCTCCTAAATTAAATTGCCTCCGTGTTAATCAACCCAGAGTCGTCATTTGTCCTCCACGCAAGAATTAATCTGATTTCATATTCATTGTCTTCCTCAGAGTCTAAATGAATGAGGCTGTGGTCGGAAAAAGAAAAAACAAGACGGTCAGACAAACCAGATGTATAGATATTACTCTCATCTTAGCTACAGGTTAGCTTAGCTTAGCATAAAAGCCTGGAATTGGCTCTGTCTGATGGTAACGGAAGTTCACATACCAGCACCTTGATATCTCACTATTTGTGTCCCAAACTGTTTCTTGGCAAATCAAATACACGCATATTTTTTGGTAAATTACTTTGTAACGTCTTACATTGTTACCAAACAAGAGTTGATGATAGTACATCAGGGAGTACAATCAAATAATTGAGGCTTTTTCACACTTCAGATTATCAGCTGTGGAGTTCTCACAAAGTCTTCCTCAGTCCATCGATAGTTTCATGATTAATAAAAAGGCTCTGCTACAATCAGCTAAAAGCACTAGCGGCTAAACTTAAATCACACCAATTAAATCCTCTACGGATTCTCAGAAAGGTCCTTTTGTGTGTGATGATGATGTGTGTGTGTGTGTGTGTGTGTGTGTGTCAGAGACTAATTTATCCTCCTGTGGGACGTGTGTTTCCGGCTGTTCTTGTTCTTCTATCTTTGTGAGGACCCAGACCTTGAAAGCGAGGACATTTGACTTCTTCACAAGGCTGCTTTAGGGTCTAGATGACATTTAAACGAGGTTTCTATTAAAGGCAAAGTTAAGTTTGTGGGTTAGATGTGTAGTTGGGATCGGTAGAGTTAATGTAAGGGAACACAGTATGTCATTCAGAGTCTTCATATATCCTTAGATTAAACTGTTATAAAACGTAAACACAGCTGAAGTCTGTTTCCAAAATATCACGAGTCCCACAAACCAGGAAGTGTCTGGTTCTTTTCCAGTGTCGCAGCAACAGAACAAAATCTGTCAGTTACACTTAAACACACAGATTCACTGAAATCAACCAAAACATCAACAGTCACATAAAGACGTGTCTCTCGATGGAGCAGCTGAGAAAACACTGATCATAAAGTATGAATGTGAGAAATTGAAGATAAAAAATATAACTTTTGCTGGAATTCTGTTTGTGTTCTTCTGCAATCAAAGACCTTTCACGAGGTTGAATGTTTAATAATCCATCATCAGCTGCTTTTTAACTGATCCTTGGTCACAAAGTGTGGACGTACGTCACGAAAGGCTACGAAACAACTGACAGATGCAGTACTTGTAGGAGGATACTCACAACAAAGTACCTTCTTACATATATGTATCTACTGTACATCACGATAAACTAACATTCATTCAAATCACACGATTTTTGTATTTCGATCACTTATCCTCATACAACGGTTCGAGATTTATCGATTTATGAACAATATTCCTCCAGCAACACGAGTCAACTTCCTCTCGTTACATGAACACATCGTTTTCAAAATAAAGTGCTCACTTCACAGGAAACAACTTAGTTAAGTTTAGGCAACAAAACTAGAGTTATTTTGAGGAAAAGGTCGTTGTTTGGGTTCAACCAACTAGAAGTGCCGAATGAAACAAATAAAACTACAGATTTCTCTAGTTTGTGAACGGAAGTACACAACAATATATACAACATATGTCTGGTCGTTTTTAGACATTTTAATGCAAAAAGAAAATATATATATGTTTAAATGTCTACTTGCATCTCCCACTTTGGGCCTTTTTACAGCTCTTAAACACAAGTACTTTTACTTCTGCTGCCTCTTTGATCTTAATAGAGAACTTGAAGTGCCATTTTCTCCCCGTGTTTTGTTTCTTTCATGTCTCTGGCAGTTCACTTCATATCCGTTCTCACTCTCGCTGCTGTATTTCCTCTTTATTTACTCTCGCTGGCTCCTCAAGATTTCTGACCCCTCGGGATGCTGTTGACTTAGTGTTGAATGACGGGAGTATTGAACGGACCGAACGGGCTCCGGGGAGGCAGACCCACTGGGATAATAGAGTTAATTAAAGTACAGTGAGAACTCAACTCTCGGGGCCAATGAGAGGGATTGATTTACAGTCTGGTTGAAGGGAAAGGCTACATGTCCTGAAGGTGTTGTAGCTCAGAACCAATGGTTCACCTGAAACACATAACGATACCAACGCAATCGCCTGAAGACGTAGAGATGGATAAGCACACAAACAGGATTCAGCTGGAAGCAGTTTGGTCAGAAAAAATGTTGATTTGTTGTGAGAATTTGGAGATTTGTTGGAGAAAAACCTCTGAAATCCTGATTTAACAATTGAGAAAACCGTGAACAGCCGAAGACAGGACTGAAAAGCTGTTCAGGGTTAGATGACTCGTAATCGTTCTGAAACACAAAAATTATATTTACACGTTTAACATTTATTTTACAACTTTGTCTTTTTACATTTGTAAATTTCTACTAAATTCACCATTACATCATGCCTAATTTGCATATTTAAACATACCATTTCAGAAAACTTGTAATACAAAAAACATTTTTCTTAATGTGAGTGATGAAGTGGTGAAGTTTCATGGTGATATCTATGAGTTCATGTGTTCACCTGTAGAGTCTCTAAATGTCTAATGGAACTAAACGTCTCTTTAAAGGACGTTTCCTCTAAATGAGTTTGTTCTCAGACTCTGTTGATAAATCTCCACGTCAGCAGCTCTTACATTCACCAAACTTCACTCGTTCATTCCTCTCTGTGTGCTGAAGGTTCACACAGAGGGGTTTGTTCACTCATCACTCACACACTCATTTATACTACATTTTATCATGCAGGAAATGGATTTTTTTTACGTCTGTTGACAGTATTTTCTGATTTATGGAGTGTATCCCATTCACCTGTAGTGTCTCCTCTTAACAAGTCAAACATTCATAAAAACGTGGGGCAAAAGTCAGTTTTATGTTAAATGAAGCCGAACCAAGAGGAGAAGTATATTCAGTCCTTTTGGTGACATAACCCTTTATAAAACCCCTTCGTGAATAAATATTTGTATCCACCGTGTGAGCCGGTATCTGAGCTCTTATCAGCGTGTGCACCAGCCTGGATTATGTTTCATTAATAAGAGACTCCGACAGGCTTCATAATTGTAGCGTGATACATATTTGGACTCCTGACAGCCCCGTCTATTACCCACCATTGTTTTAATCACAACACATTATGTAACGTTCCACATCAGCAGCTGGCGAGGCCTCCACACAACGACTTGACATGAAAAACACAGTCGGCCTCTGTGACTTCTAAATCCCTTCAGCCAAGTCTTGCATATAGATTGAACATTAAGATACTAAGTTGTGGCCTTGGAGTGCAGCGAGTGCTTTACTTCAGTGTCAGAGGACGCAGGAAGACCAGGTTCAGGTCTCGAGAAACAGACACTCAGCAAAAAAAGGGCAGGAAGGCATCACAGTTTTACTAATTACCTCCACCCAGGAGGTTATGGGGTCGGTTCGGTTTCTTTGTCAGCAGGATAATGGAAAAACTACTCGCCCGATTTTTAATGGACAGGTGTAGCATTGGCGAATGAAGAACCTTAGACTGTAGATAAGAAGTGGGCCTAGTCACCTTGACGCCACCCATTGGTTTGTGGACTGATGTTTTGAGGCCTCAAGTTCAGCATTTCAACCATTACCATGTTGGTTTCTGGCAGTCTCTACCCTGGTATTTGGTTGTTGCCATGTTGGTTTCTGGCCGTCGCCATCTTTGTTTCTGACCATCTTTCTGACTCGTTTGTTGTGATTTCTTTGGGGGGAATGCAAAAGATAAAAACGTTAATATATTCAAAGTGCTTCTTCAGGAGAGAACTGCTGGAACTTTGTGTTGCTGCCTGCAGGAGTTGTCCACTTCTCTCTCTGCAGAGCAGCAGTTTGGTTTCTGTCTCAATGTTGAGAAAACAAGCGCCGTCTGTGAGGTTATCAGGTTATCGCCACGTACACACATTAATGCAGCACACACACACACACACACACACACACACACACACACACAGTATGTCATGGTCAGAGTGAAGAGAAGGCTAAATCAGATGAGGGCAGTCAGCGGCAATTAGATGCTAATTAGATGCACCACATGAATGTTCCCCTATTAATGATGGTGCGGAATTTAGAAGTTAATTAATCAGCTGGCAACAGAGAAATAATCAGAATTAAAAATAACAAGAATTTTGAGGTTCCAGCCTCTCAAATGTGAGAATTTGCAGCTTTTCTTTAATTAATTGTATTTTTATAATATATATATATATTTTAACGTTTGGTCGGACAAAACAAGACATTTAAAGAAATCACTTCGAGCTTCAGCAAGCAAGCAAAAATTGTTTAATACTAAATTATTATTCAGCTCAAAATGCACTAAAAATATATAAAAAGGGACATTTTTAAAATCACGTAATGGGAAAAGTTTAAATACAAAAGCGTAAAAAATTAAAACGTGTGTACTATTTTAATGTTTTTCATTTAATATTTTCTATTTAACATTTTAGGTAAAATTATCCTCCAAAATTCTTTAAAGCAATGATTTGAAAAATGACTTTTTCCACAGAGGTTTTCTCCTGCAGGCTCCACTTCATCTCAGGTGGGGAGAGAGAAAGTGTGTTTGTGTGTGTGTGTGATGTTGTGGGATGTGTGCGTGTGTGTGTGTGTGTGTGTGTGTGTGGGGGGGGGGGGGGGTTAGGAGCCTTTAAAAGAGGCTGGATCTGCAGCAGTCTCGGATTTGAACCAAGAGTCGCTGTGCGCCACGAGCGGAACAATAACTGTGGATTTAATATTTTTTGTTGATGACTTTTCACCTTCGCTTTACTCTTCGTGTATTCATGCGCCGCACATGTTGGACTGATCGAGGAGTTTGACAGCCACGGTCTCCGGTGGCGACGGTAGCGCACAGCCAAAGCTCCGCGCGCCCGGAGGAGGAGGAGCGGCCACCATGCTCTTCTCCTCGGAGAGCTCCTGCAACATCACGGGAGGAAACTGCAGCGATGGGTTCAACTTCACGCGGCTGGACTCCGGAGACGCAGCTGGAAACAGCAGCGGGAGGAGGAACGACACCGACCCGTTCGGGCGGAACGAGGAGGTGGCCAAGCTCGAGATCACCGTCCTGAGCGTCGCCTTCGTCGCGGCGGTGGCGGGGAACGTGAGCGTGCTGCTGGCCATGCAGAGGACCCGGAGGAAACCGTCTCGCGTGCACCTGTTCATGAAGCACCTGAGCCTCGCGGACCTGGTGGTGGCCTTCTTCCAGGTGCTGCCGCAGCTCTGCTGGAAGATCACCTTCCGCTTCTACGGGCCGGACTCTCTGTGCCGCATCGTGAAGCACCTGCAGGTGCTGGGCATGTTCGCCTCCACCTACATGATGGTGATGATGACCCTGGACCGCTACATCGCCATCTGCCACCCGCTGCAGACGCTCCAGCAGCCAACGCAGCGCGCGCACATCATGATCGGCTCCACCTGGTTGTGCAGCCTGGTCCTCAGCCTCCCGCAGTACTTCATCTTCTCCCTCAGCGAGGTGCACCCGGGCTCCAAGGTGTACGACTGCTGGGGCCACTTCGTGGAGCCGTGGGGGCTGCGCGCGTACATCACCTGGATGACGGTTGGCATCTTCCTCGTGCCCGTGGCCGTGCTCGTGTTCTGCTACGGACTCATCTGCCGCACGATCTGGAGGAACCTCAAGTACAAGACCCGGAGGAAGACCGTGGGCTCGGTGGCAGAGGCCACCAAGACCGGGATCCTGGGCCGCGGCTCGGTGAGCAGCGTCGGCACCATCTCCCGCGCCAAATTACGCACGGTGAAGATGACGTTCGTGATCGTGCTGGCGTACGTGGTGTGCTGGGCGCCGTTCTTCACCGTGCAGATGTGGTCCGTGTGGGACCAGAGCTTCTCCTTTGCCGGTGAGTCGCGTGTTCTATACGTTTAGACCGAGTGGTGACGTGTGCATTAAAACGTATTACTGTCTATTCACTATTTAATATTATCAAAATAGGACAATAACCAATCAAATTTAAAGTTCCTTCACTTTCTGTTAAATATAATGTAAGAATGATATAAAATGCATATAACAACATCTATAATCTGTTAATATAAACCTGATTATTTAGGAGAAATGAGAAAATGTCACCAACCATCAAGTAGATGAACCCTAACCCTAATATTTCAGGTGGAAACTTTGCGTGTTCCAAAGAATAAATGAAATATGTGTGCAGTGTGATTGCTCATGTGTCGGAGGGGAGATGATTCTCTTTATTCTATATAAACCAGCCTGAAGCAGCTGCTGCTGCTCACCCACCTGAGGAATTTCATTATGCTTCCAACGAGAGTTTCACTGATTCATGAGGGTCCAGGTGCTGCTTTCAGAGGCTTTCTGGACCTGGCAGGAGCTCATCTCAGGAGGAACACCGAGTCGGTTCTCATGCTTTTCTTTGGCAGCAAAACAGTCGAAACCTCAACATGATGAAAAGCAGCTTAGACACAGGAAGTGAGGAGGTTTGGAGAGAAATGTATTCAAGGCACAAAAACATGTTGAGGATGTGTGGACTGTCCAATCAGCAGCCAGACGGAAAAACAAACCAGCTGTCGACCAATCACTGATCCCCAAGGAATCATTTCATTTGACCATTTAAGTTTTATTTTCTCTCGAAATACACAAACATGTGAGTTCATCTCAGCGCCTGGATCCTCTCTATTCATTCAAAAGCTTCAGTCGACACAAACTGCCTAAAAAAAAGGTTTTAAAATTTGAGAAATACGTGTAGTAGAAATACTTGTTAGCTTTAACCCGACACGGCGGACAGGAAGCTCTACGTCAGGTGTGTTGGAGGATCGTCTGGCAGCTAATTTACGCAACAGGACGAAATCTTCAATGCTAAAAGTCCAAATATGTAGATCCTCTTGTTTACTCGAGAGGCAAACCATTAGCAGGGGGGTTAGTGACCCCTTAGATCACCTCAGACCGGTTCTTGACATGGATCTGTGTTTGTGTTTCCCTGCAGAATCTGAGAACACCACGGTGACGCTCACCGCCCTGCTGGCGAGCCTCAACAGCTGCTGCAACCCCTGGATCTACATGATCTTCAGCGGGCACCTGCTGTCGGACTTCGCCGGCAGCCTGCTGTGCTGCCGCTCGCTGAGGACCAGGTTCAGCCACCAGGACTCGGACAGCAGCATCCGGCGGACCACGCTGCTGTCACGTCTGCAGGGTTCGCGCCTCTCCGAGCCCTTCAGAGACCTCGACCCGGCACCTAAGAACTGTCCGCAGGGCCCGACTGCATCCTGATTACTGGGAACGGTCCATGTGTGTCTGGGTGGTTTTGGTTGTTTTTTCCGTCAACACTGAGATCCACGTTGTGTGGCATGAAGGAAGGTTGTTCTTTATACCCATGAATGCTGCTGCTGTCGGGTTTCCTGGACCTGGTCTGTTCCGGTCTGATCAAATCACAGTTGTTTGACGTGTACAGAGTCTAATGTGACGTCGTCGTTCTCATGAAGAGTTTAAACATGTTTGTCAGACTCTCTGATTTGCAGCTTTAAATAAACACAAAGATGTTTTTCAGCAAAGTAACAACACTTAAATAAAAGGTACTCGAGCTGCAACTAATGTGTATTTATTTCATTATCAATTCATCTTCTCGATTATCGTTTGCTCTATAAATTGTCTGAAAATTGTGAAAATGCACGTCAGTATTTTTCCAAAATACAAGTTTACAAATGAAAATCCTTCGTTTGTCCAACTATCAGTTCAAACGGCAAAGATATTCAGTTTACGTTCAGAAAAACAGCAAATATTTATGTTTCAGGAGCTGGAATTTGGTGTATGTTTTGTAAAAAGGACTAATGATTAGAAAAAGCAGATTAAAGTGTCAATAGTCACATTTTTATTTGCTTTAACTTGTCATTAAGAAGTTAATGTTGCACAATGTAATGGCAATAGAATATTGATCGGGGATTGAAGGAAAATTAAGGATCCATTTACGGCACAAAGGAGCCATCGTTCGACCAAAACAGGAAGAGGATAGCATCCCGGTAGCTATCGGTAGCTATCGGTAGCTATACCCGGAAGCCAAAATGGCGGACGTTGGAACAACCGGAGTATATTTCACTTTACCTCTTCAGTGCTTCTTATTTCCAAACACTTGAACGTCCTGAACTGTAATAGGACTTTAGTATTACAGCGCTAAAGAGAGATTTGGCTCCACACCGTGTTATTCTGCTCCACACCGTGTTATTCTGCTACAGCGGGGAACAAAGTTAGTATTTCTTTAACTTTCATTTCTTTAAGCCAATCACAATTGACGTGGGCGGAGCTAAGCACTGGATGCAGAGACGGTGCATTTGTAAAATAGATATAAATATAATAAATAATGCTGCTTGAGATACGCGGTCTACATCCGGTGAGTCAGAGTAGAATGACTGTAAGAATATTTAATAAGAGCTTATTTACGTTGTGTATATTGTTATCTTTATCCTTCTGGCTGTTAAAGGCAAGAGAGTGATAACAAAGATTTTAATGTTTGTTATTTGTTTAATATAAATAAGATGAACTGTGAAAACACATCTTCAGAATCATTTTCTTTACATTGAGCTCTATGGGGGGTCAGCTTCTTCAGAGACTCACTCCACGATATGTTGTTGTAAAGATGTAATGTATTCTATATATATATATATATATATAGCTACATGTTGTAAAGAAAGATAAATGTTCTTCCTTGTATCCTCACATGATGAGTTTCTGTTTCCATTTCTTCAGACAATCGTAGAATGATCTTTGTGGTTTTGAATAAAATGTCTCACATGTCAAAACATTGACATATTAGTATCTTTCTTAGTGGATACCTTGAACATGTTGAACAGCTTCTTATTTACACATTCGGTGTCTGTCCAATATGTTCTCTCTTTTAGCTCTGTTTTTGGTCTCCACCAGCTCCTGAAAGACGTCTTTCTGTCTCTTTAGCTCAGTGGTGGACAGACCTTTTGATTGTGGGGCATATACAGAAAAATATAAAGAGTCACAGACCAAACTATAGCAAATGTTCAGTTTTCAACCAGCTACACTGAAGGAAAATCTAGAGTTTCTAAACCAGAAAACCCATCTTCCAGTGTACGAAGTGTAGGACCGATAAGATGATCCATTATTAGTCCCACACGGGGAGAAACCAAACAAGTACAATAAGTAGTCAAACAGTAAAGCTATAACAAACAAAAGCTAGAAATACAATATAATCAGTTTTAGTGTCTTCTAACATTAAACTCTCCTCCTCACGGATACATCACAACGTAACTCTTTCTCTTGACTTCTGTACTCTTCTAAGCGTTTCTTCTTCAGCGCTCACTCGCTATCTTCTGTCTGTTTTAGTTATGCCATGTTTACCCAATCGAGTGAGGAGAATGTTTTCATCGACTAGTAATCGATGTCAGTAGTTGTTCCCGATGGCAGACACATCTAAACTAAGACTAACTAACCAGAGACATCTTTAACTTTGTCGTATCGTTTTACTCACTGTGGAAAAACAAAGATGTCTTCCGTCTGGATGCAGAGTGGCAGCGAGACACCGATCTCTAAACTGTGGATCTTCCATTCCTCTTCTCATTTCAGACTGAGGAGCTTCCACTGAAATGAAAACAGGGAAAATGAAAAAAAAAGCCGTCAGTGCTGCAATCATTTCATCTTGATCAAGTTGTTGAGAAGAAAACACAGAGAGCCTGAGAGGTGGTGAGGAAAAGAACAACGACTTCCTCTTTAACTTTGATTGAACCGCTTACATTAAAGTGTAACAGCAGCGGCAGCAATTCCACTCAAATCAAGAACTCCTTCTATACAGCTGAGTGGATTCACTGTGTCTGACAGGATGACTGGTGCCTTTATGACTTTAAGTTCAGCAGAGCACCTTGATGTGTTATACAAAAGATCCAAAGGAGACACACAAGAACTCTACTTTGAGCTAGATGTGGACCAACTCAAAACTCTTTCAGAGTTACCCGATTCCATAAGAATGACGTCTATGTAACACAATGTCCGGGTTCAGAGTGAAGATAATCAGAAATGGCAACGCTGCACCTAATAAAGCCAGAAGAAGCCACGCTGTGAAGCTATTCATAGATCGTTCTGCATACTTTTAACGGTGCTAGTTTGTCAAAAGAAATGTACTGCGAGTGAATAACGGGTTATATGTTCCAGCCTCCCGTCTGCTTGGAAGGAATTTCATTTCACAATCAATCACACTGTCCACAGGGACGCAGACCTATCAGAGCGCTGGATGCAGGAAATTGTGGAAGAGGAAGTTGCATTGTTAGCAGACAGGAAGTGTGGATGAATGGCTTTAAGACAGAGTAGCCTTCATCAGGAGGAGGTCGGGTGGAGCCTCTTCCTGTTTTTAGAGCGTTTAAGTGGCCTCTATCTCTCTATACATCGACTCCTTCCCTTCATTTAGCCGACACTCGTCTGTTCACAAACATTACATCATGATGGTGGTGTTTCCACTGGTGCAATGGAACTAAGTACAGTTATAACATACATTAAATACATTTAAGTACATCTTTCCTTTAATGTCAGAGGGAAATATTGTATTTTTCTTCATTACATTTATTTGACACTAAGTTATAAACAACATAAGATGTAGTTATACACCACTTATCTAATCTAGCATACAAGGTATCTAAAATACTCACTTATATTATTTTGTGATAAAACCAGAATATAATATTCTATATTAATACAACACTAGCAATTCCGCATAATAAGAATTAGTACATTTAGCTCATAATAGATAATACATTTGTATTTTTACTTTGGTGACATTTTGATTGCAGGACTTTGCTGTATTTTTTTGTAATACTTTTACATGTTTTTATGCGGTATTTATGCTTTTACCTAAGTAAAGGATCCGAGTACTTCTTCCCTCTTTATGTGAGTTAAGGCTCACAAACAGAAGTCACATTTAATTCATTGAATCTTTATTTAGCGAGGTAAAGCTCACACACTTCTTAGAACTGTTTATCAATTAATAAACTTTATTTTTGGTCAGTACAATGTCAAAAAATAAAACAATTGTAGTTCAAAAAGCACAAGCTGTTGACTTCATGATTTTAGTATTTACTCAGATAAGAAGTATTTTTATTTTCCAACAAACTTTGCTATAAAATTAAACACCAGTAAAATAATGTTAACTAAAATTAGAATCTGCCTCTTGATCTAAATGTACATTAAAATACACAATATATTGTATTCATTCATGACAGTCGTGCAATAAAGCATCTTGTAATGTTATGAATGTCTTAAGAACTTGTCTCATGGTTTTCCACCTAATGAACAAACTAAACCTCCTCAGCTCACATTTCACTATGAAAGAATGAAAACTAGCAGAACAAATGTCACATGTGTGTAAATCTAGCACTCCAGCTGTTCATGTGCCTATGTGTCTGTGCATTCAGGAAGTGGTTTTCCTATCGTGGACCTCCGCCCCAGTTATAAAACAGTTATTAATGATATCTGTGCTCTATTTCAGACGTAATGCAGTATTACTGTCTGTACTTTTCCTGCTATAACAAGACGAAATATCATCTTAAAGCTCAATTAAAACCATCTAAAGGAGAAACACTGACAGAACTATTATACGTAATATCTAATGACCAACACATGTCAGCCTCTAGTATTATGTATCAGCTGGTGGAAACTCCAGATGAGCCAATAAACAGCCACCAGATCATCGTCACAACAAGCTGCAAACTGAACCTTATCTGACATTAACTACGACCGGTCCTGTGGAAAGATGCCCTCATAATGTGATCAGAGAACATCCTGTGTGGGAGCTATAGCTCCATTTAGGATCTCCAGCAGCAGTGATTCACTGCAGGGTTGAGCTGGAGAAGGTTCTGATCTGATGCTCAGACTTGTGTTCGATGAACTCTACCGAAAATACCATCAAGTACACAGAGAGCTTGTGAAGTAGACATGTCTATTTGATTAAATATGTATATATATTTGATTGAAAACAATATATCCATATATTGAGTCAGCTAGGATTGGCTCCAGACCCCCAGAGACCCTCCAACAGGATAAGCTAACCGTTAGCTTAAAGTAATGCATCAATGGTTGAAACAGTTAGCTTAAAGTAGCCTTATGGGTAAATAGTTAAAACAGATTTAAGTACTACTTAAATAGTTAGCAGTGTATAAACTGTTGCAATAGTTAGCGTAAAGTAACCTAAAGGATAAATCGTAGAGATTACTACCGAATGGATAGATGTAACTTTAAAGCCTGGTTAACCGTTGTAATATTTAGTTAAACATGATGGTGGAAACATTCAGATTCTGCCACTTCAAGTGATAGCAGAACAACTACACACTGAAGCATTAATGTCCGGTTTAAAACCAATAGAAATGAAGACATTTGGATCATGATGGGTGTCGGTGAAACATCAACATCAGCCAAAAACATGTTGAGAAATCACTTCTCTTATCCTCTGTCGCTTTTATTCTCTTTTAAACTCATCCAGAGAGTTCAAGACTCGTATACAAACTCTGGGAAAACGTCATAAACACCAAACAGATGTTCAAAACGTTAAATATTTTTGCTGTATTTGAAGTGTTGTCTTTATATTCCCTGATAAATGTCTGTATGAACGTGTTCGGGAGGGTTTTGACGAATGAGATGTTGAAGACGAGATGTTGGAATCTAGTACGTGATGTACTTTAACACTGAACTTCGTGACACGTCACGCATAGAAAGAACTACATCAAAACGTGCAGGTGGAGCGACACTTAATCATATTAATGCGTTTTCCATCAGAGATCCGGACTCCTGCTGAAGGAAAGAGAGCGAGGCTGCTTCTTGTACACTAACACAGATACATGTTGGCTCTGTGCAGAAAGAAATGTACGATAAACTCGAGAGATGTGATAACTTCAGTGATCATAAACAGCAATAATATCATCTAGATTCATGCGCAAGGAGCACAAATACAATGCAGTACAATGATGGATCACTGGGCAAGGCTTGGAAACCAAATTAAAAAGGCAATATAGGTCCACCCAGGAGGGGTACTACAGAAATACAATAAAAAGATCAGATTGTACCATAAACAGCGAAGGCAACATGACATGTAAGGAATATGCAGATATTACTGAGAAGAGATTATGAAAAATGAATATAAAAGTAGGAGAAACTCTGGTTTCATGTACAGAGGTTTTGGGACCAGAAGTGGAAGAGGTACTCACATCTTCTACGTAGTAAAAGTACCAATACCACAGTGTAGAAATACTCTGTTAAAGTCATGCACTCTAAACTTTTCCACACTGAAATGTCTAAATATACATATATATATATATATATATATATATATATATAT
>NW_022280051.1:6533811-6546288 GCF_004355925.1 Anarrhichthys ocellatus | reverse complement strand
CTGCAGCTATGTAGCTTCACATTCGCCGTACGGAAATGTGAGTGGTGTCGATCGAAGCGGAAAAAAAGTGAACCGTTTCTTTCACAATATAAAAGGAGGGAGATTCTGTAGAAAGTGTGTGTGCGTGTGTGTGTGTGTGTGTGTCAGTCTTCCCAGGCGAAGTCATACGGCTGGAAGTCGTCTCTCAGCCGCTTGCAGCCGTCCTCTTCCTCTTCCCGGCTCTGTTTACACTCCCTCCAGTCAGCTCGAGTCGGGGTGTTCAGCAACGCCTCGCTGGCCAGAACCTCCCTACACACACACACACACACACACACACACACACACACACACACACACACACATAAATATAAAACACACACACATGCTAATAACACAGGTGGATAGTAGCATTATCTTTATAGCCCCGTTGAAGCCTGTATTCGTCTAGCACCATTAAAAGTACTGAAAAACGAGTCATATTAGCACAATAGACAATAATACATATGATTTCTACTCATCCCTCACTGAGGGTGTTGAATGTTAAATGCAGACGGTTTTACCTTCCAAACTGCAGAGGGAAGTGTTTCTGAATGCGGTAGTAGAGTTTCTCCCCCGAGTCCAACTCCACGTAGAAGTACGGTGTCCCTGGAGGAGCAATCTGAACGCAAACACATTAAAAAACAGCCAACTTTAAAATTCTGTTTGTCTGTGAGAGAGAGATAGAGAGAGAGAGAGAGAGAGAGAGAGAGATAGAGAGAGAGAGAGAGAGAGAGATAGAGAGAGAGATAGTGTGCGTGCATGTATGTGATCCAGGTGTGTCTGTGTGTGCGTGTATACGTGTATGTCTGTGTATATGTGTGTGTGCGCGTGTATGTGTGTGTGCGTGTCTCTGTGTGTGCGTGCGTATGTGCGTGTGTGTGTGTGTGTGTGTGTACCTGTTTGAGGTCGGTGTGTTCAGGGATCTCCATCAGCTCCATCTGTTGCTCCTGAGCCTGCACCATGAAGGCCTCCTTGATGTCCTCCGTGGTGCAGCGGTCCAGCGGCACCGGGACCACCTGATCAAAGACCAATCAGATGAGTCACCATACACACGGGGTGGACAAAATAATAGAAACACCTGCTAACGTGACGCAATACTGTCAAACAGACGACATCCTAACCGACAATAACGTCAGTTTTTCATCTTCTGTTTTAGCAATTGCAGAACTAATGCTTGTCAACGTTTTTGGCAAATTGTGATTTCCGGACAAATGATTTACTGCAAAAATAATTAGAGAATTTGTCGAAAATGAAAGAAAATATTAGTAGCAGACCCCAAAACACTCAATGAACTGGCACCGAGTGTGTTTTTTCTAACTTAAAACAACAAAGTTGCATTTAAATGTTAATTTAACACCACACTGTGAAGTGAAACAGCAGCGTGATGCTCATATTGTCTCTTTAAACCTGCGTGTCTACCTGCAGCTGCAGGTGCTGGCTCCGGTAGTTCCTCTCAAACAGAACGCAGCGCTCTCCTCGGCTCTTGTAGAAGCTCTTCAGGGCCGACTTGTACTTCTCCATCTCCTCCAGCACCTCGGAGCTCAGCTCCACCACCGACTGGTAGTGACCGATGGGGAGGATCAGCATGTGCTGGGGCGTCAGGCTGCCTTTGGCCAGAGCCAGGTAACACTGCAACATACGAACACACCTCAGTACCTTAATGTTGTTGTATTTGTACAATATATAAATATCTTTAAGTGAACTCACATGTGTTCCGATGCTGATGACCAGGTGCTTCTCCACCTGAGGACTGGCCAGACAGAACCAGCACGGACCGGTCGGCTGAGCTGCACACAAATGAAATAAATAAGAATGTTAAAGGTTTACTGGAACTTTTACTGAACCTACAATGTCTCCTGCTACGAGGACAGGTGTTGGACTCACGGTGCCTGCGGGGCTGCTTGTTTTGTCCCTCAGGACGTCCGTCTCCTCCTCTTCCTCCTCCTCTTCCTCCTTCTCCGTCTCCATCTGAATACCTCTTCCTGCCTCGGCCTCTAAACCCCGCCCCCTGCTTCTGACTCAGGTCAAAGAAGAACTGATTGGCCGGCTCCTGAACAGGAAGGACAGAGAGAGAGACGGTTGGGTTTTTCAAAATAAAATTGCAACACATGGCCTCATTTAGCACCGTTAAAAAAAAACTTTATTTTGAAAGTATCTGAGTGGCAGATATAATAAGCACGAATAGAAATCTTTAGGTGATAAGAAAAATAACTTCTTCACACTCTCTCTCTCTCTCTCTCTCTCTCTCTCTCTCGCTCTCTCTCGCTCTCTCTCGCTCACACACACACACACCCACACTACCTCCTCCTGTGTGGTGAAGCTCGTCTTCTGTTTGTCCGTCTTGTCTCTGGTGGAGCGTCTGTACGGGTTCTCCGTCACGTCCTGCGGCTGCTTCACCAGCTCTGATGCCTCCATCGTCTTCATGGGGATGATGTTGAAGGCGTACAAATACTGCGGCAGACAGACAGACAGACAGACAGACAGACAGGCAGACTTTTTTAATGGATGTTCATCACATTGAACATCAGAGATTTAGGTTAAAAGTCGACGTTCTTTGTGATTTAGGAGACGAACCTTCTTCTTGGTCGGGTTACTGACGGCCGCCAGTGCGATGAAGCGGCTGACGTGTTGAGCGTTCTCCTGGAGAATAACGTGGTTCCTGAAACACATGAAGAGTATCGTTAGAACAGATGTTATGACGGATGTTATTAGGGCCATTTTTTTAAAAATCCACAAATTTACGAGAAAAAAAATTCACTAATTTACAAGAAAAAGATACTTCTAATAATAAAAACTTCTTATTGGAAAACAATTTAAATTTGTGAATTTATTTCTCATAAATTTAACGCTTCATTCTTGGATATTTTAAATATAAAACAGTAATATTTCCCCCCCATCCCAGCTCAGTATTTCTTTAATATTGTTTTACTAACACTCCGTCATACAGAGTAACACAGGAGGAATAATGTGAATCCTCCTCCGTCTACCTGTAGGGCAGCCGTTCGTAGTGAGCGCCCTCTAGTGCAGCAAAGTGGTATCGCGGCTTCAGGTGGTCGGCGAGGTCGGCGACGGAGACGCTGCCACAAAACTTAGTGTTCACTTCCTGCAACACGAGAGAACAACAGCGGAGAGTTAAAGGAAACGATGCGTTTGAGAGGCTGCTCTGGAGCTTCTGACATCATTGATAAACGTTTGACACTTTTGAACCCTCGATGAAGTCGTCTGTAACGGATGATTCTGACCTAAATCTAAATATTTAAAGTCAGAATTTGATGCGTTAATATACAACTTTGACACATTGTTCACACGCCGCCATTTAATGCATTAATATTATAAACAATATTATTTATAACCAATTTGAAGTTAATTTCATAGTGAATTAATTAATAAATACATTTATAATGAAATAGAATAAAAGGAAATAAAATAAAGTAAAATTAAATTAAATAAAATAAAGTAAAATAAAGGATTTTAATTAACTTTAAATGCAGTTTAAAAGTTATTCCACGTCTTTATGTAACAGTGAAGTAACATCGTTAATATGAAGGTTACCGGGGCGTTCCCGTACTGCCACACGCCTCGGGGCCACTGTGACGTCAGCAGGACGTCGACTCCTCTGAACTTGGAGCTTCCGGTCAGCGGGGCCACGAGGGCCGACAGGTCTTTGGAGGTGAAGCAGTGAGCCGGGGCCGGTTCCTGGAGGGCCTCCCGACCGCTGACGTAGGCGATCTGTAGCCCGGACACGCCCGTGAACACACCGCGCCGACCTACAAACACACGGAGAGACCGTTAACATGTTCAACTCGACTACAGCCCCCCCCCCCCCCCCCCTCTCTCCAGAGGCTCCAGATGTTCTTACCCAGATACGTGATGTTGTCGGCCAGCTCGCAGCCGTCGGCGCCGGGGAAACACTTCACCGCCTCCTGGCTCGCTGCTCCGAGGATGTAAGTGTGGACGGGAGCTGAGGAGGCACAAAGGACGCTTAGGTGACAGAAGGAAGCAGAAAACAGAACTTTATCAGCCTGGTTTTCACTGTTTTAATACAAACTATTTAATAATACTAAAATGTACAATATCTGATAAGAGGCTATTGTTATTTAATTTAAGATAAAAGGAGGAAATACAGCAAAAAAAGATGGTTTAACTCAAGAACACTGTCAACAAATGATGCTTTAAAATAACACATTAACTATTTCTTATATTTATAATGTTATAATTAAAATGCAGTTGTGTTTCACTCATAGAAACTCTAATATCTTCAGGTACGTCACCTTCTTCTCACCTGTATTACAGAGTAAATAACGTTAAAAACAACAACAACTTGTACAAACTAACTAACTTGGTGCAACATCTGGTCATCCAGATGTTTTCGTACCTTTCTTGGCTCCGGTTTTGTACAGCTGCCACTCTGCTTCGGCCTCCGGCGACGTCCCGAAAAACTCTCCGACGCACAGCAGCAGCTGAGAGGAAAGAAAGAGATCAGAATTAGATTTATGTTTCTGTAAACTTTAATAAAAACAACTCAAATGTCTCGTGACTCACATCGAATGGCCCCGTCTTCTTCTGGATGCTCTGCACTCTGGAGAACAGAGCGTTCAGCCGGCCTTCAACGTCTCCACACGCCAAGCTGTGAACAAACAAACACCCACAACTGTAATCTGACAACAAGGAAAATAAATATGTATATAAAATATAATATTAATGGTATAAATATTTATATATTGTAAAATAGACTTAAAAATAGACTTAAATAAGCAGAATTCCTTTAAAAAGACTCCAAATGACTCAAAGTGAGCCTTTAATGATGTGTTTTTTATTGTACATTAAAGACAATGAAATTCGGCCGACATCACCTGACTAGCACGTGACTTTTACATTAGTAACATGTGAAACTAATGTAAAGGATCCGGTTGTAACTCTTCTATTGTCAGTGTCACATTAAAAACTTTCCTCCTTCCAGCTATAATAGAACAACTTAATTATGCCGAATTGTTCAGTCCTCATTATAAATATCGATTATGCATTTAGATCATAATTTATGACGTATGTACACGTGTCAGAAAGTAACGCAACCTTAAATTATATAAACGTTGAATGAGGTTCGGTGAGAGTCAGAACGGTTAAGATAAAATAAATAAAACACATTAAATCGTCACATATTCAACATTTAAAGAGATTAAACGTGATTTAAGTAATAATAAAGTATTTATAAAAGTTAAACTTACACTCTCACCGGTTGTTCTGCCATGTTTTTGGCTAAATATTCGCTGTTAAAAATGTGTGATTTGGATTTTTGCAGCTTGAACGTTTTGGTCCGTCGCTGATAGTGGTCCGGTCAAAACAACAGCCGGAACTATTATCCATTTAACAAATCACACAACTATAGTCGCAGGAAATATATTTTATTAAATTCGCAAATATATTTAATGTTAATGTAGATTTTTTTACGTCTACTTTACATTAATTTAGTCAAACCCCAAAAATAAATAAGAGTCACGTTGTTACCCGGAGAGATTTTAGAGCGGAGAGAGTGGTTGCCAGGTTTGACTCTTACACATCAATTTAGAAAAAACAAATGACACACTTTAGCCGTATAAACGCAACTCAAGGTCCACTCACTGTCTTTTTGAAGAGCTTTCAACCACACATTCAGTCTTCATCAGCGATCTCAGATTATTGACAAAGTCAAGAATGAACTTTTGCAAATGGATAAAACAGTTTTCAATGATTTTCTATTAAATTGTACTTTATTTATTTCATAATTTAAGATAAAAACATAAAAGCATTGTATGTGTTATCTCCATTATTTAAATTAGAATATAATTAAATAAAAAATGAATAGAAGTCTAAAGCATTTATATCTCCAGTACTTTACTCCCTTATTTCAATGTATTACTTGATGAAAATGTTCAATATACAATATATAAGTAACAATATGTTCCTAAAACAACATTTTAAAGCAGGTACCTGTAGTTTTACGGATTATAGTATTATCTGGCAACCCCGCGGGCCCTCGGCCGATCCTCCATCCTGGTACTTTACCTTCATCCTGGTAACTCACAAGTCCCCGGACCAAAAACAGGAAGTAAGTAGCCGAATCAAACGTAAAAAAAATCACTTTCTGTTTGCTAGTCGGGGGGCGTGTGGGAGCGCGCGCAGAAAGCTCAATTGCGGGAAAATAACCGAGAACAAACCGTCAGAATACCGTAAAAAACCCGCACATACGCCACAAGCTTTTCACCTTGTCGAGTTAACATGGCGCCGGAGATTTTTCGTCTTTATTTCGCTTGGTGGATGCTAACGGTTAGCATCACAGCTTACTCCTGGAAACATAGTTTAACGTTAATGTAGCTACGTTGCTGCTCTGTGTGTTTTTAAACTACAACGCTATTGTGGGTTTACATCACGTTAAAGTCTCTTTCTACCGCTAAATCCCTGTGTTCCACTTGGCGATTCAGCCAAACTCCACTTAAAAATAGACCCATTCTACTTCGTCTTGCTTATTTCTGACCAATACATACATTTATAATTTGAACTTTGAAGTAAAACCTCTCACAGTGATCGTGCCTATAATTCGGCGCATATATTGTCCAACAAGCATCTTAGCAGGTTTTAACCAAATTATACCGGCTGTGCTGCCTCTGCTCCGTATCTGCAGTATTGAGCTTCCACTGCAAACAGCAGAGGGCGGTAGCGAGCAGCTCAACATAAATACACATTTTTATTAAAATAACTCACAAATTATGGATTAATTCTCACCCGAATTAACTGATCTCAACTAACGATGAGTAACATGTCACAAGGACCGATGTGGGAGGTGAACGTCTTTGCTGATATGCAATTTGGCTTTAAATTAGTATATTTGTTCAGGCAGTTTGGTGTGAATGAACAATAAATAAACATTTTGTTTTTGTATTCCTGTCGTGACATTATGAAGTTATCTTTACTTTTAGGTGTCTTGTACAGATGTTGCTGTTCTTCAATTGGTCTTAACATCATTAAATACTTATATATTATAATATACTATTATATAATATATTATAAAGCCATTATCCAAGTATCCAAAGTACCTACAAGTTCACTCAGATAATCTAATATTTTCTCTCTGCATGTGCATATACAAGCAATTTATAGTATTATTATAAAACAATCACAACTAAAATAAATGTAATATTTATTCATTAAATTAATTTAAAGCAACATAAATGCCATTAAATTGAATAAATATCCCATTTTATGAAATGTGTCGTGCTAATTTCTATAAATACTGTCAAACAATTAATGCACAATTTGTATTAAATGTATATTTTATTCATAAATAACATTTTGGCCTGTTTTAATACATTTATATTCATCAAAATAACCCCAAATAAGCACTTTGTTAAAGGTACAAATGCTGTGCTATGAATTCTACTCTCACAACGCTCATCCATGTTCTGTTCTTGATTAAATTAACTTCATAGATAGTTAAAATAATCTTTATTTGCACACATTGTGGCCATGACACAGCGGCCCGTGTGTTTGATTCCTCTCCAGGTGGACGATGAGTTCAGCAGCAGAGGACGAGGACGCGGCGGCGTTAGAAACCGTGAAGTCGGTCACGCTCACTCAGGACAGCGACGGAAGCATCATCCTGCACTGCCCTCCTCACGGTGGGTCATCTACCGGCTAATATATATGGGTCTATTAATAATCATATTAATCGCTTTAATTAGACTTAGACTTTAGGACAAACATTTTACATTTTATAAACCAAACAATTTAAAGAAGAGTGTGTGTGTGTGTGTGTGTGTGTGTGTGTGTGTGTGTGTGTAGACGAGGACTCTGAGCCCCTTCAGAAGAAACTGCGCCTCTCTACTGAAGAACAGGACGACTTGGACACTCCTCAGTTCTCTGTGGTCACTTTACCGAGTGAGTCTTTACATCACTGACATGATGTCAACAACATCTATATATATATATATATATGTGTATATATATATATGTGTATATATATATATATGTGTATATATATATATATATATATATATATGTTGACGTCTTCTTCCTCCTCAGTGTCGGAGAGCGATGAAGGCTTCGAGGTGACGATGACGGCCACAGCGGACGGGGATCTCTCTGAGGAAGGAGTCGCTCAGATTCAGGTGCAGAACCAGCTCCTCCTACTTTTATCTGGTCCTGAACCAGTCTCAGTGTAGTCCTGATCCTCTATCAGACCTCTATCAGTAAAGAGACCATCAGAGAGAAGATGGTCTGTTTCTATAGAGTTATTCTTGATGCTCGTCATCGGAGCCACCGGGTCGGATTCTGGTGAAACCAGATGAACTCATGCAGGTTCACCAGAAACGTATTGCTGGACCCGCTGGAGGGAAAGGAGGCACGGGAGAACCAGAACCAGGACTGAGAGGGGCAGAGGGGCAGACTGTCAGACCCTGCTGCAGTAACATGAGAGGTTTTCTAAAGAGTCTGGTGCCCAGAAACACTACCACTTCAGTCCACAGGGGGCGACAGAATCAACGCTAAACAAAGTCACCGGACTGCTTATATGTCGACTTAAAGTCTCGATGTTTCACGAAGCTTTTTGTTTGTTGTGCTCTTAAAATAAAACCTCCTTCATGTGTGTAGATTCTGCAGCAGGAGGAGGAGTCTCTCTCGCCCGATCAGAAGTCAGAGGTGTCACCTGTCAGTCAGGCCTGGTTCACCACGAAAGAAGACAAAGACACGCTGGCTAACAAAGGTGTGAACACAGCACAGGTTCACGTAACATTTCTTTTCCTTGTTATGCGTCGCAGTAATCCTGGATTGATTTAAATGCAACTGAAACTGTATTTACAACAAGCTCACCCACCTTTTGTCACAACTTACTGTGTACAGATAACTATTACCTCATTACATTTATAATAATATATATAATAATATGTAACATTTCCCGCCCTTCAGGTCACAAGTGGAAACAGGGCATGTGGTCCAAAGAGGAGATCGACCTTCTGATGAGCAACATCGATCAATACGTGAAGGTTCGTCACTTCCTGTCTCTATTTCGGTCCCGTACATGTCGTTCGATGTTTGAACCCCTAACCTCCTCCGTGCTCTGGCTTCAGGGCCGAGGCATCGACGACCCGGCGGAGATCATCTTCGAGATGTCCAAAGAGGAGAGGAAGGACTTCTACCGCTCCGTGGCGTTGGGCTTGAACCGGCCGCTGTTCGCCGTCTACAGACGAGTTCTACGGATGTACGACAACCGAAACCACGTCGGGAAGTGAGTTCACGAGGTTCAGACATCGGGAAAAACAACTTAACTTTGTTATTTCTTCACTTTGAACGTGTTTATTCATCTCCCTCAGGTACACTCCTGATGAGATAGAGAAGCTCAAAGCGTGAGTGAAACCTTTGCGTGTCTTTCTTTTAATAATGAAGTAAATGAAAAGTGTGTTTATTAAAATCGAGTATCGTTTCTATGTTCAGGTTGAGGGAGAAACACGGGAACGACTGGGCGACCATCGGAGCAGCTCTGGGTCGCAGCGCCTCTTCAGTCAAAGACCGCTGCCGACTGATGAAGGACACCTGCAACACAGGTAGAGTACTCCAGTACATGCTGGAGGTACTTTACTTCTTTTATACTTCTACTACATCTCAGAGGGAAAGATTTACTACTTTGTCCGGCAACTTGACCAAAGATTCAGATTTTTTTTGTACAAAAACAC
The DNA here is from genome assembly GCF_004355925.1 of Anarrhichthys ocellatus. Taxonomy (NCBI): domain Eukaryota; kingdom Metazoa; phylum Chordata; class Actinopteri; order Perciformes; family Anarhichadidae; genus Anarrhichthys; species Anarrhichthys ocellatus. The sequence goes on along the minus strand of NW_022280051.1, from coordinate 6,536,569 downwards.
ACAAAATATGAAGTTTAACTCCCCAAAAGTTGATAGAAGTACAGCTGAGACCAACAGTTGACGTGTTAGTAATAAGCTCCTCACCGTCACTCTAAGTAAAGGATGGTTTGTCTGTTTATTTTTCATATGAAACATTTGTCGTCTTCTTCTTTGTTGTTCTTTAGGTAAATGGAGTGAGGAGGAGGAGCGGCGTCTCGCTGAGGTCGTGTACGAGATGGCGGGCGCATCGCCGGGCTCGGCGGTCACGGGCGGCGTTTCTTGGGCGTCGGTTGCCGATCAGGTTCGCACGCGCTCAGAGAAACAGTGTCGGTCGAAGTGGTTGAACTACCTGAACTGGAAACACAGCGGAGGAACCGAGTGGATGAAGGAGGACGACCTCAACCTCATACGCAGGTACGCTGTCCTCTCTCTCGCTCTCTCATTGTACGCATGAATCCAAGATTATGATGCATGAATTAAAAGAGTTCAACGATGTGTTTCAGGATATTGGAGCTGGAGGTGGAGGATGAGAATGAAATCAAGTGGGAGGATCTCGCCGGCGGGTGGAGCAGCGTCCGGTCGCCTCAGTGGCTGCGATCCAAGTGGTGGAGCATCAAGAGACAAGTAGCCAATCACAAGGAGATCCCCTTCAACGGTGCTCAAGAGTGTTTACATCTGAAGCTGCAGTTTGTTTGTTGTAAAGATTTATTTATAGTTTTTAATTCACCTTTTGGAGGATTTTTTTTAGACCGTTTTTTTAATTTTATCTAACATAATATTAATTATTATTATTATCATATAATATATTACTTTCTAATATAATAATAATATTATTATAATAAATCACAGGAAACTGTTGACACTCAACCCTGTGTTTGTCCTCAGTCCTCCTGAAGGGTCTCCAGGAGCTCATGGCGTCATCACAGACGGTGTCCGGACCGGTAAGTCCCTCCTCTTCCTCCTCCTCTTCGCTCCAGATCCGACTCACCCGATTGGACGAGAGCGTCGGCGGCGGTGGCAGCCCCGCCCCCGGCTCCATGGCGGCGCTGCAGATTCCCGTTCAGATCCCGCTGCAGATCACACACCTGGGTGAGAGTTTGAGTGTGTTTCTATGCAGACGATGCAGACTTTTACATCAACGGTTGTGTTTAACTCACCTTTTTGTTTTTCTCTGTCAGCTTCAGATTCCTCAGCAGCAGCCAGCGACGGTGAAACCGTCACGCTGAACACCGGAGCCCTGCAGACCTTCGAGATCCTGCCCGTGAGCACAAACACATCGATATACTAGAGTTCTGCAGCAGCACTCGGCTTCTACACATAAGAAATGACGATGTGTCTTGAGGGAAATTGTGAAACTCAATCCAAAAATATAAACAATATGAATTAGCGCCACCTACTGTTTGAAGCTAACAGTCACATCAACAGTATAGTGGATGGAAACGCACATAAATGAGCATTTTTGCTTCGCAGATTGTCAGTAAATTCGATTAAACTTGCTCTGTTTTTCTATTGTCTTTATTTCCAGTCCTTCCACCTGCAGCCCACCGGCACCCCGGGCACCTACTACCTGCAGACGTCGTCCAATCACGGCCTCCCGCTCAGCCTCTCCACCAGTCAGGGGCTCCCGCTCAGCTTAGCCAATAACAGCACGGTTACCCTGACCACGGGCTCCTCCCCCTCGTCCCACGAGCACATCATCCTCCACAGCCTGTCGGTCGGTTTCAGACCACGTCGAGTGTAAAGCGTCTTGTGTTATTTGTTCTACACTCTTCATCTCCATCTTCGTGTGTTTTTGTTTTTTTCCCGCCTCAGACGGACGGCCTCTGCTCCGGCGACGGCGTCATCATCCAGACGGTCACCTCTGACCCCGCCTCCTCGGACCCTCTCGGCCAATCGCAGCTGGTTGTGGCGACAGAGGGGCGGAGCCAGGACGACCGGCTCGATGCCACGAGTCTCCTGGAGGGGTCGGAGAACGTTGTTACGGAAACTCAGGAGCCAATCACAGACGGCTTCAGCGACAAGGTTCACCCAAAATGACTATGATTGAGTATTTATATACAACATACTGCATAATATACCTGCACAATGTATTCAGAGTAAAAACGAAGACTTTACAAGATTTAAGAGATATAAGAGAATTATTTTTAAATATTCACATACGTGTGTGTGTCTGTGTGTGTGTATATATCAGGAGCTGAGCTCACCGTCTGTTGAGGGTCCAGTGGTGCATTCTGGGATAATATCCGGCAGCGCCGTGCTGATTGTGTCTCCTCCAAACATCAGCAGCACACTGACAGGTCACACACACACACACACACACACACACACACACACACACACACACACACACACACACACACACACACACACACACACACACACACACACACATATCTTTTTTCATTTTAAGAATCTAAAATCAACAACAACATGAGGTTTAAAGTTTGACTGCAGAGCTGCTCATCGTTCATCGTCTTTGTCCTCAGATCCGATTCTGGAGAACCAGGAAGGATCTGACTGAGCTAGACCTCCACCATGGACCAACAGGATGAGGTCACTTCCTGTCTGTCCGTGTGGAAGCTGCTGCTGTTTCAAACCAGGAAGTGAACGTTGAACGTTTGAAGCTTCACACTGAACCCCTGGATGAAATGTGAACGCAGCGCTGCCGGAGCTCGTCCTGCTGAAGACGTCCTCCATAAGACGTCCTGCATCAGACGTCCTCCATAAGACGTCCTGCATCAGACGTTCTGCATCAGACGTCCTCCATAAGACGTCCTGC
>NW_022280051.1:6524782-6533801 GCF_004355925.1 Anarrhichthys ocellatus | reverse complement strand
CCTGCTAAAGACGTCCTCCATAAGACGTCCTACATCAGACGTTCTGCTAAAGACGTCCTGCATCAGAGGTCCTGCATCAGAGGTCCTGCTAAAGACGTCTTGCTAAAGACGTCCTGCATCAGACGTCCTGCATCAGACGTTCTGCTAAAGACGTCCTCCATAAGACGTTCTGCATCAGACGTTCTGCATCAGACGTTCTGCATCAGACGTTCTGCATCAGACGTTCTGCATCAGACGTCCTGCATCAGACGTCCTGCTAAAGACGTCCTGCTAAAGACGTCCTCCATAAGACGTCCTACATCAGACGTTCTCCTAAAGACGTCCTGCATCAGAGGTCCTGCATCAGAGGTCCTGCATCAGACGTCCTGCTAAAGACGTCCTGCTAAAGACGTCCTGCATCAGACGTCCTGCATCAGACGTCCTGCATCAGACGTCCTGCTAAAGACGTCCTGCTAAAGACGTCCTGCTAAAGACGTCCTGCATCAGACGTTCTGCTAAAGACGTCCTGCATCAGACGTCCTCCATAAGACGTCCTGCAGCGCCAAAGAGACTCTGACTTAACTGACCCTCGTCCTTTAAATTAAACATATGTCTATACGTGTAAATATATAAATAAATAAACATAAGAACACATGAATGATTCCTCTTTTGTCACGTGATTATGAAGAAATGAAACGTAGTTCTTCTTACCTTCATGTGTAGGAAGAGGTTGTGCGGTGGAGCAGAAGACGGTTGAGTTTCTCTCTGGGAGGCGAGATGACGTCAAAGCCCCCAAATCCACAGAAGCCTTTTTAACTTTGCATCTAAAAAAGATCAGAATTTAGTTTCAATCTAAATTAGAAATGTTGTCATTGAAGTAAACTTTCCTAATGTTGGGTGTTTAAGCAGAACCTCGTTATGAGTCAGCGTCTCAACATACTGAGATACTGAGTGAAAATATGAATGTTTCTCATTTTTATTTTACAGGATAATTTTTTATTCACAGCAGCAGAAATAAACTTCCATAGAAACTTTAATACGTCGAATCTACTGCTGTTTAAAAATGCAGTTCTTCATTAAGAACACAGGGAGGCAGCGTTGTCCTATTGTTATACTTCGTTATTATTAACTGGTTGATGATCAAAAATATCTGATTGTTTTTGAGTAACAAAAAGATATTCTATCTTTCGTTTCTTAGTTTATTGTCTCAATACATTTAATTCATGTGTTTCTTTCCTTTATGTTTTTTTCTATTTTGACACATTCTTTAGAAACTATTTATAGCTTCACATAGAGATGCATAGAAATATATTTTTTAAATATAAGTTTACAGAACTTTAACAATCGTGCAAAATACAGGTATCGCTTTTCCTTAAAGAAATATGATTGTGAATTAAGTGATTATTTAAAGAAAATCTAATCATGACTCAAGATGTAAATCTCATGATTGTTCCATCGTTTAGATTCACTATTGATCTCACAATCATTCTTCTTCTGAGGAGCTGACCATCAACACAAATAAAACATTACAATCTTGTTTTTTTGTGCTTTTAATGTGAAGTTTCCTTTGAGAACCAGTTCACTGACAGTTTACTTCAGGTCCAGTAGGATTCAGTAGGAAGTGGATCCACAGCGTCATGAAGCATGAAACATGAAACAGAAATGTAGAAAACATTCATGAGGTCTGGAGGTGTGACCGAAGCCGGCGGTCACCAACACAGCACAGAGGAGTTCGTTATGAAGCAATATTTAATATCACGCGGTACAAAAGTAGAAAAAATTGACGAAGACATTTGGCAAAAAATAAAGTTTGAAATGAGAATAAAGTGTGCAGAAGGCCGCATGACGAGTTCACTGACCTCCGTTTAAACGGACGTCACACCTGTTTATCATTGGAGCTGCTCTGAACCAGATACACATCTGTGCATCTATACTGCATATAAATATATATACAGTACTGTGTACAGATACTGCAAGGGGTCAGCAGTCTCACCTCACAGATGGAGGTCACAGGTTTGATTCCCAGTCATCAGGTGTTCCTGGTTTTTCCATCTAAACCAGTGGTTCCCAACCTACAAATACGAGACTTTGAAATTTGAAAATATATTGATAATTCAACACGAAACAAGTTTATATTAATGGAATTCTGTCTTATTTCTATTTGGGGGGATAATAATGCACTAAGTTCAGAAGCTACAGCTCCCATAATGCTTTGGAGGAGTCAACAGGAAGCAAAATGTTGCCATGGAGTCAGTTAGTTAAATATATGCTAAAAATGTTTTGTATTTTTAGCCTATATTTCTTAATATTTTGACAAATTAGTGAATTAAAAGAATGCCGAACTAACTATTAGCAGCTCCTGTTTGCAGTGTTCTCATTGATGTACAGACAACTATCACTGGAATGCTCAGATACTGAAGAAAACTTAAAAACGTGATGACTCTCAGGTATGGGATGGTTTAACCCTCACCACACACATGAAATAAGCAGAACGGATCAACGCCCATATGAACGTGTCTGACGATGAATCAAACGCACCTCATTGAGTTCAGATGCCTAATGTGGCGTCACCAGGATCGCTTCATTTCAACGCCCCCTGGTTTAAATACTACCCTTTCTAAAAACACTCCCTGCAAGTGCTAATTTTAAAGTGCTGCTCCTCACATATAAGATTACATGGTCTAGCTCCATTTTACTTAATGAGCCTCATCACTACCTACGCTCTTAAAATGCTGGAACATTTCAGCAGGGAAGACACAAAAGATCCTCAGGCAGTAGTTTTCCCTCCTGTGAACCATTTAAATACAAAGAACTGACAGATTAAACCTGTTTATTCCTGCGGAGAACTCGTCTCCATAATGTAGGAAAGTGGCAGTGTAGTTGCCCTATTAATCTCCTGACGTCTTTCTTTGTCTTGTCCCTTAAATCCTTTAGTTATGGGGTTCTTCCTTGTCTTAGTCTACAGTAAATACAAAGTTCTAGTATGTTGAGCTCTTCAGTGGTTCATTTCACTTCTTGAAATACATTTTCATAATCATTACTCCATTAACTAGAAAGGTGACCTCAGCAGAGTGCGGATCTCCACCAGGTGTTTCTGCAACAACTCAAGCTGTATTTTGTGATTGAATGAAGACAACCCACAATTGGCTATCCTCCCCATCTAGACACCAATGGGCTGTAAGTCGTCGTAAAAAACACATCATTTAAACTCAAAAAGAAGCGGCGATGTATGCAGCCAACCGGCTTGAAGTCGTTGTATCAGGCACATCATGGAATCTTGCCAAAACCAAAAGGAAACAAATCAAACTGTCAGCTGCGTAACAGAGGCTGAGTGGCGGCGAGGTACTCAGCAGTAAGTCTGTTGGTAGTTCAGCTAGCGGTAAATCAAACAATCCAGCCAAAACAGTAAAAGTGAGCCGCAGAGCAGTGGGCGTGAGGTACTCAGCAGTGTTTGTTTGGTTAAGAGTAGCGAGTGAGTAATCAGCAGGCAGCCAATGGTGATATTAAACAGTCAATAAAAGGTGCTTTGAGAAAGTGTGACTCACTCTAACTCCTAGAGTTCCTTGAGCATGCGGCCATAACTGACCACCCAGAATATTATACAGTTTGCTGCAGCAGAATGCGAGCTATGCCGTGGACAGACACAGAGGTCACTCACTCACTCAGTCACATACGCACACATGCGACCAATCGCATAATGCTTCTGGTAGAGATAATAATAAGCGAGCATCTGAACACACCAGCATTTAAAATGATTTCTTACAGTCAAATAAATTATTTTTACTTAAAGTAAATATGATGAGTGAATCTCCACCGATGAACAATAGCAGAAAACATCTGAAACTTCTGGAGGACCACCAGTTTTTGTTCTTTGTTTGTTTTCTTGCAGGTTGAGGTTCGACACCGGGCCTCTTCAGCCGATCAGGTATCGTAGCCCTGCCACCAGTCCGAGCCCCGCACTCAGCACCGTCCACGTGGGCCTGAAGGTGGCTCCGCCGGCCTCCAGGTATAAAGTGTAGTTACAGGTAGGGGTGAGGTTAGCTGAGGTGGGGTAAGCCAAGGTGCGACCAGTCGTAGTGGGGATGTGGCGTAACATGAAGTCGTGTTTCATGGCGGAGTAGTGATCGGGACCATGCGGGACGGTTAGTGTCTCCGTCAAAACCTCGTGACCCGGGTACGTCACCTGCCAATCAGAAGAAAGGTAATGTCACGTGAGAGTGTAACATTCTACACACCGGAAAACGACACATTTTTATACCAGTTACTGCTACTGTGCTAAGCTAGTTCGCTTCTGCTATTGTCAACAGGCGTCCCACCAGGGGTACTGACAACAAAACAGGAACTCTCTGCTGAGTGCAATGATGCCTCCAACAAGAGATTGTGACAAACGGTTAATGAGTTATTAAAGTGGACGGGGCCAAAGTGTGTGGGGCAAGGCTAGGCTTCTATATTGGCATGTAAATGTCCTCAGGACTGGACCCTTCTGATGTCTGAGACATTTGGAGAAGATTGGACAAAGTATGCTGAAGTTTCAACAACTTTCTGTTTAATGGCGAAATGCGCTTCTTCTGCGCCACGCCACAGCAACAATGTCGCATGAAAACACAAACGTTTGCTAACTTTTGATCGTTAAGGTCTTTGGATTGTACTGACCAAATTTGAAGTTGATCTGATTAAATCTGTAGGAGGAGAGTGTACGCCGTCTATAAAATGGCAAACAATTGGCTAAAATGGCAAATTGAATTCAAAAAGGCTGACTTCCTGTTGGGTTTTGGGTATACTTTCAATATTTCAATAACTACAAAGATGTATCTAAACATGTTTCTACACTGTGGTTGAAGAGATAAAAGATATATATAAATATGTATATATATATATATATATATATGTTCCACCACTAGAGGTCGCTGTATTATCGTTGTGTGTTTACTGTGAAGCTGTAGTTTCCAGGCAGCAGCAGTCTGTAATATTCTCCGTGTCGGTCGGTGTTGAACGGACACATATTCCTGCGACCTCTAACCTCCACCACCGCGTTCTGGACCGGCTCTCCGGAGCCATCGAACACACGACCTTTGACACCTGAACACAAACATACACACACATGTACACAGATAGCATCAAGGTAAACAGACAGACAGGTAAACACACGGACAGGTGAACAGACAGACACGTAGACAGACAGGTACTGACCCAGGTGGACCTGCTGGATGAAGGCCAGCAGAGACTTCCTGTTCTCGGTCCACAGAACAGGAAGTTGTTGGACTGGCGGAAACTTGCAGCAGGAAACTTCCAGAGTCAACTCCAAACACTGAGCCCACACATAGTTATAGTCCTGCATCCCACCTGTACACACACACACACACACACACACACACACACACGAAATGTCAAATATCTTTTTAAATAAAAAGGATACAAGTTGGTAAAGTTGTGTAAAGTTAAAGTTAAGTTCTCATGTTAATATATATTCTAATCACAAAATGCCTCCTTCATTTTAAGGTTCTATGAGCCTTGAGTTTGAACAAAGAGCGAGTAAGAAGACACATAAACAAATATCGTCCGTCCAAAGGAGGAGAACATTTCCCTTTCAAACTTCAAACCAAATCTGTGTCTTTGTGTTCAGCCGGAGACGCTTGAAGGATTCTGTGTTCAGCTGCTTGTTTCTCATTTTGGCTGAACTTCAAAGATCATCAAAACCCAATGTCCAGATCCTTAGATGCATGTGTGTGTGTGTGTGTGTGTGTGTCCTACGCGCTCCTAAAAACACCCACAATCCTTTACGCACGATGCATGTCCTGTCCCCCGATTTAGGAACAGAGGAACTAAGCTAGTAAACCGGCTAGAACCGGCTTATTTTCACAACTAACTCTGTAAATTAAAGGTTCTCGGTTGATGGAACAGTCGAGATATTTAACGGAGACGGTTTTCATGAGTTTAGGCGGGTTTTACAATCAGTGAGGTACATTTACTGTGTTTCTCAACGGAGGCTGGTGGCTTTGAGAATACATTAATTGTATGTTTTATCCATCATAATAATTATTAAAAAAGAAAACCCTGTTGAAAATTCATATTCCTTCTTGAAATTGTAAAGTACTGAATTATTCTAATCAAAGAATAACAACAGAATAACATCTGACATACAAAAAGTCATTAAATGATGTGTTCAGAGTTCAGCTCCCTCAGGGGACGTCTCTGTCAGGTGATCCGGGTCACACAGATCCGGTTTCTGCAGCAGGAAACCGGATCGGTTCTGTCTGCAGCTTTCATGAGCTCAGAGCGTTCAGAGCAGACGAACTAATAAAGTTTATTTAAAGCGTTGCAGCCTTTCATAATGAGTCAAAAACGACGAAATAAAAACATAGAAATGTATCTGTTTTTGTTCTATTTCATTATAAAAAACGACAGAATACCACTTCCTGATTGGCTGCCGTGGATCCGGTGGGATCCTATAAATAGCGGCGTGCTGACCTGACAGAGGATACCACTGGTATCCGTTGGTGACTCCGTCCAGGAACGGGCTGGTGTCGCTGCAGAGGTTCCCCCGGTGCATGGAGGCGTGGCTCTGGGAGTACACCTTGGCCAGGTGAAGGAACACGTCGTCATCGGGCGTGACGCTGGCCCCGCCCACCAGCTCGCTGCCTGCACCGACCAGCAGGAGTGAGTTTTTAATCAAATGAATTAAATTAAACGTGTTACACAAAAGCTTGAGCTGAAAAACAGACTAAAAGGAAAAAGCGTACTCTTCAAAACAAAATGTTAAAGCATGAATTAAAATTTGTATTTATATTTCAAAATAAAATAAGAAAACAAATGCAAATAAAACCACTTAAGTCTGGTTATTGTTGTATTATCTATTTATAGTCAGATAATATTTATCTATTATCTGACAGTCTTCCTGCTGGTTTATTTTCTGGAGAACTTCTTACAACTTTAATTTTCTTTTATTCTATTATTTATTTGTGTTTATTTTGTGAACTAACGGCTTCGGTTTCTACCAGCAGAGGGAGCAGTCACTCAAACCTCCCGAGCTATAGATGAGAAGCTTGCCTTACAAATCGTATATTTAGGAAATAGTTTTTAGTAAACCAAGATACGAGACAAATCGTAACGTAGCATGATACACGGAATACATATAATACATACATCATGTGTTATATCATGAATTATCTTTGTCCTTGCAGCAAAAATATAAAAACCAAACTTCACCGTGAGTTTTGCCACTTTTGGACTTTAATTAAAGATTTTTTTACGGGTTTTTCTCAGTAAAATATTATCCTTAAACTTCAGTAAAAGTGATTTTACTCCAGGTTCACTCCAGCAGAAACTACGAAATGTGTGTGTGTGAGTGTGTGCGTGAGTGTGTGCGTGAGTGTGCGTGTGTGTGTGTGAGAGTGTGTGTGTGTATTTGTGAGTATGTGTGTGTTCACCTCCGTTGCTGTTGTCATAAGGATAACTGGCAACCATCGCTCCTCCGTGAAGGTTGGCAGAGAGGACGAAGCTCTCGGTCCTCAACCAGCCAATCACAGCTCTGACCTGAAGACACGTCACACAGCGACCGGCCAATCACAGAGGGTCCTTTCAAACACGTTCATTTAAGGAAAAGATGGTGACGCTCTGTAGTTTGTGTTTGAAGAAACTGGAGGAAATAGGGCTCGTTGTTTGGGGACTATCTTCAGCGGCGGATGAATCCACAGTTTGGTGGATACTTTACTTTGACTTTTGATGGGATTTGTTCATTTATGGGAGGAAGAGGAGAGAAAGGAGGAGAAGAGAGAGGAGGTGCAAGAGGAGGAGGAAGAGAGAGAGATAAGGGGGCGAGGTGAGGAAAAGGCGAGAAAGGAGGAGGAGAGAGAGGAGAGAGGGAGGAGGAAGAGAGAGAGAGAAAGGAGAGAGAAGGAAGAGGAAAAGGAGAGGGAGGAGGTTGAGTAAGTGGAGGAGATGAGGAGAAGTGGAGGGAGAGGAAGAGAGAGGAGAGGAGGAAGAAGAGAAGGAGTAAAATATAACTAATACTAGAAATAAAAAGATGGTGACGCTCTGAAGTTTGTATTTCAACAAACTGGAGGAAATAGAGCTCGTTGTTTTGGGACTATCTTCAGCGGCGGATGAATCCTCACTTGGTGGACACTTTACTTAATGTATAAATAAAACAGAACTTCGTGAGTTGATGTTTGAAAGCAGCAGCAGGTGTTTGACTCTCAGACCTCGTTCTCCCTCTGCTCCTCCTCCAGCTGCTGAATCCTCCGGAGACCAGCGAACGCATCGGGGAAGTTCCTGTTCAGGTCTACGCCGTTATTATTTGGCCTGAAACACACAAACACCACTGAGAGCAAACCAGATATACAGCAGCACAGAGGTCAGAGGTCAGAGGTCAGAGAGCTCATGGGTTTTTCTTTTGGTGAAACTAACGAGAGTCTGAAGACAAACTCACACAATCAGATTTATTAGATTTAAGAGAAGAAATACGAGATGTTTAATTTACTGTATACACAGATATAGAAAGCAAGGAGGAGGAGAGAGGAGGAGAGAGGAGGAAACAAGAGGGAGAAGGAGAGAGGAGGAGGAAACGAGAGAGGAGAAGGAGAGAGGAGGAGGAGAGAGGAGGAGGAAACGAGAGAGAGGATAAGGAGAGAGGAGGAGGAAGAGGAAATAGGAGAGAAGAGATAGGAAGAGGAGAGGGCGGAGGAGAGGAAGAAACGAGAGAGAGGAGGAGGAGAGAGGAGAGAGGAAAGGAGAGAGGAGAGAGGAGAGGAAGAAACAAGAGAGGAGAAGGAGMGAGGAGGAGGAGAGAGGAGATAGGAGAGAAGAGATAGGAAGAGGAGAGGGCGGAGGAGAGGAAGAAACGAGAGAGAGGAGGAGGAGAGAGGAAAGGAGAGAGGAGAAGGAGTGGAAGAAGGGGGGAGAAAAATACAAATAAATAAATGTGTAAATATAAATATTTATATAAAAAGATGAAGGACCTACAAGTTTTTCTGTAAACTGTAAACAAACACAACAGAGCAAAGTAATAAATATTACATTTTATTAAATATTTTATACTATA
>NW_022280051.1:6518948-6524772 GCF_004355925.1 Anarrhichthys ocellatus | reverse complement strand
TATATATATATATATATATAATGTTTACCACATTCAACACAAATAAAACGTCTGATGGTGAAGAGTTTAAAGTGATGACGGTTCATCCTGAAGGGACCATGAACCAAGTCTCAATCCATCCCATAATAATAACCCAGATATTCATCAGTTTAAAGGGAAACAGCAGCTGCTGCCGAGGCTCCCATGGGCAAGGCACTCATGTTTCCCACAATCCTCCTGCTCCAGGAAGTGAGCGTGTCTTTATGTATTTATACACATACTTTAAGTACAGCTTGCTGATACTTTTCTGTACTTTTACTTGTAATTGAGCAGAAAAATACTTCTTGGACGATTCTTTGGATTTTCAAAATAAAATGTTGTATTTGTATTCTTTATATACAATGTTGTAATGGCTGACTAACATTTGATTCAATGAAATTCTATAAACCAGTTTGTTTCTGTGTCGAGCTGAAAGTCAAATTATCTCATCGGCTGATTTGTTTCCACTTTGAGACGCTCCAATGAAATGTTTCCTTATATGGGTTGGAAAGTGATGACCTCAAACCGACCACACACACGCACACACACGCACGCACGCACACGCACACACACACGCACACGCACGCACACGCACACGCACACACGTATAAACTGCAGCATGAATATCAAGTAATTTCTCTGGTTAATTTGATTAAAAGTTGAAATGAAAACAAACTTGTGTTGAACTGTCAACACTTTAAGGTATCGGTTCGCATCTCTTTGTCCCCACAATGAGACTGTGTGAACAGATTTAAGTCCCCACAATGTGATGAATACAACCACACAGACACACACAGGAAACAGCACATGAGAAGAAGTCAAAACACTTCTGATTCGATACGTAGCGGCCTTTAACCGCGACTGTAATCTGTGAGTGTGATACCGATCTGCTGTGTGCGTCTGGTTTCCTGCTTATCACAGTGTTTTGGGCGTTGGAGCGTCACACAGTTTAGTCTATGCACATCAAAGTGTGCGTGTCTTGTTTTGACATTCGGTCATCCACACGTTTCAACCCTGTAGACCAGAACCAGCAGCTTTTTTTTACCTTGAAAAAGCCCTTAAACGCCCAATAATTCATATTTTAATATTGATGAGGGACCACATGACTACTTCAATGTGAAGGGGAAAGCAAAAACGAAACATGACTTTACATCATTTCAATTTTAACGTGCATAAAAATAATAAGTGGATCTTTAAAGGTAATACATTTAAAATTCAGAGCATATCTATTGCCTCCACACGGCTCTCAAGATGGCGACGGCTGAGCCGGCGGCTAGCAGCTAACAGTGCAAACAGAAGGCAGCAGTGCTGACGGAGATATCAGTGTGAAGCGGAGCTTCATCAGCTGTAACCAGCATAGACTGTGTATAAGAAGTGGACGTAGTCAGCCATTGGTTCCTGCTGTTTTTGAAGCCTTGAGTTTCGGCATTTTGGCCGTCGCCATCTTGTTTTGTTGCAACCAGAAGTGACACGAGAGGTTGGAGATAAATACAACTGAACGCTGAAACATTTTTAGGTGATCAAAATGTTCCAATTAACTTTTCTTTGGAAGAGTTAAAGTTGTAAAACGAAAACATGGAAAGCTCTCAGACCGCCGTGGTAGAGACCTGTCAATCACTGTGTAGCCCCGCCCTAAAGCATCCCCTGCTTTATGGTCTGTGTGACTCTAAATGGACCATAATGTACTAAATGAACATCATGCTGTATTGAAGAAGACTTGAAACTAGAGATTGAGACCATAAACTCATGTTTACAATGTTTACTGAGGTAATAAATCAAGAGAGAAGTAGAGTCATTTTCTCATAGACTTCTATACAACCAGAGGAGGCGCCCCTGGTGGACACTAGAGAGGATGTAGCTTTGTTTACCTGCCCTGACTGTACAAGCAGTCCATGTCCGACGCGTCGAAGCCGTCTGGGTTCATCGTGGGCAGGATGTGGATGCGGGTGCTGTTCAGTAACTGCAATGACCACGTTTCGTTGTTGCGGTAACCACGAACCAGGTCGTCGATTAGCTGCAGCAGCAGCACTCGGCCAAGAACCTGCACACACACACACACACACACACACACACACACACACACACACACACATGCACACAAAAGTGTTACTTAGAATATGACCAAAGATATAATTGAAGTGATTACATTTTCTGGGGTTCATTTGATTAGAAGTTGAATGAAGTCTGATGCTTTAGAATGAAAACAAACGACAGCAATCATCAAACTTCCTCTCGTCTTTGCTGCTCAGTTCCACAGCTTTATTCATTCATTCCTCTTTCCAACATCTCTCATGACATTTCATGTTCTCTCCTGCTGGAACACAGAGTGGGAGGAAGTGATGTCGTGAGTCAGCGAGGAAATCGAAACGCGACCCCGAGACGAGGCAGGGGCTGATCTTTCCTTCTTCTTTTGACGCAGAATAAGAAAAGAAACAACAACTTTGTGAATGAATGAGAGCCTCGGGAGGCCGGAAGAGAGAAGGGTGGGAAAAAGGTGAAAAGGTGTGTGTGCTCACAGAGCTGACACACACACACACACACACACACACATGTCAGGGCTAGCGTTGCCTTCGGCCATCGTTTTGTTTTTCCTCCAAACACTCGTCTGAACTCTTCTCTCTCCTTACAGGCGTCACTTTACAATCCAGAACATTGAGTCGAGTGTCATGTCTCTTTCTCCTCAAACACACACTGTCGGTTATTCTGACTCACATATGGCGTCAGATGAGTCTCTGTACAAACATAAACACGCAGAAGGATTCATGAATGTATTTTGTGATCTATACGTGAACAACTCTCTCCACAAAGATGTTTTTCATCATTGTACTGTATATGAATGTAAACAGAAACCAACAATCAAAAATACATATTTCTGATGCACACACAAATATTTCTTGTTGTAAATTAAATGTAAAAGAAATCCACAAATGTTATTTTTTTATGCGTTTGGAAGACCACACCTACTCATCCTCTGTTTGACTACGGGCTGCTAAATACTAACGTTAGCCTAGCATCGATGCTAACCGGTGGCTTTGAACTAGAAAGGAGCAGCGGGTCATGACTCTCTGCTTCCCAGTTGTTGTTCTTTTCATGCTGCAACATTAAGCGATTCCCTCGTCTAAGATGTCTTATTGTGTGGTGATTAAAATGCATTCAGACGTATATTATTGATGCGTTGCTGCCCTCATCAATCATGACACATTCCTCTCCATTATGCTGTTCCCGGCCGTCCGCTGGTGTTTACGTTGCCGTGCATTAGCAGATGTAAGCTAACGTTCAGCGAGCCTCACGAACGATAACAGTTCCAGAGTCAAAGACGGGAAACTCTCGCTCCTCTCTTCGCCCACACACGTCCACAAACACACAATGTCCTTGTTTCTAAGAAAACAAAGCTGGGAGCAGCTACGTGGCTGTGGCTGCTCTGTCGTTCACTTCATCTTCCTTTAGCTCCTGAAACAGCTGTTTGGAATAAGATATCGGCTCCTCTAATGCTGTATTAATGATTCGTTTCATTATTGTTTAACTGCAGATTGTTTCCTTTTGTTTCATCTATAAATCACAATTTCGTTGATCCCCAAAAAGACATGTTCAGACATCTTCCTTTGTCCAAAACCCAAAAGCATTCACTTTACAGTCATTAATGACAAAGACAAAAGACAAATCCTCATATTTAAGAAGCGTAAATGTCCGAGATTTGCCTTTCTTTGCTTAAAAATTAATAAATCGATTATCAAAATGGTTGCCGCTTAATTTTCTTTTGCACATCGTGTGCATAAAATCCTGCAGGACTGCTCAAACAAAGATGAACAGTCTTCCTACTGCTCTAGATATAAATACATGTAGTTGTAGAAAATACAACATGTTTCAAAAACTTTACTGAAGTTTCAGGACGTGAGTTCGTATGTGTTTTTAAAAGTGCGACACTTTTAAACGTAATAATACGGACTTGGTTTGTAGAAGAAGTGGGCGGTACGTCAAAGTATCGGACAAACTAAAGATTGGATCAGCTGATGGCGCTGGATGAAAAGTCAGCGGATCATCAAATTCAGTGCAACTCATCTTCAGGGGAACATGAATGTGGAAACCGAATCTCATGACAATCCATCCAATTGTTAATTCACAAAATTCCACCAACGCGAAACCTCACTGAGGTGCAACAGGATCCTCAAAGTTCATCTTCTGTTTGATTTCATTGCAACTCATCCGATATTTGTTGAGATACTTCACCAAATGACAGACGTCGCCTTCCATAGAGACAGAAATATGCAATAAGAGCTGAGAGATACGTCGGAGGAGGAGAGCAGATTAGAGCTGTGGAAAGACGTCTGGTTTATTTGACGTTACTGTTCATTCTTCTCAGGATCAGCGACGACGGACTGCATTCCTGCTGCTGACTGAGCGGCGTTCTGTCAAAACACAGACGAGTGTTTTCTGATTTCTCGTCTGAACGTCGAGGACAGAAACAGCCCTCGGACATCTGACGTCTTTCTGTCCGAGCCTTTGATTTTGCACGTTGTTCGTTTCCTGTGTTTATTGGAAGTTTTGCCAAACAACATGGTTTCCTATCAGGGGGCCAGATGTATCAACGATGAGCGGGTACGGACAACATGCACACGCCTTCACAAGCAGAGACATTTATACAAGCAGAATGTCAGCATTCATCTGCTGCTGTGCCAAAGGATTCATCCTCTGGGAACCATGACTGCCATTTCATCCAGCTGATGTTGACATATTTTTTAGAATGTGGGAAAGCTTTGATCAGCTGGTGGTGCTGGAGAAAGAAAGAAATGCCTAAATCGTCAGTAAGTTGCTTGTTCTGCAACACGTTTGTGATGCTGAACATCGTGTCTAGTGAACCACATCAGGATCACGTTTCTTCATCTTCGCAGTACAAACGAGGACATGAAGTGCTCGTCGGCCTCGCGGGAGATAAAACTCACGTCACAACGGAAGATTCTCTCTCTGGGAACTGTGTCATTCACACGCACAACCATCTCTACACGACACCGTTTCTACTTCCTCCACTGAGGCTACATTCCTGCTGTTGTAATGTGTGTGAGCGGACTCGTGAAAAGGCCTTTTTTCTGGAAGTTTCCTTCCGAAACCGACACACTCCGCTGACTCTGTTTGCTGACTGTGTAACACACTGTCTAAGTGTGTGTGTGTGTGTGTGTGCGTGCGTGTGTGTGTGTGTGTGTGTGTGTGTGTTGAGGCGTGACTTGTCTATTTAAGGACATTTCCTTACACACACACACACACACACACACACACACACACACACACACACACACGCAGTGTGATCAGCCGTAGGCCGTCGCCACAGTAACCAGATGCTGGTCAGAAGTGAGTTTCCTTCACACTGTTTTTTTGCTTATTTCACTTATTTGTTTTGTCTTATTCCTTTAAAACTTTGAGTTTACACATTTAAGTTTTGTCTGATTCTTGTCTCATTATCTGAAATATATATTACATTTATATAATATGTCATAAATCACATTGTTCTGATTTGATTAACCTCTATACTGACACTTTTAATGTTTTCTTTATTTCAATTTCTTTAGCTTTATTTGAATGAATGGAGCTTGAACTCAATGGAACCTCGTGTGCGGCTCTGCTCCGTATTTACAAACACTTATTGATGAAACGCTGATTTGTTGTTGACAGTGTAACGTTAGCATTGTAAGACTAGCGACTAGAAAGCATCAATCAGATCTCCAGATCGCATATTTAATGGAGGCCCATGACAAACCACACTATGATGTAATAATCTACGGGTCACATGACTCCCTGGTCATGTCTTTATATC
>NW_022280051.1:6508643-6516348 GCF_004355925.1 Anarrhichthys ocellatus | reverse complement strand
AGAGAGACAGAGAGACAGACAGACAGACAGACAGACAGACAGAGAGACAGAGAGACAGACAGACAGACAGACAGACAGACAGAGAGAGAGACAGACAGACAGAGAGACAGACAGACAGACAGACAGGTGAGCCTCTCACCTCTGACCGACTGTCCGATGCTGTACAGGTGAGTGATGTCGGGGTTTGACTCGCTGGTCTGGACGAGGTACCGCTCCATCTCACGGTTGTCGTGATAACGAAACTCCAGCGCCGAGGCCCGGCTGAGGATGAGGAGGAGGAAGAGGAGGAGCGATGACATCACTGCAGTCACACCTGACGGAGGAAGTAAACGTTAAAATCTCTTCAGCTGGAGTTAAACTCAGACTTTATTTAAACAAAAACACATTTAAAAACACACATTGAGTCAGAGACGAGGGAACAGGAAGTGTAAAAACGCTGAGTCGTCTTTTATCAGCGTATTATCAATGAACAATACATTGGATTACGTCTCATTGGGCTTTAAGAAATCAGGACGTTTAACACTCCTGTGAGACATTTAATGGACCAAGAAGTTATTCAGATCTCAGAGGACATAACTGGGAGTTTAATTAGATGGAAGCTCGATTCGTCCGCTGAATGATGACTTCAAACTCATTAAAAAAAAGCAATTATCTGGAGCAGAGAAGTGATGAAAGAGAAGCCTTCATCCAGGAAGTGGAGGCTGACTTTCAAAATAAAGCTGTCAGCAGGAAGAGACTGAATTTAGATTTGTCAGTTTTAATCTGTGTGAAACTGAAACACATTCTAATTTAAATGTGTTTCTTTGTCTTCTGTAGACGGATTGATGTTGACAGTAACTGTCTAACCGTGTGAATATGTTAAGTGTTGTCAGTAAACGTTGAGGAGCGCTGTCATCACAAACAGGTTACTGCCTCCAGCTGAACGTTCAGTGTTCATCACATAACTCTCTTTACTCATCTTTCATCTGTTTGTGTGTATTTCACCTATTTTGCTATTTTGAATGAAGCTGAATTGATTTTATTTCAGTTTATTCTCAGATTGAGTGGATGTGCTGCTGGTTAGTTTAGATTAAAGGGACAGTTGTGGTTGTATGAGGTACTTCTACACAGTCTGTGTACTAGTACAGTAGATTAGGAGTTTCTGGTCGACCACTGTTTGTTTGTGTTTTTGTGTGACTTTGGTGAATCTGAACGAACCCTTTAAAACACCAAAGTTATTATTATATATATATATTTCAGTATTGTTGGTTTGGTTGAGTTGAATTTAGTGAATATATATATATATATATATATATATATATATATATATATGTTTAATCTAACAACAAAGTTTGTTCTTAAACGTGGCCTATGGATCACACATAAATTATATACAAAACATCCATAGAAACATTAAATATTACAGAAATATATAATGTATAAGCTCAGGTCATATACAAACCATAAACAATATAATTTGATAGGAATATTAAAAAATATATATATTATACAAACAAACATGTCTGATCACGACTGAGACAACTAATTATTATGGAATATTACAGAAATATTATATTAAAGGAAAGTTACGGTGGAAGAAGTACTCACATATTTAACTCAAGTCAAAGTAGTAATACCACAGAGTAGAAATACTCTGTTACAAGTAAAAGCCCTGCAGTCTAAATATTACTTAAAGAACAAAAGTAATACATCAAAATAAAGTACCAAAAGTACTCGATGTGGAAAGCAGATATACTGCTCGTGAATTACACAAAGAGATCAGTACACGTATATATCTATCCATCATAATACATCATAATGTATTTGTTGATCATATTTTGTATTAGTAATCTGGATCTGCAAAGTAACTTTTTTTTTTAACTTAAGTAAAAGTAGCATGTGTAAGTAAACGTCCTCAATTAAAAGTGTCTTTTATGTAAATAAGGTAAATGTATTTATATCAAAAGTAAAAGTACTTATGATGCTGAAACATGACACTATAACTATTATATATTATAGGATTATGCCTCCTGATGCATTCTTCATATGTCACTGTTTAGTTTAATATATTTTATATAAAACACATAAAACATGATGAATTGTTATATTCTTAAGTACATCAAATCCTATTAAACCTCTCTTGTTATTGTAAAATAATATTTACCTCTCAGGTGTAGTGGAGTAGAAGTATAAAGTAGCAGAACATGGAGGTACAAGTACCTCAAATGTGTACTAAAGTCCAGTTTGGATATTCTACGAGGCCGACTGCTGATCGATGATCAGCCGATAACAGTTCAGATCTGCAGGTCTCACCTGGACGCTTCCCGTCGGTCCTCCGGTCCGTTACGCGCCTCGAACACCGACCAACACCGACCACAGCGGCGGGACTCCTGCAGCGGTGAGACGGGTTAAAAAAAGAGACGGGTCCGGATCCGTCTGTCCGCTTCTTTCAATGAACGTTAACTTATTCACCAGCGGGCCTCCCGGTCTCTCTCCTCGGGAGGGGCGGAGCTTAGAGGAGTGTGAGTGTGTGTGTGTGTGTATGTGAGAGTGTGAGAGTGTGTGGGTGTGTGTGTGTGTGTGTGTGTGTTGGGCGCATTCAACAGGTTTATGAATGAAACAGACATTTGATTCATTCAGTGAATAAAGAGGCTTCTTTTCTCAATAAATGTGTCTAAACTGGCAGAAATACAACATATATTTATGTGTTTTCAATTTAAAGTACATATGGTTGTTTTGTTACAGATCACATCTTATTTTAAATTTCAAACACACCTTTTTCTTTCCATTGTGACATATTTTTCTGAATAAATACACACTTTGAATTCAGACACTATAATAAAATGGTGGACAGTAAATTAAAGGAGCAGAGCGCAGGATTTATTAACAGAAATGTGATATAATATCTAGAACTATGTTTTAATTAGTGTAGAATCACCTAAAATAACCATTGTGTTACGTTAAAATGAGCCCTTCTTTTCTGCTTTTTTCAGGAGCTAGAGGCTAGAGTCCGCCACCGCCATGTGGCTATGGATGCCCAGAGAGGACAAACCAAACACTGGCTCTAGAGAGAACCTTTCACATTGTTATGAAAGGAAACCGTAGTTCTCTTAGTGAAAGGGAGGAGTGAGCGGAGGGTTATTCAGTTGGATGCAATCTGCAACTTCACCACTAGATGGCACTAAATCACACACACCTTGAGGTACACACATGTACCTTTAAGTGTCTGATAGAGTGATACAAAGAGGGTGAACAGAGGAGAATATACCGTCTATAGTCAGAATGACTTCAATAAAACACAAATTGAAAGTTTAAAGTCCTTAATCTTGAATTTAGAGACATACGTAGACGACGATTTACATTCAGAGCTTCACTTTAGGCCAGAAACTCCTAAAAGTGACTCATTCAGCACATTTCATCGTGATCGTAACATGAAATGTTAGTGTTTAGTGGTGTTTACAGTTAAAACTAGAGGTTAAAAGTTTGTGTAGAGTTTGTAAAATTCTACGCTGGCGCCCCCAAGTGGCAGCATTAAAAAAGACACATTCTCCATCAGAATAATTTAAAGATGATGTTGCCTATATGACAACTTTACACTTTCCCTTTATGCTTTTAAGCCCACTTCTTTACATATTATTGTTTTGATTTATTACAATATATTTATGGCATTAATGTCTCTTTTTGATCTAAAAAAACTGCCTTTATTCAACATTTCTGTAATGTCTTTTTTTGGCGTTAACTGGCAAATTCTATTAAATTTAAAAAATCACAAATCATGAATTAGCTGTTTTAGTGAGACTAAAACCAGGACTAAAGAGTCTGTGATGGAGAAGAGAGAGAAAGAAACCAGCTGAATTCAAACAGGACGCTTCAGAGACACCAGGTCTGTTTTATGGTGCTTTGGCGCCATCTGCTGGCGGCAGCTAGAAAATACTTCTGTGCTACTCATTATTTTGTTTTTGTGCTTGAAAGACACCTTGAGCAGGTTGAAAGCATCCTTGATGAGGTTGTAGGCGTCTTGAAGAGGTTGCATGGATCATTGAGGATGTTATGGGGGTCCTTCTTTGTAGGAGCCCTTCAAGAGGTAACCATTCTTGAAGAGGTTGTAGGCATCCTTGAGGACGTTGAAGAGGAGCTTGAGTGTCATTGAAGATGGGGTAGGAGCCCTGAGGAGGTTGTAGGCATCCTTGAGGACATTGCAGATGTCCTACAGTGAGCGGTAGGAGTCCTTGAATAGATTATAAGGGTCCTGGAAGGGGTTGTAGTGGTTCTTCAGTAGGCGGTAGGGGTCCTTGAGATGGTTGTGGGAATAATAAAAGAGGTTGTAGCAGTCGTTGAGGACATTTCAGTCCTTGAGTAAGATGTAGAGGCCATTGAAGATCTGTGTGATTGGAGTCATTGAAGAAATTAAAGAGTAAAAATGCTTGAAGAGGTTTTCCCTGTTAGAGGAGATTGTAGGGGCCATTGGAGTCAATTAATAGTTTGCAATGATGGTAGTTGCACTGAAGAGGTTGCATTTGCCATTGAGGCTATAGGCATCATTGAAAAGGTTGTAGGGGTCCTTGAGATGATTTTTGGAGTCACTGAAGAGGTTTTAGTGGTGCTTGATGAGCTTTTAGGAGCCTGTAAAGAGGTAGTAGGCATCCTTGATGAGGTTGTTGGGGTCATTGGAGTTATTGAAGAGGTTGCAGGACCCCTTGAAGAAGTTTCATGCTCTGCTAGAACAATGCACACTCTGCATTAGTGAAACAGTAAATATAAGCTGAGCTGTTCAGCAAGTTCAGCATCTTTTTCTCCTCTTTCCGTTGAAATGACTATTCTGCCGTTTCCTCCACTGTGAGTCAGGTGTAGTTTTCAGCGTCTTCAGCTCGTGCTCGCATTAAAGTGAACCGACCGCACAGAACCTCTTTTTTTAATCATCCGTCTCGTACGTCGAGGTAATAATGTCGGAGTAATTGTGGCTCCGGCGGCCCGGCCGGCTGATTGACAGCTCATTTAAAACAGACACGGTCAAGGAGATGAGAGAGGTTCAGAAACAGGAAGTTAATGAAGCTGGAGGGATGAGCGACAGGTACAACATCACTGATGCACTCGTCTGTCTCGGCGTAATTGAAACCTCATTTAATAAAACACGGCGATGGTGATTCACCAGTGGTCTCTGAAACTGAGAAAAAAAGCTTTAAATTTACCTGAAAACAAAGAATGAAAGCGTCTCTTGAAACTTTAAATCAAAGAAAGGAGACACATTCAAGGGGAATACGTACGTGGAGATTAGCTCTCTGTGTTGGACTTTAAGAGGGTCCAGTGGTCCTTGAGTTTGTGGAGGGCCTAGAAGAGGTTAGCATACAGAATTGAAACTGAGAGAAACAGCTAGTCTGGCTCTACTACTACTACAGCAGCTCTAACACACAATAGCATAATATCCATTAAGAAGATCATGCGATCGTCGCATGTGTGCATGCGTCTGTGAGTGAGTGACTGTGCACCTCTGTGTCTGTCAAGCTCTAATCTCTCGTCCTGCTGCAGCAAACTGCATAATATTTTGGGTGTCCAGTTACGGCTGCATGCTCAAGGACCTTTCATGTTGCGGTGACTCACACTTTCTCACATCACCTTCTATTGCCTGATTGATACCGCCATTGACTGCCAGCTGACTCCTCCCTCACTCACTCTTATCCCCGCTGGTGAAAACCAAATTTGCGTTTGCGTGTGTTTGCTTTCTTTGCAAGAACTCAACAAATATCTCGGCATGCATGGAGATTGATGACTAAACGGTTCCATCTCAGTCTTTATCTCAGGTTGATCGGTAACTAGTGTGAGTGAGTGAAGAGAGGCGATGGCAAGTTGGCACAGAGCTGCACTTTCTGTCAGACAGGTTGGACAGGTGAGGGAGGTTTGGGTTTGTGAAGGCAGAGACTTCACATCCTCTTGTTACATCCACATTATGTTGAGCTGAGAGACAGAGACACAGCTATGAAGACAAACAGGAAGAAAACAGACAGTTTGAGAGACTGCAGCCAGGTCACATAGAAGACACACTAAACACTGATGGAACAACAAACAGGACTAAGTCGACAGAGTCACTCTGTTTGAGATAAGACCCTCTAAGTCTCTGAGCTTCGGAGGAAACCTGAAATCCAGAACATATTTCCATAATCTGCCTTGTATTCTAACCAACAGGCCCTGAAACACTCATCTCTATTCCCATCATGCACCTGGCCTCTGACACATTACCATAATCCAGTGGTTCTCAAACTTTTTCTGTCACGTCCCACTTTGGAGGAAGAAAAATGTTCATGCCCCACCACCCCAAAAAAATTGTAACAAAATGGTCCATGTTGAACTTTTATTGAAATAACATTTTGTGACTCCTCCATCTGTGCTTTTTCAAATAATAGAATAAAGAAAATTGCAATCACTTTCAAGTAAACCAGATTGCTCCATCAGACAAAAACAAACATAATGTGCAATCGCTTTGTTAGAACAATGCAAATAAAGTTCAATCTGTGCAAAAAAAACAACTTATATTTGGCAAAAAATAGCTTATTGTGGCTGCAATTCACCTGTTTTGCACTGAATATCTTTCTAAGATAATAACAATAAAGTGCAACCTGTGAAAAACTAAACAAAACAAGTTCAAATATTTGGCAATAAAGAGTTTTACTGAGTTTTACACTGCATATCTTTTCAAAACAACAATAACGTGCAACCTGTGCAAAACTAAACAAAATTAGTCCAGGTATGTGTGAGCCATATGCTAACACATATCAGGAGCATTTTATTTTAAATATGAGCTTTAAAATGTAGCATTCTAAAAGTAAAATAATAGCTGTGATAATAATAATAGCTGCACGTGGGCCTGTTAGTACACTGGCTGTGGTCATCACAGTGAACAGTGTGATGAGAGGACATGTGAGCCCTTGTTGCTGTACTTATCAATGTATTTAAAATACTGTGACAGCGGGAAGCTGTACTCACGTCTGTTTAGACCTCCACCTTTATCCAGGCCCAGCTCCACCTTTATCCAGGCCCAGCTCCACCTTTATCCAGGCCCACCTCCACCTTTATCCAGGCTCAGCTCCACCTTTATCCAGGCCCACCTCCACCTTTATCCAGGCCCACCTCCACCTTTATCCAGGCCCACCTCCACCTTTATCCAGGCCCACCTCCACCTTTATCCAGGCCCAGCTCCACCTTTATCCAGGCCCAGCTCCACTCACAGCTCAGCCCTGAGTCAAGCTGCGCTACAGTCAGCCTCCTCTCCCTGAAGCTCTTTGACCTCATCATCTCATCAGTATCTGGACCTCATCATCTCATCAGTATCTGGGCCTCATCATCTCATCAGTATCTGGACCTCATCATCTCATCAGTATCTGGGCCTCATGTTTCGTGGTCATGAAAGTTATTCTGACCATGAAATCATCCTCATTCTACTTTGAGTTAAAAACAACAACCTGCAACCAGATCCGCCGGTGTTCCGGTTTAACGTTAACGAGTGACCGCGTGAACTGAACCGGAACATGGGGGGCTGCATGTTTCATCACGTTACGTTTTTTCCTCCTAAATCGTGATAATGACGAACGTTAACAGTCGACAAAGTTCCGCATGCAGTGGACGTTAACTTAACCCAGCAAGTCTGAACGGTAACGGAACATAACGGAACTTAAACTTTAACGGAGGGAAATGAAGACGCTGTAGACATCTGAACGCTGATTGGCCAAGACTC
>NW_022280051.1:6503913-6508543 GCF_004355925.1 Anarrhichthys ocellatus | reverse complement strand
GATCTACACGATTCACATGGATGATATATTTTGATTCAAAACGGCGAATTTTGCCGAAAAGCCACAACTTTGCAGGTATGAATAAAGTTCTTGAAATAAAAAAATTGCATTTCCCCCTGCGCCCCACCTGCAATACCGCCCCTCTAGTGGGGCGCGCCCCACAGTTTGAGAACCACTGCCATAATCCATCCAACCTGTGCAGACTTTCAGCTGTTTGGTAAAGATGCTCGCTGCTGATGTTGCACTGATGTTTGTCACTCAGGATCTCACATAGACGTAATATAGGTAGCGGGCGTAGTCACCATGTGGTCACTCAATGGTTTGAGGACTACGGGTTTGAAGCCTCAAGTTTGGCATCTTGGTTTTTGCAACCAGAAGTTCCACGAGAACGTGGAGATAAATACAACTGAACACTGAATCATTGTGAGGCGAACACAAAGTTACAATTAACTTTGATGAAGCTAAAACACTCTATGAAAGAGTTAAAGTTGTGAGACGAACAAGCTCATTTGAAAAACAGAAGACTGGACAGTGTTCAGTACAACCCAAAAAACAACAGAGCGACTACGGCAGAAACAGATCCGAGCAGAAAAAAAGAGACTAAAGCTGCTGACAGCTGCAAAATAAACCTCACCATCAGAGGAAGATTGCGTAAATCTGCTTCAAACAGACTTTGGCTTCATGCAACATTAACGTGAAGAGCTGCTGACTGCTGACAATACAGAAAGCTTTGTGAGAGACGGAGCATGACAGCTACATGTGTGCTAAACTTACCGCTGTAGTATCTGCGTTATATTAATACGAAATATTACAGCATTATCTCAGCATTGATGTTAGTACAGTTTGATTTCTAGTAAGACTGGTTAAACTCAGGTTCAGGTTTACTAGAACAGTATTGGATAGATTTAAAACAAGAGTCTACACATGTTACCAGCTCTGTGAGGCTGTATCAACAGAGACTACTTGTGATGGGCGGGATTGGAGGAGGATGGGTCCAACAAACACAGGACCTTTAACTGTGAGACCGATGTTCCACTCAAAGTTTGTTGTGACGCGTTCGTTGCGGTTTGCTGTGACTGTGGTATCCTATCAGGATAAAACTTTGCATTTGAGGGCGTGTTTTCGTGCCTCTGGCAAATAATAGTGGCCGAGAACCTGTTTCTCAGAGTCTCACCTTCCTCTCCAGAGAGCAGTGTGACACTCGGACTGACAGCAGAGCCGCGGTCTGGATCGGTTTCCGTCTCAAGATCCAATAAAATAGTTTCTTCATAATTCTAACAACACGGCAGAGTCTTGAGCGTACACAGGTCAGTCCAGTTAATTAGTTGTTACTGTAAAATGCATCTTTAGAGGATAAAATACTATAATGTTTAAATGTATAAAGTTTTTTAAAACTATTTTAACTAAATAGAAATGTAAGCCGTATTTCGGCCAACATTTCTATTTAGTTAAAATAGTTTAAAGAAACTTTAATGTGTTTTGATTTTGAGAAAAATGTAACGTTTCTACTAGATCTCATGAGACGTTTTTATTCTCACTGGGTTTAATTTGTTGCAGAATACTGCCATAAATTAAATGTGTGAGTCTCTTTTGATATTACCACTTAAAATCACCAAAATAACACATTTTCAAATCTGGATGCACCGATACTGATATCGGGCCGATACTGACTTAAATAGCTTCTGCTATTGATGACAATGGGTCCGATCTATTCTATGTTTAAATACTGTATACATTATACACTGGAATATTAATCCCAGTTTACGTTTTTTAAGAACAATTTGTTGCAGAAATTAAAAAGTTTACACTTGAATTGTAATACCTTTTCATTTTGAAAATATTTGAAGTTGCTGTTGCATAATTTATTGTTTTAATAAATACATAATTCGGTAAACGTATATCTATTTATTTATTTGTTACATTTCGTTTTACAAAGTTTGAAGCCTGATGTTGCCTTACACAAACAATAATGATGCCAGTCACTTCCACACAGTGAGGCATACAGATTATTGATTAAACACTCATATTGGATCGGTACTCAGTATCGGGCAAAATCCAAAGCACAGGTATCGGTATAAGGTAAAGTCAGAGAGTTGCATCCCTACATTTATAGTATGCAGAAAGAGACTGTCTAAGAAACTTTGTTTTGCTCTGTTATAATACAATACAACATGTAGAAGAGTTGTGTAATGACACCGATAAGTCACAGGTTGTCTTTTATCTCCAGGGTGTCAACATGTCGACTGACAACTATCTGCCAACTGAAGAGCAGCTTACGTGCTGCATCTGCCTGGAAGTGTTCAACGATCCAGTCACGTTACCATGTGGACACAACTTCTGCAAAAAATGCATCACACACCACTTGAGTTCTAACTCCCAGCACCAGTGTCCTTTGTGTAAAGAGCGTGTTGATAGAAAATATAAGCTTCGGGTCAACACTATCATAGCTGAGATGGTTCTTATGTACAGAATGTCAGCTGGAAGGAGAGACAGAAGGAGCTCAGAGCAACAAGTTGCTGAACCCGGAGAAGTTTCCTGTGACATTCCTACTGAAACTAAGCAGACTACCCTGAAGTTCAACATTTTCTTAGTAGTAGGCCTGGCATGTCTGACCATCTACATTACAATCTACCTTGAGCTTCATAAAACGGTGTCAAGCCCGATAACTCCTCAGCTGTGTGATGTGGTCGAGAACGTGGCGGGCAGCCTGTGTCCTAAGCATGGCAAACCTCTGGAGCTCTACTGCAAGAACGAACAAATGCCCATATGTCAGTCCTGCGCTGAATCAAGTCACAGATCTCACGACATTGTTCCTCTGAAAGAAGAATATGAAGTAAAGATGAAAGAGCTTCAGAAAACAGAGGCTGAAATTCAGCAGAAGATCCAGGAGCGACAGCTGAAAATACAGGAGGTCAAACATTGGGTTTGGGTTAGCAAGGAAGCTGCAGACAGAGAGATGGCTGATGGTGCTCAAGTCTTCACCGCTTTGATACAGACTTTGGAAAAATATCATGCCAAGTTCATCGGGATGATTGAAGCGAAGCACAAAATGACTGAGAAGCAGGTCAAATGTTTCACCGAAGAGCTGGAGCAGGAACTCTCTGAGCTGATGGAGAGGCGGACTGAGGTGGAGCAGCTCTCACGCTCAAAAGACCACCTCCACTTCTTCCAGAGCTACCCATTCTTTAAGACTGCTCCTCTCGCCGGCGACTTGCCAGATGTCAACATTTCTTCAGTGTCTTATGAAGGACTCCTGAGGACAGCTGTAGGGACTGCAGTGTTTCAGCTGATTGAGACAGACAAAAATGAGATGGAGAAGCTACAGGAAGCTGAGCCGTTGAACCTCTGGGGGAATGAATTGGATGTGACTCTGGATCCTGATACAGCAAATCCTTATCTCATCCTGTCTGATGATGGGAGACAAGTACATTATAGTGCTGTGAGGAATAAAGTACCAGACAACTCAAAGCGATTTGATACTTCACTTTTTGTCTTGGGAAAGCAGAGTTTCTCTTTTGGGAGATTTTACTATGATGTTCAAGTTAAAGGAAAGACTGGGTGGGTTATAGGAGTGGCCAAAGAGTCCGTCAACAGGAAGGGAAAACTTCAATTAAACCCTGAACATGGCATCTGGGCTTTACAACATTGGCAGGGAGACCAGTACATTGGACGTACTAGCAAGTCTGTCCGTCTCTCTGTGAATGATCAGATTGAGAACGTGAGAGTGTTCGTGGATTATGAGAAGGGTCTGGTCTCCTTCTATAATGGAGATTCAGCAGCTCTTATATTCTCCTTCACTGGCTGCTCCTTCACTGAGAAACTCCACCCAATCTTCTGCCCCTCTTTTGAGAACTCCCTCCCTCTGATTATGTCCCCTGCTGTCAGATTTAACTAATCACTGCTTTTGCAAAAACCTGCGATGTTTTCAACACAGTCTCACAGAAATTTGTGAAATAGTCATGAAATGCAATCGTGTACATGGACACCAATTGTTCATTTTTTCTGTGTTCCTCGGCATAACTTTTGTATCTGGACAACATTACGTTAAAAAAGCAAAGGACTTTCTTGCCATTATTGTCATCCTGAATGACACAACAGACAATTCATGTCCTGTTCACGAAACCAATAGATTGTGATTCGTGACTATTTCACGACCTGCCATGATACTGGGCGGAAGTTATATACTCATGGCTGCAACGTATTTATTGTTAGGTTGTTTCAACAGTGTCATTAGGTTCATGTAGATAATAGACAACTAATTCCAGGTAAATTCTATGGCAGGGGTGTTTAATTAAAATGATTTCCTCAACATCCAGAACATCATAATGTCTAACTTGCGTTATTATTCAATGCCTTGTAGCGGCTTAGATTTTCTGTGATATGGTTGCTATATACAGATGCTGCAGCCCAACTCTACAGCTTCTATTTAAACATATTGTGAGGTTCTTTTAACTGAACCAGTCTCAGTTTAATCCTGATTCTCTATCAGACCTCCATCAGTAAAGAGACCATCAGAGAGAAGATGGTCGGATTCTGGTGAAATCAGATGAACTCATGCAGGTTCACCAGAAACTCTTCAGCTCAGACTCCAGCAGAGACCGGTCCACTGTGGACAGACCCAGATCCTCCA
>NW_022280051.1:6496141-6503903 GCF_004355925.1 Anarrhichthys ocellatus | reverse complement strand
CAGAGACCGGTCCACCGTGGACAGACCCAGATCCTCCAGCAGAGACCAGTTCACCGTGGACAGACCCAGATCCTCCAGCAGAGACCAGTTCACCGTGGACAGACCCAGAACCGGCTGCACTGTAGCCTTCCACCTGCAGTCGGAGCTCTGAAAGGGAGCTTCTCCTCTCTGCTCCTCCGGTTTCTGTGTGACACCAGTATATATACACCTAGTATAGAAGTCTATGAGAAAATGACTCTACTTCTCTCTTGATTTATTACCTCAGTAAACATTGTAAACATGAGTTTATGGTCTCAATCTCTAGTTTCAAGTCTTCTTCAATGCAGCATGATGTTCATTTAGTACATTATGGTCCATTTAGAGTCAAACAGACCATAAAGCAGGGGATGCTTTAGGGCGGGGCTACACAGTAATTGACAGGTCTCTACCACAGCGTTGCCTGGTCTGGGAGTTGTTCGTGTTTTCGTCTTTCAACTTTGACTCTTTCAAAATGATTCAGCGTTCAGTTGTATTTATCTCCACCCTCTCGTGGAACTTCTGGTTGCAAAAAACAAGATGGTGACGTCCAAAAACCAAGATGCCAAACTTGAGGCTTCAAACCCGTAGTCCTCAAACCATTGAGTGACCACATGGTGACTACGCCCGCTACCTATATTACGTCTATGTGAGATCCTGAGTGACAAACATCAGTGCAACATCAGCAGCGAGCATCTTTACCAAACAGCTGAAAGTCTGCACAGGTTGGATGGATTATGGTAATGTGTCAGAGGCCAGGTGCATGATGGGAATAGAGATGAGTGTTTCAGGGCCTGTTGGTTAGAATACAAGGCAGATTATGGAACTATGTTCTGGATTTCAGGTTTCCTCCGAAGCTCAGAGACTTAGAGGGTCTTATCTCAAACAGAGTGACTCTGTCGACTTAGTCCTGTTTGTTGTTCCATCAGTGTTTAGTGTGTCTTCTATGTGACCTGGCTGCAGTCTCTCAAACTGTCTGTTTTCTTCCTGTTTGTCTTCATAGCTGTGTCTCTGTCTCTCAGCTCAACGTAATGTGGATGTAACAAGAGGATGTGAAGTCTCTGCCTTCACAAACCCAAACCTCCCTCACCTGTCCAACCTGTCTGACAGAAAGTGCAGCTCTGTGCCAACTTGCCTGCCAGTGAAAACCACGTATCTCCACATGTGTTGATGTAGAATGTTTGTGATGAACTGAAGCATGAAGTGTTCATTTATGTTCCTTCATTTGGAAAATGCAAAGTCACAAAGCTAAGAACAGTTTTTCTATTTAGAGATAGTCACAGTTTGAATACTTCAACCACTTTTTCAGTGTACTTTACTTGTTTCCTGGAAGCAGCATGGGTTTCAAAGCCCAGTTGATAACAAACTGTTTTCATGTTTTCTACAATGATAAAGGTTCTTACATATATCTCTGTTATTTACTCTTTTTTCCATTAAAGGTTTATTGAACAAGTTTAAATGTCCTGTTTTGTTGCTTGGGATGGGAACTTGACTTTGGCCAACAATAACAGACCCGGTAAAAGTGACTATTAAGATGTCAGGGAGCAGTCAAGGCAGTCTACAGACCTGTATAACAAGCAGCTGTGTAGGAAGGCCACTTCCCCTCTGGAGCGCCAACATCACCGCCTTCAGTCAGAGTTTCAACTGTTACCCTCAGGCTGCATTTTAAAGTGCCTGTTGTGAAGCCCAAGAAATGTTTCCTTTGTCTCTGCTGCCATCCACATGTTGAACAGCAGATGGTAGCCTATCATATGTGTTTATATATTGCTCATTTGCACAGATAACTTTAGATTACTTGTATTTCAGAAGCTCCTGCTAAACCACTCTGTCGACTTTGTCCTGTTTGTTGTTCCATCAGTGTTTAGTGTGTCTTCTATGTGACCTGGCTGCATTTCCCTGAACCCCCAGCAGCTTCACACACATTCAGCCTGTGCTGGTCATCCAAACTACAGAGAGCTACTGGTGTGTGTGTGTGTGTGTGTGTGTTTGCTCCAGGGTAAATAGCGTCTGATTTGTACTGTGAGTCTGTAGCCTTCAATTCTATTTTTTCTCAATGTCACACACTGTGTGTGTGTGTGTGTGTGTGTGTGTGTGTGTTTGACGTCAGGTTATAATCCTGTCAGGCTCAGAAACCTGAACTGAACTGACATGAACAACAGAGAGAGCAGTGGACGACAGTCTCACTCTGTCTCACTCTCTCTCTGGCATAACCATGGTAACAGGCATGTCTCCGTCACCACGGCTGCTGCTCGGTCAGGAAACCGGCTGCCTCGGTGCTCTTGAGCAAACGGAGCCTCAAAGGGAGGTAAGAAGAAGAACAGCACTCAGCTGCCATTTATGATCATCAGAGCTTTTATTACATTTGTAAATAAATATTATTAATGAATCTTGAACAAATGCTTTAAAAGGTCTGTGTATTTGCTCTTTTGATTTACAAAATGTACAAGGAGAAAACAATACTAGTGTGTAAAAATCTATCTGAAAACCATAATACCAAGATGCACATCCATCTAAAGACTGCAGACAGACACTTCAACTATCACCAAAACTGACATAAATGAGGTTTTAGACTCTCCGACAGAAGATGTAAGACTAGACCCTAAAAGTGACAGAAATATCCAACTAGAGAGCTTAAACCCCAAAGACAAATAAAATAACACGTATAAGAACACGAACAAAGAGCAAGAGGAGGAAAACGTCATCAGTAGTGATCAGAATGACAGAGGCTCTCTCCTCTCTCGGTCTCTAATGAGTAGTTTCAGTCTTGTGCTGTAATAAAAGGTTTGTGAGACACAATATGCAACCTCCTATTCTGCTGCTGTCACGCCGCCTCTGTATACATGTGTGTGTGTGTATACGTGTGTGTGTGTGTGACAGATATTACCATATCAATGGTTCCCTCCTGATAGCTTCCTCCCACTTCTTCTCTCCCTTTCTTTTGGGACATAATTGTGGTTGATTATCAGAGGAGCACTGTTATCAACACACACACACACACACACACACACACACACACACACACAGGAGAGACATGTTGAAGCAGCAGAGAAACTCGTCTGTCGTGGAGAGAACAAAATAAACCGGTTTGCTGAACAGAATTCTGAAATAAAAGAGGAAGAAGGTAGAAAATGGCAGACAGACGGACCTGGACTAACATATTTGTTTGGCCAGTAGGGGGCAGCATGTGTGTGCGTGTCCACATGATAAATGTAAAGCCTGGTGCACCCTAAGCAGTGTTTCCCTAACTCCTTTTTCTAAAGACTCACTTCTTCAGAAAGAGAAAACCATCGGGACCCAAATTAACAGCAGGCCTCATATATAAATCAAGAGAAGAGCGTTCCTGACTTCTTATTATGTCATTTTATCACCTTGAATAGATGGTCCAAACATTTCAAAGACATTTTTTACTTTACGCATGTGTTATGAACATAAACATGTCTTTAATACTTTATAAATAAGACCAAATGAATGCATTTAGCTGGTGTTAACCTGCGTTTTTAGCTCCTTCACGAGGTTTTGAAGCCTTGAGTTTGACATTATGGCCGTCGCCATCTTTGTTTTTGACCATCACCATATTATTGTTTTGGACGTCGCCATCTTTGCTTTGGAAGTCGCCATTTTGGTTTTTGTAAGTTGCCATCTTGGTTTCTGAATGTCGCCATCTTGGTTATTGGTTATATATGCTCGAGAAGACACTTTTTTTGTTGAAATTCAATTAACTTTCATGAAGTGAAAACACACTGGGAAAGGATTAAAGTTGTCAAACAGAAACACGGACAACTCCCAGACCGGACAACACCGTGGTAGAGACCTGTCAATCACGAGGTAGCCCCGCCCTAAAGTATACCCTGCTTTCTGGTGTATTTTTTTGTCTTTGACATCCAACAACATACCAGTTTATAAATGAGACAAAATCACACAGCATAACATATCTCCTATAACACACATAGGTTTGTCTCCACTCACATGGCAGAATACATTGACTATATTTAGTCATTCAGCTACAACGCTGTTGAAGTAAATTCATTCTCTCTCTCACTTTTCCTGTAAATGTGTGAATATGTGTCTCCAGTGTGTGTGTGATTGAATATAATTGGCTCCGGCAGGAATTCACCACTTTGTCGACTTCCTGCAAAAATTGACAACTTGGCAAAAAAAGAAAAGCATCTCCAAGCAGCAACAGACTAACCGACCAATCACGCGGCCGCTTGCCGCCAATCGGCAGGTTTTATTTCCCACTAACGTCCCAAAGACGGACAGGTGACACAGACAGACTCTCCTCCCAATTGAAGTCTCATTGTGTCAGCAAGGAATAAAGTTTTCTGCTTCATTAGGTTGTCGCCCCATTTGTCCAGTAATTAAATATTAATTAGCCCCGCCCCTCTTGTTATCTGGCTCATCTGATTGGTCGTTAGTGGTGTCAACATCAGTCTGATTGTGGAGGTCGGACTGTAACGAGGAGCTTTAAACAGATTCCTCCTCTCATCCATCCATCAAGGTTTTGACTTCTCTCGGCCAATCAGATGACTCCGTATGTCGCCACGTTAGAACGTCGCCACCAATCACAGAGCACATCCATCACTGTAATGAACACTGCTGTGTGTGTGTGTGTCATTTCAGTTCATGTGTCACAGTCAAAACTGCCAGAACACACACACACACACACACACACACACACACACACACACACACACACACACACACACACACACCTAAACACACTCACACACACACAAACGTGTTTTGCTAGCAAACTGAGGTCTGCCAACACTTCAGGTTTGTTCAAACACCAAACTCAATGTAAAAAATTCAGTTTTTATTGTATTTTTTATTCTTTCTATATATATTTATTCTACACTGTGAAATATAATAAATAAACTTTCAGCAGCCAAAAGAAACATGGCGTATAAACACCGATAACACCAACACATTCTCCGCCCAAATGAGTAAAATAAAACGTGGTTTGGTCAGTAAACTGACACATCAGTGAGTTTGTGCTCATTACAGTATCTTTTCAAAATAAACTTCCGTTTTCACATGAAGTTAGGTTTCGGAATCAAAAAACTGTCCTTTAACGAAATTCAAAATCCTTTAATTTTGGTCGATAATTTAGGGAAAAGTCTAAATGTCTGAAATAAAGTCTGTGTTTAACACAAGCTGAAGAGATTCTAACATCAAAGTGGATTTAACGAGTGAAGATTATCTTGATGAACTAAATGTGTAAGAATCATAAACGTTGGTTTGATTATTTTATGTAATAATCCAGAATCTAATGAAAGAATCCCCTTTTATTGTGGAGGGAACCAGTGATGCTGACTTCCTGTTGGACAACAGCAATACGTCATCCCTGCTTCATTTAACTACAACGTTCCTGGTTCAGTTCCACGCGTCTTGAGAATATCTTAACTTGCTAATTAAAGGCAAAAGATACACAAAAATCCTAAAATAAAGGAAAGTATTCCATCTGAAGTTTAATATTACAGACGGTCTCTTCCATCTCGTACAAAAGACTTCACAATAATTGAATTAAATGATTCCAGAAGAGAACCCTTTAAACACACACACACACACACACACACACACACACACACACACACACACAGCCTCTAACACACACGTGTGTTAGAGGCTGTGAAGAGGAAACATCATTTATTCAATATTCCATTAGCTTCTCATTTGAGGCGAGAGACTCATTTATTCTCATCAGGAGAGAGAAACAGGATATTGTGTATTAACTCCATCAGTGTAATGATGTGGAGCGTTTATAGAAAGTTTATAATGAAAAGGCTGCACGTGTGTGTGTGTGTGTGTGTGTCTGTCTGTGTGTCGGGGTGGAGGTGATGCCTGACGAACATGTCTGTAGATCTCCCAGCAGCCACTGGGGGACGCTGCACGTCTGTCCATCAACACAAACAACTTCTGCTCAGCTCAGACTGAAGTGTTTCCTTCCTCCTGGCCTACCTCCTTGGCTCCTTTCCTTTCCATCTCTACATTCTCTCCTTGTTTCCTATTTCCTTTCTTGCTTATCTACTTAAGTCGTGTCCATTTTTCTTCTTCCTTTCCTTTCCTGCTTTCCTTACCGGCCTTATGCGTTCCTTCCTCCACTCCTCCTTGTGTCATGTTTCCTAGTTTCCTCCTCTGCTTTGACATTTCCTTTTACATCTCCTCCTTCCTCCATTTACTTCCTTACCTTGTCTTTTGCTTCTGTCCTTATCTACCTCTTTGTTTCCTTTTCTACTTCCTCATTTCCTCTTGTACCGCCAGTAGTCCTCATAACCTCTCTTGCCTCCCCTTTTTCTCCTTTCCTTCCCCTCAATCCTCATTTCCTTTCGTATGTCCTCCTGTCCTACATTCCTTATCTGCCCTCTCCTTTCCTTCCTTTCCTACCGACTCATTCATTGATGTTTTGTCATACTTGTTTCCTTTCCTTGTTTCCTTCTGTATTCTTTCCTTCTTAATTTCAATTTCATTTGTGTCCTCTTAGTCTCCATTTACTGCCTCCTTGTCTCCTAAATTCCTTCACTACTTCCTTAATTCCCTCCATATCTCCTCCCTTCCTTCTTTCCTTTCCTACCTACTGATTTTATTTGTATCTTTGTATTTTCTCACTTCCTTCCTTTCCTTGTCCTCCTTGTCTTATCCATCCGTGATCCTTTGTTCATTTCCTCATGTCCCCCTTACCTCCTCCTTTCGTTACCTAAGTCCTGCCTCCCTTTCCTTCTTCCTCTTACCCTCAAACTTCCCTTTTCTACTTCATAATTTCCTTCCCTACTTTCTTGTTTTCCTTTTGTTTCATGTCCTATTTACCGAAACATCACCTCCTCCCTTCCTCATTTCCTTACCTTTCTCCTTAATCCCTCATTTCCTTCACCACTTCCTTATTTACGTTTCTATTTCCTCCTTCTCTTCTTTCCATCCTTCCTCCTTTTTCTTGCCTTCCTTCCTCATATTCTCTCCTGTACTTTATAACTTCCTCCTTGTTATTTCCACTTCCTTATCTCCTTCCATAATTTTAATACATATCTCCTTGTGGCCATCTTTCATCTTCCACCTCAATGTTTCCATCGACATCGCCTCCTTTCCTCCTTTCCTTCTCCTGGCATGATATTCTTCCATACTTTTCTCATCTCCTTTGTTTCCTCATTTCCTTCATTCCCTTTTCTTTTGCTCATTTCCTTCCCTGCCTCCTTCTCCTCCCAGGAACAGAGGTGTCATTTCTCAGACTCTCCTCTAACTTCCAGCAGATAAATGAATGGGTGTGAACAGATGGGTGGCCTAGTTTCAGCCTCTGTCTCCTCCTCCTATCGATTCCTCTGTCCTTCTATCAATAACCCATCATGGATCCATCAGTCTGTGTGAAACAGGAGGAGGAGGAGAAGCTCTCTGAACCTCATACTGTAGTTCGTATTAAATGCTTTAAAGATGGAAGATATGATGAAAAAGAAACAGCAACTGTCTGAACTTTGGGTGAATTCTTTTGTCCTTTAAGTGTTGGAGCATGAATCCTTGTCGCTGCTTCGCCAACTTTCTGACATGAAACTGAATTATTCACAGAAGTTACCCCAGTGAAGATGATATCTGATAATCAGTCTGTTGGAGTTGTGACTGTGAGCATGTTAGCATGCTGATATTAGCATTTAGCTCCAAACAACAGACACTTTATATGTGGAGTGTCAAGAAAACCCATTTTATTATCTGTTACTTTTAGAGATCAAATGCAACTGTTAAGGCCTAACACACCGGGGGG
>NW_022280051.1:6491361-6492568 GCF_004355925.1 Anarrhichthys ocellatus | reverse complement strand
AACTAAACGCGGGAACTAAACGCGGGAACTAAACTCGGGAACTAAACGCGGGAACTAAACGCGGGAACTAAACGCGGGAACTAAACTCGGGAACTAAACGCGGGAACTAAACGCGGGAACTAAACTCGGGAACTAAACGCGGGAACTAAACGCGGGAACGAAACACGGGAACTAAACACGGGAATTAAACACGGGAACTAAACTCGGGAACTAAACACGGGAACTAAACACGGGAACTAAACTCGGGAACTAAACACGGGGAATTAAACACGGGGAACTAAACACGGGAACTAAACACGGGAACTAAACACGGGAACTAAACACGGGGAATTAAACGCGGGAACTAAACGCGGGAACTAAACGCGGGAACTAAACGCGGGAACTAAACGCGGGAACTAAACACGGGAACTAAACACGGGAACTAAACTCGGGAACTAAACACGGGAACTAAACTCGGGAACTAAACACGGGAACTAAACACGGGAACTAAACACGGGAACTAAACACGGGGAATTAAACACGGGAACTAAACTCGGGAACTAAACACGGGGAATTAAACACGGGAACTAAACACGGGAACTAAACACGGGAACTAAACTCGGGAACTAAACACGGGAACTAAACACGGGAACTAAACACGGGAACTAAACTCGGGAACTAAACACGGGAACTAAACTCGGGAACTAAACGCAGGATCTAAAGTGAGGTTTAAACTCGGAGAATTAACTTTAATTTCGAGCAAATCATTCAGGAACTAACAATGTACATTAAAAAGATGACAAAAGAAATAAAGAGACTAAACTGACATCGTGAACTAAGAGGTTTAAATGAGACTCTTGGGAAACTTCCCACAGGAACTAAAGACTAAATTTAAAAGTGACACTGATGATCTTAATTAAATCTACAAGTCAAACGTTTGAAGTCTGAAGTTATAATTACATCTGATAAATTCAACATGTCAAACCGTCCTCTTCTGTTCTTTGACTAAAAACTACATTTTTTAAGTTTTCACAGGTGAATCCTTCATGAACGGCTCTTCTTCTCTGGAGGTCGACCTTGGCTCTCCTCCTTTGTCTTCTTCTTTTCCTCTTGCGATTATCTCCGGATCAGCGTAATTACAGCTCATTCATCTTTGCTGCCAGAACTCAAGGACTTAGACGACACACACACACACACACACACACACACACACACACACACACACACA
>NW_022280051.1:6460563-6491351 GCF_004355925.1 Anarrhichthys ocellatus | reverse complement strand
CACACACACACACACACACACACACACACACACACACACACACACACTCATTTCTCCTTGTTACAGAAAGTTAATTTAGGGAAATACTTCTTTAATTGTGATTCATATCTGGATCATTCATAATAACCTCTTCAGACACCAAGTGTGTGTGTGTGTGTGTGTAGTCATTAAAGTGTAGAAGCTGCCCGTTGTGGAGGAAGTGTTGGGACAAGGTCTTCTTATGTTGACCTTTTCTTCATATCTTTTTTGTTCAATATAAGGAGAGACGCTACAGGTGAAAAGGGTAAAAATAAAATCAACTATCACCATGACACTTATTTGATTACTTATGTTAAGACATTTTATTTTAAATTTGCAAATGAGGCATTATCTAATGGTAAATTTTGGTGAATTTAGCAGAAATCTAAAGACGCAAACAGACAAAGTAATAAAATAAATGTTTTATTTCCTCTAGTCTGATAGAAGATGTGTTATGGAAGCAAAATAGTGCATCAAAAACATGTCATTTGCCTGTAATTGCGTCGCTTCATTAAAGATGAAACATATTATTTCAGCCTTAATGAAGTCAGAAGTGCAGAAATGTAATAAAGTTCGTGTCTGGCCGGCTTTGAACCTGCGACCACGTAGTCAAATGAACAAATAGAATCAAATGGAACCTGAAATGAATTTAGAAGTTTCTAAACAAAGTGTTTCTGATGTTGTGTTCACTGCCCTTCGTATCGCTCGCTAAGCAGAGCATCCATCACACCATCCATCACCATCGAGAGGAAGCACACAAGAGACGCATCACAACCAGAGATTTGACTGACAAGAGGAAAGAGAAGGGAGGAGAAGGGAGGGCGAGAGAGGAAGGGAAGAAGGAGAGAAGAAGGGAAAATAGTTAGAAGGTGAAAGAAGAAATTAGAAGAAGAGAAGAAAAACAGAGGAAAAGTGGAAGCTATGAGATGGTGGACAGGAAACCAATAGAAGAGGAGGAGAGGAAGGTGGAGAAGAAAAAGAAGAGGAAATAGGAAAGGAAAGAAGGAGACCAAAGGAGGAGAAGAGATTGGAAGACACAGGGAAAAAGGGGAAGAAGTCGAGAGAAAGGACAAAGACAAGAGCTGGAAGGAGACATCAGGAAGGATAGAAGAGGAATGAGAGAGGAGGAAGGAGAGGAGAAAGGAGAGAGGACAAGGGGAGAAGAGGAAGGAGAGGAGAGGAAGGTGTAGAAGAAAAGGAAGAGGAAATAAGTAAAGGAAAGGAGACAGGGATGAAAAAGGAAAGGAGACCAAAGGAGGAGACGAGATTGGAAGATGTAATGAAAGAGGGCGAGAAGTCGAGAGAAAGGAGGAAGGAGAAAGACGAGCGGAGAAAGGTAAGAGGAGGAAAGAGAGAGCAGGAAGGAGAGAGCAGGAAGGAGAGGAGGAAAGAGAGAGGAGGAAGGAGAGGAGGAAAGAGAGAGGAGGAAGGTAAGAGGAGGAAGGAGAGAAAAGAGTGAAATGAATGAAATGGAGCTGTGGAGTGTTTCTGCCACAGAGGAAAGTGGAGAGCAGAATAATTCAGTTTTGCTGAAGTCAAGGTGAACTTGTAAATTGTGCTGTAATTCCCAAAACACACACACACACACACACACACACACCACACTCTCACACACACACACACACACACACACACACACAAACAGCAGCTGACAAAGAGGATGAAGGCAAATCCAGAGAGAGAGAAGAAATGACTAGAAAAAGGAAAGAGAGAGAGAAAGAAGATAAAACTATTCAGAGGAGAGGGTTGGTGGGTGTGTGTGTGGGTGTGTGTGTGTGTGTGTGTGGGCGTGTGTGTCGCTGCAGCCTGCATCCACTTCC
Source organism: Anarrhichthys ocellatus (assembly GCF_004355925.1). NCBI lineage: Eukaryota > Metazoa > Chordata > Actinopteri > Perciformes > Anarhichadidae > Anarrhichthys > Anarrhichthys ocellatus. Next base: position 6,489,513 of record NW_022280051.1, on the reverse strand, counting down.
TGTTTGTTTTATTTCCAAACATAAAAACGTATTTCTCTCTGTAGATTTAAAACGTAAACGTACTTCTGTCATTCTTCAGGTCAGCAGGAGGTGAGGTCAGCTTGATAATCTCCACCAGCAGCCTGAAGGCCTCGGCTGCAGGAACACACAGCTAACGCACGTAAAAAGGAAACTACACCGCGGTCACGTGGGTGCGAGTATGGTAAAAGCTTCTAAGCGTCACTAGAAACGTAAAGCCGAGGCAGCCAATCAAATCGAGCAAGAGGCGGGCTTTACTGCTTTACCCCTGACTTCCTGTTTTGATGCCGATAGATGTGATTGGAGCGGACATTGATGTTTGCGTTTCTTTATATAACGATGAACTATATATTTTCACCTCCGCATTCAACAGCAAGAGCTCGATGTCGGCATTGCATCCATTTTTACCCGTTATTTACATTAGATCGCCTGGTTGCGTATCACCCCCCCGCTCCACCGACCCCCAGCGGTGCGTTTACTGACCTGTTTTATATCGTAGAACCAAACGTTGGAATCTCTTCAGCTTGTATTAAACACAGAAACTTATTTCAGACATCTGGAGTTAAACAGCACATTCATAAAACACACAAAGGGCATCTTGTCCTTCCTTCTTAACGGGTTCATTCTTCTTCTTCTCTGTTGCAAAATTGTTTGTCGTTGTTGCACCTTCATCCTGCCACATTTAATTATCCTCCTTTCATCCTCTTCCTTCACGCCCAAACAAACTAACGTGATATCGCTGTGACTTCTTCTCCTTCGCGTCAATTTCAGAATTCACCTTGAGTCAAAGCCCTCGTTTCATATTTAATCACCACTTTGATTCCACTTCAGGTTCCTCTGAATGTCTCTTGGCTGACATTAAAAGCCTGCTTCATCGCGGCGATAAACAAGAGGCTAAATTTGTCTCCAGATTCGGATGTTTAGAGGTGAGGAATGGAAACCACCTGGAGGGGAACAGAACTCCAACAAGACGTTTTATTGACTTTTTATTTTTTCGACCCGTGAGGCTGACGGACTGTTTTCGAACAGAATTTTAATTTAGTTTCCTGAAGCGGGCGGCTCGGATATTGAAAAGTAAGCAGGGGTTACAGATGTGTTCACAGATGAGTATTTCATCTATGTCGAACTTTAAAAGCTGCAATATGTTTGCTGCGTTTTCATCGTATTATCGTCTGGTGGACGGATTGAGAGCAGCTGACGCTAGCGGGTCAGTTACTCTGAGCTCAGTCAGAGAGGGAGACGGAAGAGAAACAGATGGCAGAATGATTTGTATGATACAATTAAAAAATACAGGAACGGAAGGAGGGAAGAGAAATACAGCAAGACAGGAATACAGACGAGGAGAGAGGCAGACAGAAATAAATGGAGGGAGAAATACGAGTTTAAATCGGTAACGACAGCTGAATGTCTTCACTGTCGACTCAGTTTGCAACACTGTCAGTGTGTTCAAGTCTGTCAGGAGAACTGATCTGTCAGAGTGAGACTTCACCTCCCTCCTTCCTCTGTCAGACTTCCTTCACTCTGACTCTGTATCTACCTCTTTAAATGAGGTGTGCTACAGTGTGCAGACTGGTTCTATTTGTCTCGCCGAGCGCCAACCTCCGAGTCTGAAAAGTTTTATTCGCCTAAAAATATCTTATACAGCATTCGGTTGTACAAAGCTCCACCCTCTCGTGTCACTTCTGGTTGAAAAAAGGTGGCGACGCCCAAAAACCAAACAAGATGGCAACGGCCAAAACCCAAGATGGCTATTGCTTAAAACACAAGATAGCTATGGCCAAAACCCAAAATGATGACAACCAAAAAACAAGATGGTGACGATCACAAACCAAGTTGATGACAGACAAAACCCAAGATGGCGACGGCCAAAAACCCAGAATACAAAAGAAAAAAACCAAGATAGCAATGGCCAAAAACCAAGATGACAATGGTCAAAAACCAGGATGACAATGGTCAAAAACCAGGATGACAATGGTCAAAAGCCAAGATGACAATGGTCAAACACCAGGATGACAATGGTCAAAAGCAAAGATGACAATGGTCAAAAACCAAGATGACAATGGTCAAAAGCCAAGATGACAATGGTCAAAAACCAGGATGACAATGGTCAAAAGCCAAGATGACAATGGTCAAAAACCAAGATGACAATGGTCAAAAGCCAAGATGACAATGGTCAAACACCAGGATGACAATGGTCAAAAGCCAAGATGACCAATGGTCAAACACCAGGATGACAATGGTCAAAAGCCAAGATGACAATGGTCAAAAACCAAGATGACAATGGTCAAAAGCCAAGATGACAATGGTCAAAAGCCAAGATGACAATGGTCAAAAGCCAAGATGACCAATGGTCAAACACCAGGATGACAATGGTCAAAAACCAGGATGACAATGGTCAAAAGCCAAGATGACAATGGTCAAAAGCCAAGATGGCGAAATACCAGAAAAAACTTGAGGCTTCAAAATCCACAAACGGATGGATGCCGTCACGTTGACGATGCCCACTTCTTATAAACAGTCCATGCCGCTCAGATACGTGAAGTAGCCTCCTGGTGGCAGCGAGGATGAAACCAAAACACAAATAAATGTTCTTGTTTCTGCTACTTTGGATTGAATCCAATAAACAAACTATCAAAATGTTCAAAGACCATGAATGTATCTTCTATCACCTCTCCAGGTACAAGTGGTACTACGAGACATGACTGCTAATGTCGGTTTACTTTTAAATGTTTTAACCAACCTTCTGCTCAGATCTTACACATTACACCTTTAACGACTCTTCTCTGAATAAAGTTTTTCATTATCTTGTAACAGAAGCTAAATCATCCCCGTGTTGTTCATTTGTATTGAGGTGTGAACTGATTATTAGATTGTGTGTGTGGTGTTCATTTCTCTTTGTCTCTGCTCGGCGGCTGTTAAAGCGGTTTAACATTCACAGAGTCTCTTCTTCTTCCTCCTCGGTTCTTCAGGTCTCCTCGTGAATACGGAGCAGCTGTTATCTGAGCGAGCTGGAGATAATTGGTGGACAAGTTGAGTTTCGACCGAAATCAGAAATCTAAATTTGTTTTTTTCCATTACAGAAACAATCTCTTAGGAGTCCTTGTCTCTTTCTGAGAAGTGTGTCCGTCTGTTAGCATGCTAACAACACAATCTATAAAAGATAAGTGGAGCCTTTTAAAGTGTTTTTGTTTAGGATTCTTCAACTGTGTTATTTTCCCATCGAGATGATCACAACCCTGAAATTTGAATTAACTTAACTCTGACGTGATTCTTTTTGTTTCCACTGAAAACATGACGGAGTCAATGTAATTCCACCTTTAACCAAAACTGCCTCATTTGTATTTCATCCTGAACACTAAACGATCACATTTTAATTTCCCTTCAGCAAACCAATCAGTTCTGCTGGCTGAGACTTAGTCATGCGTATAATGAGCTGTCAGCCAATCACAGCCCGGCCTGGGGCCAGAGGTGGAGGAAGTGTTCAGATTTAGCATTTAGCATTTCTGCACTGAAGTATTTCAAAGCAGATTCCTACTAGATGTTGTGAGTAAGTTCCAGAAGTGATGGAGGAAGTATTCAGATACTTTACTGTAGTAAAAGTACTAACATAGGCAGTAAAAATACTTTGCTACTAGTAAAATTGTTCCAATTAATATTCTATCATTACATTATTAATTACTCATACATTAATGTAAAAGCACGATGAGCTGGAGCTCGTTTTAAACCATTAACTTCAGATTATTATTCATTATGGAGCAATCTGCTGATTATTTTAATCGATTGATTGTTGGATTCGTAAAAAACAGAATCAAGTGTATCAACAAATTGTTTTAGGTATACTTGAACAAACTGTTGGGAAATTGAATTTATACCAAGATATCCTATGTTATAAACTCTTTTTTCAATGTTTTGTTAAATACATCAAATACTGCCGCTTGGCCTTCAAGCTATGAGCCTCAACCAATAGTTTAATTAAATGCATGGTGTTCTTTCAAAAATAAACAAAGTACTCTAGTACAGTAATTGTACTGGTCACATGAGATATTTTACTGCACAACAAGTACTTATAATGTGAATACATTCAGAGCATTAATATGGCAGCAAAGAACTATAATCTGTGTGAAGGTATAGAGGAGTAAAGTCTAGCCGAGACTGTTGCAGTAGAATGAGAGGTTTTCTAAAGGGACACTACCACGTTAGTCCACAGGGGGCGCCACAATCCCCACAACATGAAAGTTCTTCATAGTAGCTTTAAGCAGGAGTCTGCATGCAGCAGTATTTCCATCGATGAGATGATGTTTGTTTGCCGTTTGTGAGCGCACCGAAGAAATGATAATTAGATCAAATTAGGAACATCTGTGTTCAAACAAACACATGTTGATTGTCCTCGTCCGGCCTTTTTGCTGTGCGTGTTTGTTGTTGTTGTATTTTTCCATCTGCAGCAGCTGTTTCCTGTCTTCAGGCCACTTAAATATTTCTCCCTCCTTTCCATCCTTCCATCTTTTTTTTTCCTTCTGTCACACTCATTCTCTCTGAATTTTTTTCTGGTTTGAATTTATTTCCCCAGGTTGTTCTTCACGCCTCCACACACACACACACACACACACACACACACACACACACACACACACACACACACACACACACACACACACACACACACACACACACCAGTCTGCCAGGCTGTGATTAGAGACGAAGTATGGAAGAGGATGAAAAAAGGAGCAGACTCTCAGATGCTTTGAGCAACAAAACACAGCTGATAGACTGCTGTGTGTGTGTGTGTGTGTGTGTGTGTGTGTGTGTGTGCGTGTGTGTGTGTGTGTTTGCAGTTATTCAAGCTTACTTTTCAGCAACAGCTACATTTAAATAATTCACTTCAGTTGTTTTCCTCATTTCAGTTGGACAGAAAGACAGACAGGTGTGTCGGGCTGATTGATTTCTTTCGGCCGGAGGGAAAAATTCTTCTTCTTCTTCTTCTTCTTCTTCTTCCTTTCTGTCTTTTTTTCTTCTCCAGTTTGTTGTTTCTTTCCTCGGGCGAAGGAAAACAATTCCCCTCCTCTCCTCTCTCTACCTTTCAGGTTTATAGGTGCAGAGAGTATAAATCAAGCCAATGCAAATGAATTGCATTCAAGCCAACCTCGTCTATTTATAACCGGGCCTCCTGATTGGCTCTCGAGGAGCCATTTTGGATCTTTCACACAGTCGTCATGTGTTTCCTGCCGCGAGCCTCACAAAGACCAAAACTAATGGTGCGGTCATGCACTCTTCATTAACTCGCAAAGCCAGAATTGTTCCAGATCACCAGCAGGCAGTTTTCTTTTCCTGGAACAGCCAATGAAGCGGTGAATCCCAAAGGAAACATCAGACGAGTGCCGCTATTATTACATCACATTCTGTGAAGCATGAATTTGTCCATAAAACGTACATTTCTATGAGAAAATGTGGGTAAATGACCTACGGTGGAATGCAACTCAGTACATTTACTTAAGTATTATTTGAGGTATTTATATATTTCTACTCCACCACACAGAGGCTTTTAAAAGACGATGTCAATGTTCACAGTTTGTTTCTGCTGCCCTTAGGTGGCCAAAAACATCAGTCATTGCAGGTTTAAGTCAGGCGGCCACCAGCAAAGTGAAGCCAAAGCTTCATGTGTTAAAGCTGCATTCTCTCTAGTGTCCACCAGGGGGCGACTCCTCTGGTTGTATAGAAGTCTATGAGAAAATGACTCTACTTCTCTCTTGATTTATTACCTCAGTAAACATTGTAAACATGAGTTTATGGTCTCAATCTCTAGTTTCAAGTCTTCTTCAATACAGCATGATGTTCATTTAGTACATTATGGTCCATTTAGAGTCAAACAGACCATAAAGCAGGGGATGCTTTAGGGCGGGGCTACACGGTGATTGACAGGTCTCTACCAGAGACGTATACTGCGTCTCTACGTCACTCCTCAGTCCAGATATGGTCACCGAGGTCACTGCTGGGCTGCTTTGTTTTAACCATATTTCTACGGTTGCATGTATAAACTTTCATGCATTATAACCACATTATTCTTTACGACTGAGCACTGATTTTAAATGACCAGAAAGAGAGCTCTCCATTTCCTTCTTCAGCCTCCTGCAGGCAGAGCAGTGTGTGCTTAAAGGTTAACGCCGCGTCTCTGTGGGCCTCTTTGAAAGCTGCATTCGATGTCGACACCTTGTTGGAGAAACACTGTTTATTTCTCCCAAATCACATTCCTGTGTTCCATATTGTGTGTTGTGCTTCAGGAGTGTTTCTCTCTGCAGCAGAGCGCTGACTCACTGCAGGAGGTTTTTTAACAGTTAAATAAAGAGCAGTATTATAAATAAAATGTTTTGTCTTTGTTGTGCTTATTGTTAGAGAGCAGAAACTTTGTGTTTCTATTAAAGCGTCCAGCCATGCAGAACCGTCTGTAACAGGAATTTAAAAATGTCACGTCGCTTACAGAGGAGCCACAAACACAGAGTGTGTGTGTGTGTGTGTGTGTGTGTGTGTGTCTTTGACTTCAGCATATTCTCTCTACAAAAGCCTCACAAGGGATTGTAATGATGATTTAAAGATTTTAAGATAAATGACAAAATAAATATTTCACTGGCATTTGTAAAGTTTGATGTATTTTTGATATAAAGGTTAGATGTGATGTTATTTTAATAAATGTGTGTGTGTGACCATGTCTCAACAACTAAACTGCACTCTTAATAAAGTTTCGAGGGAAAATAGTCGTATTTTCTCCCGGACTATGGTCGCAGTTTTAAACAGTTTGCAACACGTGTTTAACGTTGTACGTTCACACAAAACAAAACAAACACTACCAAACTACTTTATAACGTTAACGTAATAAAACTACTTGGTTGGCTTTAGTAACAAGAACTACATGTTTTTCTTGTTTGAAACGGGGCACAAACTGCAGTCTCCGTTTCTTTTTGCAGGCTGTTCTCCAGCGTTTGTAGCTATACCTCCGAAAAATAATGCGTAGCTATCCCACGTAATTATTCCGTATGTTTTCCACGTAATCATAAACGAGGAAGTATAAAGACTAAAAAAGCACGCACACGGTGGAATGGAGTGTAGGTGGACAGGTCCAACAAACAGAGATCTGTTCAGATTTATTTGTCACGTAACTTGAGTACATCAATCACGACCCTTCCTTAGTTATCGTAACCCAATCTTCTCCTCTACCTTACTTCGTATTTTTGTTGTTTAAACTTCACTGAGTTTCTTGTGAAGACAGAAGTTTATTTTGAAAATACTATATTCATGTAACCAGCGGAAATAAGACGCGTTTCTGGACTTTTGTAGGAAAACGCACAAAAAAACGTGGAGTAACTTTTCGTATCGTACGAATGAAGAAACGTTGATTTTTTGACGAATCCACCACGACCATCATCCCTACGAGGACTTCCTTGGGTTCATTTGAAGCTTATTTGGATACGTTAATATTCAAAAGTCAAAATAGTTTCTTTTGAAACATAATTCACAACGCAGTGGTGGAAAATGGAAAGGTCCTTTTTAGGCTGCTGAGGCTCATCTTCTGTCTTTCTGGGTGAAGTCACTGATGATCAGCTGCTTTCTTTCCTCTAACTTTCAGCATTTCTTCTCTATCGGGTTTCAGGTCGGGGGTTGAGGCGTCTCCCCAGGGGGGGAGAGGGAGAGTTGAAGTGGGGTGAGGAGGGAGAGCCGTGAGGCGAGAGGAACCTGGTCCACTGGAAGTAATTTACTGTGGTTTCGGCGGCGGCTTATCAACACGGTCAGCAGACGGAGCTGCAGCAGTGGATGTGACGCTCAGCTCAGGGAGGTCATTAAGGTGCTTTCTAAACTCTGTGAACACAGATATGATGCATGTATCTCTATATCTTTATCTTTAGATACAGCATGCCTTGTGCCTTCTGAAGACACCGTTATCTCCTTATAACTACAGAACGTGCCTGTTCGTCAAAACTTAAAATAAGTATGTTTTTAAATTGCGTAACAAACCACCCAGGAGACGGCTGTTTGAGTCGGGAGTGAGAACTTGTTGACGTAACTTAAAATAAGTCGATATGTTAAGTTTTGCTTTCACAACGGACATGAACCACGGCCTCCAAGGTGAAAGTCCTGCGTTTGCCAAAGTCATTGTTTTGCAGTCTTTGCATTTGAGTCCCAATTTGAGTCCAAAGTTATTGCGTCCTCAACAGTCATAATGCGCAATATCTTGGGCAATATATGTAAATATATTAACATGCTTACAAACTTAAAGTAAAATGTAAAAGTAAAAACAACTCTTATTTCTTTAAAGTACAGTTTGCTTGAAGTCAGTTTTGCAAACAAGAACACGTTCGATTTTTCTAAACTCGATATAATAACTTTGATTTTGGTTTAACCGGTGGTCAAAATGTAATTGTGTTTGAGGTGTTTATTTTCCATCATATCAGCTTCAGCAGGTTGAAACTGTCCAACCTTGACTGACAAATACGGATAAATAAATACGGATAAATAAATACGGATAAATACACAGAGGGATCATCAGACAGTCTCTTCTTGTCCCGTCAGTCGTCCTGCGCTCCCATTACTCTCCCTGTAAGAATGATGCTTAAATTGCTGTATATCTTCCTCTTGGCAACACTAATCTGTCACAGCCATGATTTACGACAACAAAACCCCACAGTACAGTGTGTGTGTGTGTGTGTGTGGGTGTGTGAGTGTGTGCTGGGGCAGAAATCGAAGGTAAAATTGCTCAGACAGAAGTTTTCAGGCTGTTGTGACAATAGATATAATTGCATAAAACAACATGATTGTGTTGTGTTGCACTGTGATCTGTTGTTTCATATTAAACACGAAGAGAAAAGCTGCTTTTAAAAATATTTTTTAATTTAAACTTTTCAACATGGCTGCAGTTCTTCCTTCTTTAATTGTCCGACGTCTACGGACCATGTTGCTGCCATTGTGACGCCAAGGTGCAATGTATTGGCTTTGATTGTCGAGGAACCATTGACATGCATCAAACAGTGCTATGAAATTATAATCTTAGCAGCAGTAGTCATAGTAATGAAAAAGGAAGATGTAAATAATGGAAGCGGAGCCTAAAGTCGGCTGTTTGTTCTCATGAGCAGTTTGGACGTGTTTCTAGTTGAATTACTTAACTAACGACTATGGATTAAGATATATTTATATATATGTAGCAATGTCATCATAGAGAAATCTACGTACTTCAACTAATATTTGTGATTTGAATACATAAGGAACGCTACTGAGAAGATACGGAATGATATAACAAACAATAAAAAGTAATGGACGTGCCCTTTAAGTTGATATCTTGAACTTGTTGGCTAAAAGTTTCTTATTTCCACATCCAGCAGTTACAGATCGACATGATGATTGATCAGGAGTCTTTGTGTTTGTGTCACTGATGAATGTGAGTCTCTCTCTCTCTTTTTGCTCCGTTTTGGTCTCCACCACTTCCAGACGGAAATATCTGTGCGTTTAGCTGCTTGACGAGGTCAAACCGCCTCACGGCATAAATCGATGCCTGGAAGCTAAACTACAGAAATATTACTGTACAAAACGGTGCTCTCTGTCACGTAACATCTGGTGGGTTCGTATTTTCTCTCAACTAAAAACAGGAACAGGTGAACCGCGATAATACGGAAGTTCTACATTTTTATTTTGAGTAGAAACTTAATGACTATCAGTAGGTAAAGGTCACTCTTTAGCGTTAGTTACTCGACGGCCTTCAGGTGATGATCTGAAACTGCTGTTTGCAGAGTTTCGTCTTAATATCAGGTTCATATCTGAATATTTCAAGCTCCATCATCATGCTTTTTATTCATCTCTATGAGACTCTCCTGCTTTTATCTTCTTTCCCTGACTGTACTGTGTTTACGTACCGCTTTGATCTTCTCCGTATGTATAATATATAGCGTCTGGAAGAGTCTCACCGGCCCTGTTTAAGTCCCAAACTGAAGCGCAGGAGGAAGAGGAGGAGGAATGAAAATAGAAATAAATAAGAAGAGAACAGAAAAGAAGAAGATGGAGGGATCAAATACCTTCTAGAGACACAAATTAAAAGAAGAAGGAAGAGAGAAAGAGGGTTGAAGAGGGTCAAGAGAAGCTGATGATAGAGTGAATATAGAATGAGAAAAGAGGAAGAGTGTAGTGGTGAACAGACGAATCACGTTCGGCAGTGACCTCCATTACCCACTCTCTCTCTTTGATGGATAGAAGGAGCACAGGAGGAGGCTCGCAGTTGTAAAAACATTACTTAAAGAAACTAGAATGAGGCCCAAGTGGATTTCTTCATTAAAGCTATTGGAGCTTCTGAGAGCAGAGTTATTACAGCGGATGTCATGTAAATGCAAAGGTTTGATTCCAGCCTCGGGACCTTCGTCTGTCATCAAAAAAATAAAGCTGCTTCCTGCTGCAGAGTAAAATGTGAAAGAAAAGGAAAACAAACAGAAAGCATCAGTAATCTCTGTGAATAAGTCAGTCGGCAAAGTTTCTGAAGCACAAATACGTTTCATATCAGCCTCGTATCACGCTTGAAGAACCGCACAATGCCGCATGTTTAACGTTGTGGAACGATTGTTAAGTTTAAGTTAGAAAGAAAGTAATAATAACGTAACAACAATCGATGGGCCGGTGTGTGTAGTCATCCAGAACCGTTACAGGACTTTGGGGTCAGTATGGGACATCCTTTCAGTACCAAAGGATGTGACCCAAACAGCTCTTTGTGTCGACTACTCGCATGTGTGAACAAGAAATTGTGGAGCGGGAGTTAACCGTAGTATTTTCAGCTCATTAGCTGTAGCAGCGCTGTAACATGCTAGTTGGTGAAGCCCTGTTAGTGAAGAATTATAGCCAACGAGCCACTGATGAATGTTTACATTTACAAGGTAACAACGTAACGTAACATTACAACGTAACGTAACAACATGAAGTAACAACCTAATACAACAATGTAACAAAATAATTTAACTATTTAGCAACATATGGTGACAATGTAATGTAACAATGAAACATAACAACATAACAATGTAACAACATAACGTAACAATGTAACACCGTTTTGCTGGGCCCGCTGGAGGTCAGGGAGGCACGGGAGAACCAGAACCAGGACTGAGCCGTTTTCTCTGGTGCTCTGAAACACGACCACTTTTGCTAACAGGGACCGCAAAAAACAACCCAAAATGAAAGGGTCCAGCATAGCAGTGCAAATGTGTGTGTGTGTGTGTGTGTGTGTGTGTGTGTGTGTTTGTGTGTGAGAGATAGATCAGCATCACTGTGTCACTCCAGCTGATATGAAGAGACGGAGAAAGTAACAGACCACACACACACTGTTATCTTGTGTGTCATCTTGTTCCATTAAAGAGCTTCTTCTCTCCTTATCAGCTCCAACCTACACACAAACACCCCCCCCCCCCCACACACACACACACAGAGCTTTCAGCAGCAAACAGATGAAAGGGGCTTATTTCTGCTGAAAAAAAAAGAAAGTCTGACCTTTTTTTATTTTTTTGTTTCTTACTTTGAAAAATAAATCAAATAGTTGCATCACGAAGTTGACATTTATGTGCAACGCCGGCCATAAAGCCGTTCTCATGTTGCTGCAACTGTATGAGAAGTGTATTGTAGAAGGGAGTTGATAGATTCCTCACATAAAGTAAAATCATCATCATTATCACCATTTTCTTGTTCTGGTTGGATTTAAGCTGCTCAGACTGTTTTGAAACGAGAGATTCAGAAGAAGAAGAAATTCTGCTTCCTGTTTTCTGAAAATTCACTTCTAGATTTATCTGGAGGAAGAAAATCACTATTTTCTCCTCTCAAATTTCTAAACCCAGTGAACCCACTGGATCTGTTTAGTTCCTAGCCTGCGTGTGAGTGTTTGTGTGTATGTGTGTGTGTGTGTGTTTGTAACAGTGCTCGTCTGATAATCAGCCACATTCCTACAGAGAGGAAGGAGGAAAGAACTATTGATATGGTAATATCTGTCAAACACACCCACATCCACCTCCCCCACACACACACAGAAGAATAGGTTTCATTTTGTGTCTCACGAACCTTTTTATCACATTAAAAGACTGAAACCTCTCATTAGAGACAGAGGGAGGAGAGGTGTTACATTTAAGTGAATTCATGCGAAATGAAAAGAAGTGAAGGTGTCGAAGCACGACTGCTCATAATTATTATTATTATTGCCACGTACATTTAGAGCCTTCGGAGCCTTTTACCACAGATTTTTCTGCATAATGAGCCTGTTCTCACAGGACGTCGGTTGTTCGTTTAGAAATGTGGCGGATCTGGAACACTTCAGGCCATGAAATATTCTTTGTTTAATGTTCTCTTACTCAGTCGGTGGTCTCTGACTGACCTGAGTTTCCTCTAACTAGACGTCTAACATTAGCAGCTTTGGTGCACATGTTTATGTCATTATGTTGTTCTACTGTGTTGGTTGTGTGTCTTCTATATTTGATTGTACAGCACTTTGATCAACTGCTTTTGATTTTTAATGTTCTCAATAATTAAATAAAGTAAATAAATATAGTGCTCATGGTTCTGCAACGTGTCCTCAGTTCATATAACATCTTACGAAAAGTCACTCCTTATTTTTTCTGTTTTCCTACAAAAGTCCAGCAACACGTGTTATTTTCAGCTTGTTACATGGAAACAGTCTTTTCAAAATAAACTTCCGTCTTGTTAGGTTGAGACAACAAAACTATTTAGTTAGGTTGAGACAACAAAACTACTTAGTTAGGTTGAGACAACAAAACTACTTAGTTAGGTTGAGACAACTAAACTATTTAGTTAGGTTGAGACAACTAAACTACTTAGTTAGGTTGAGACAACAAAACTACTTAGGTTAGGTACAGTTCTGTTTACAGTCAGTGTTTCTCAGCAGAATGTACGTAAATATGTGTTTAGTTTTGTTTGTTGCTGCTTTGCAACGTTTCTTTGTTTGTTAACCGTCAACTGTCGATCAGCTGATTCGTACTAGCTTTGTACCAAATTACCTGTATTTAAAAACGATTAAATGTTGAAAATGCTGTACAATCATGACTTGAAGCTAGTTATCTCTATCACTGTGTATTTGTGCAACTGGTGAAGATTACTTTCTAAACGTTCATCACATAATGTTCCTCTAAATTGCATCGTTTTCAGTCATGAAATGGAGCCAAACAGCTGTGAGAAAAACACAATGTTCATGTTGACACATTTTTGGCTCAGAGGAGTCTTTGTTTGCTCTGGTTTCTCTCCATCGACTCTGCACTAAATCACACCATCGCTACAAATCACACTGTTTAGTTTGAACGCAACATACTGAAACTTTTTTTGTTTTGCCGTTAATGAGCTTCCACACTGACTGAATCCCAAAACTAAGTATGTTTTACATTATTTATATTTATATATAGAACTCTCTTTAAACTGTAGGATTAAACACACAACATACAAACTAACTTACGCACACACACACAGACACACACTCAGAACACTGTAGTGATGTCAGATTAATAGTGCTGAGGTGCGTTCAGGGCCTCGGGCTGCAGATAGAACCTAAACCATCCATCAACCTGACTGCTCATATAATTACTACACACACACACACACACACAGCCTGTCATATTCTTGTGTTTTCTCCACTTGTCTCAAAGAAAACAACCAATTTCCTTTGAACATTTCAATTTAGCTTAAAGCTCTCTCTCTCCGTCTCTCTGTCTCTATGTCTCTGTCTCTCTCGGTCTCTCTCTCTGATTGGTTGAGGATTGCAAGCTCGTTATTGATTGGTCATTGACTGATGTGTCACAGGTCAGAAACAAGAAGACAAATACCATGAAGTTCAATTTTAACAGCAGCTTTCTGTATTTCAGATGTTCTAAACGATCGACACTCAAAAACGGGAAATTGATGTTTTATATTTGCTGGTTTTACGTTGAGCTCCGAATCACAATATGGTCGACTGCAAGATGTTAAATCACAGGTGTGTGTGTGTGTGTGTGTGTGTGGATGTTTTGTACATCAAAAGTTCCATAAAACATTTTCAAAACAAGAACACATCTGAAAACCTGTGAACAAGTGAGTGTTTTAAAGTCTGCTGTTCTCTGTGTGTTTGAAGTCCTGTTTCATCTAACTCCTCCTCCTCTGAAGAAGAAGAGAAAGAAGAACAAGAAGAAGGAGAAGCAGAAGAAGAGGAAGAAGCAGAAGAAGACTAAACATAAATGCGTCAGAGTTCATTTTTAGGTCTCACATGATGATGTCATTATAAAAGAGGTATTTTAATAATTTAACAGATTGATTTTCCTGTTTAATCTTGTTTTTATTCTCTAATTAAAGTCACCAAAGATAAGCAGTGAATCATCTCATATCTGTGACATCTGCTTTCTTGTAATTTACAAATTAATGATGTCATTTTGGCTCAATGTTTGATTTAATGATGTGATGTCTCATAATCTGAAGATATGAAGCCGGCGTTTTAATCAAGTGTTGCCAGAACAACATAACTTAATTATCTCCTAAGTTTTATTGTGAAACATCGCGTCAATGTACTGAGCACACACAATGTTTTTAATTGTCTCTTTTTATATCCTACTTTTCAGTATCGTCTCTGTCTCTTTACAGCTACAACTGTTTTGCTGTTGCTCCAATAATAACAAAAATAAGAAAGTGATTTATGTTCCTAGTGTCAAAAGTAAATCCTCTTTCACTGTAATGAAGATGAGGATCGATCAGATGTAAGCGGCACAGAAAGCTCTTTATTATTTCAGGAACATGGCGGCCGAGGAGCTGCTTTGTTACGTATTTAAAGGAACAGTGTGAAACATTTAGGGGGCTCTATTGGCAGGAATTGATTATCATATTAATAACTATGTGTCCTTTAGTGTTTGATCACCTGAAACTAAGAATCGTCGTGTCCTTGTGACCTTAGAATGAGCCGTTTGTATCTACAAACGGAGACGGCAGCCATGTTGCTACGGTAGCCCAGAACGGACAAAACTAACCCGTTCATGCTTCCTGACCGCAGTCTGAAAACACCGGAAACTAAACACGGTAAACCTCTGCTGGGTCTGGAGGAGCTGCAGCGCTTACTTCTGCACAAACCGTGACTTAAAACTATACATTCACTTGAAATCGTCACGGCTGAACTATGCCAACGCATTTTTAATGTTGTATTATTTTAATGGCTATTGATTATGAAGGTGTTTAGTTTAAAACACGAGAAGGTTTCAAACTTTCGTTTCCATGTAGAAATGCTTTGCATTACAGAGGCTTACAACTCTGTGTGTGTGTGTGTGTGTGTGTGTGTAAGGCGCTGCATGCGTGTGTGCGTGTGTAAGGTGCTGCATGCGTGTGTGTGTGTGTGTGTGTAAGGTGCTGCAATGCGTGTGTGCGTGTGTAAGGTGCTGCATGCGTGTGTGTGTGTGTGTGTAAGGTGCTGCATGCGTGTGTGTGTGTGTGTGTAAGGTGCTGCATGCGTGTGTGCGTGTGTAAGGTGCTGCATGCGTGTGTGTGTGCGTGTGTAAGGTGCTGCATGCGTGTGTGTGTGTGTGTAAGGTGCTGAATGCGTGTGTGTGTGTAAGGTGCTGCATGCGTGTGTGTGTGTGTAAGGCGCTGCGTGTGCGTGTGCGTGTAAGGCGCTGCGTGTGTGTTTGTAAGGCGCTGTGTGTGTGTGTGTGTGTAAGGCGCTGTGTGTGTGTGTGTAAGGCGCTGCATGCGTGTGTTTGTGTGTGTGGATTAGTTCTCTCTCTGACAGCAGCGAAACAAAGAAGCACAGATAATGTCACACTGTGTCCTCCTATCTCCTCCTCCCCCCTTTCTCCTTCCCTATCTCCCCTTTTTCCCGTCACCTTCCTCTCCTCTCCCGACTCCCTCCTCACTTATCCGTTTCCTTCCTAATCCTCCTTTCTTCTCTTCTCTCTCGCAGGCCGATTTCAATATGAATGAAAGTTGAGCTGATTTTCCTCGAGGCGAAGCACACGCTTACAAACACACACACACACATTCTCACACACACACATGCAGCGCCTTACACACACACACACACACACACACACACACAAGCTAAATATTCATTTGCATTTTTTAGTCTCTGCAAACTGAATTAATTAAATTTCTGTTCGACTTCGTTCACACTGAGACGCCAAAACTGGGCTCACTATATATGTGTGTGTGTGTGTGTGTGTTGCAGTTTGAATTGAACATAGGTGGGGGGTCAGATTGAGCGTTCAGGGCCTGAATATGAGCTAATGTAATGAGAGCATCCTCTGCTTTCGTTTCTGTCCAACAACATTGTGCGTATTGTGCCATTTCACCATGGCAACAGCGACTCCTGCGCTCTGATTGGACTCTGAGGATTTTGCATAGTTTAAGATTTCTGATTCCATGTCAGACCATTTCCATAACTTCGTGAGAGAAGCAGTGGAGACAATGAAGGATGGATTTTACTAACGACATTCCCATCAGCCTCAGCTGCTCTTTGTGTTCAGTGCTAATTAGCTAACGTTAGCATTTAATCACGTTAGACTGAAGCTTTGTTTATAATCACGTTTGGCATCGTGTAGCTACGAGAACGCATGGAGGCCTTAATGCTCAACGTGATGTTTGTTGCATTGTTCTTAACAAACAAAATTAACCGTGAAGAATCAAAAGGACGATGAGTTTAACCGGCAAAACGCCAGAAAATGAATATCCACAATGCTGAGGAGGGATTGTAATAATCTGTAAACTCATCTCATATTCATGAACTACTTTATTGTCTTTATAAAAGATCTGTAAAGACAGAAGTCAAGTATTAACTGTATTAATAATAAACAAATGTTAAAATGTTTCGTCTGCCGCGACCACTCGCTACGTTAGCCTGAATTTAATTAAAATAATACAGGATATCACACGTTAAACCTGTTCTGCATGACCATTTATGTCAAAATATGTTGTCAACAATATAGGAAATGACACCGTGAGGATTTAAAAGGAGGGAAACGTGCTCCGACTCCAAAAACAAACAAACAAACGAAACACCAACATCTGTATTCCCCCAAAACATGGTGCTCCGCGGTAACGCGTCTCTGACAGCTGGATGGACTAGCGGCGAGGGGCGGGGCTTAGCAAAGGGTCGATTGTGACGGACAGGAGCAGGTGATCTGCATTTGATTGAAGGAGTTTATAAAAGCTGCTCTAAAATGTTTCAAATAAACTTTGTTAAAGTAATAAAATAGTATAAAACATAAATATACAATAAAAAATCTAAAATAAGTACAGTTTTAATACTGCTCAGTAATGTGATGTGAAACACTTATTCTGTATTATATATATATATATTATATATAATATCTAAATTATATCTATATTATATATTATATCTATATTATATATATTATATATATTAAGTGGTTCTGGTGTAACTGGTGAAGCTGTTACCATGGCAGCTGTGGATTTAACTTGTTATCAGGAAGTGAATTACAGTTTCCTCTGTGTGTGTGTGAGGGTGTGTGTGTGTGTGTGGTGTGTGAGTGTGTGAGAATGTGTGGCGTGTGAGTGTGTGAGTGTGTGGTGTGTGAGTGTGTGTTATCTAAAATAGGATTCCTCTGAACAGACATTTAGAATAACCTACACCAATCCGTCTTTCCTTTTATTCTTCCCTCCTCATCGGTGTCCTTCCTCCTTTTCTTTATCGCTACCTTCCTCTTCCTCTTATTTCTACACCTCCACACGCTGCTGCTCCTCCTGGTTATAAACTCACCATTTTGCCAGAAAACGACAGATTCAATTTGGTTTGTCTCTTTCTCGTTCATTAAACAACAAACTACTCCCGCTCTCTCTCTCTCTATCTTTAGCTCATTTCTCTCTGTCACATTCTTTCCGAGTCACTCACTCTCTCTCTCACACACACACACACACACACACACTATCCAGGGAGTGTGATTTCCCATGATGCCGTTGGGAAAAGAGTGGAGTCATTGAAGAGTAAGGGCCTGACAATTTGACAAATTGAATCTCTTGAAATATTCACAAATTCAACACATTTTTTGTGTGTTTGTGTGTCAGCAAGAAAACAACGGCAATAGAAAGTCGATCAGGATCCTCTTTCGTGATCGACACACAAATTAAACGCATCCGTGCAACTGGTAGTCAGAGCTGGAGACGAATATTAAATATTTAGACAGCAAACACAAACACAGGACGTCCAACCATGAGGCCGCACGTCCCGGAGGGATGTGAAGTGAAGCGTTCGTCACGGTTTCCCTAAAAGTAACTCAGTGGTTTTGTTGCCTAAACTTAACTCTACATAGTCATTTCAAGCGCAACCATGACGTTCTTCTGAAAATTAATTGAGTGGTTTCGTTGCCTGAACCTTACTGTTTCTTTGAGAAAGATTGTCCTGAAAAAGAAGTCGTGCCGAGCGACACGAACCCCCCCCCCCCCCCACAATTCATGCATTGCATTTTGTGACTATTTCACAAACAGCCCTGAGTCTGTGTTTGTGTTGCTGTGTTTGATACTAAACGAGCAGGAGAACCATTCTGGATCGGTGTTCATCTTCTGAGGCTCTTGTTGTGCAGAAGATTGCTGCAAATGTGGTTTAAAATGAAAATGATTGGCATGAATGGCAACAAAGTTCTCCATCTACATAAATTAGGAACTTGCAAAGATAAATGGGGACACAATTACAAGAAGGAAAAAACCCATAAATAAAATTGTCTGAGAGTACGACAATAAAGCTTTTTTAAATGATGTCATTACAAGTCTTTATATCATTTAGTAGTCATGTGATTTCCGTTTCGTATGAATCTTCGGTCACAAACATTTGTTTGGCTTCTCATTACTTTTCCCTTCATTAGGTACAAAGTGGTGGATTGAAAGAGACCGCTTCACACACAAGGTTAACCATTTTAATATCGTCCAACCCAAAAACACAGGGAAACCACAGCGGTGCAAACAGGAAGTAGCATTAAACCCGTCTCTGACACTTCCTGTTTCCGTCCAAGTCAACATCATCATCATCATCATCATTATGATTATAATCATCATGAACACCATCTTCATCAACATCTTTAACGTCACATTTTAATTTTTAATATCGTATTTGTATGTTTTACAGTGTTTATTTTACATGTGTGCTTTACATCTGTAAACCAAGTTTCCCTGACAGGACAATAAAGGTTTGAAATGCACTGGATCATTAGCATAATAATACTAATGCTAATTAGCATTGTCACATCATCAACAATTAGCATCACTGACTCGACCGTCATCAGATCCATCATCACCCTGATCATAATCATAATAATTTCAATTATAATTGTAATCATCTTAACTGGCACAGCAGTCATTATCGTCACCATCATCATCTTCATCACACACACACACACACCACTGGACACACAGTGTATAGAAGCAGGCAGGCCTATTAATTCATATATGGCTCAATTATTAACACCAAAAGCCGGATCTACCAAAAGAGGAATAACTTCACAAAGTCTGTTCAACAGAACGGAGGTTCAACGCACCAGACTTCATCATGATTTTATTCATTTTAAGTATTTTTCTAAATTCTTAAAAGTCACGTCTCCAAAGGTTTTGCTTTACTTTGGAGTTGACCCCACAGGTTTGTTCCTCCGGGGCTTTTTGTGTTCATTATTTCCAAGACTCTCGAGTCTGTCGGTATCATTTAAAACTTAAAGCAGTCCAAAATCCATCACGCTGTAAAACCAGACTTGTAGTATCCGTAGCACTGCTCTTCTGCCATCATTCCCTCAAATCGGTCAAACTGTGGAGTTATCAGTCAGTATGGCTGTGAAGTCCGTCGCATCTTAGAATCTATCGCACTGCAGACGTCGAGCTGTTTCTATCCGTAGAATCCTTTTCATAGAATGATGTTCTCCACTGAAGAATCCATCACACTAAAATTCAAAGCCTTGAAAAGTCCAAATTTCATGCTGCCCCTTGCTGACTCTTTCATGTAACACTGTTAGAATCCACCATGCTGCAGAGTCCGTCCTCTTTAAAGATCTCCTCACTAAGTTTGAATCATCAGCTTCATTTAAAAACACCACATCATCTGCATATAAAGACACTCGGCATAAACAGCAATTGTCTCGTCACCACTTTGAATCATTCTGGGGGACAAAAAAAAAAGATTGCTTGAAAGCTAAAAATAAATAAATGCTAGTCTTTGTTGTCACTTAAGTTTCTGTGTAGCAGCTGAGAAAGATGTGCTTCATCAGACAACTTTATGGTTTTTGTGCTTTATGAAACCAACGTTCTAATCTCCAAAAGGTTGTCATAGGAGCGGTCAGTGTTACGTATAGACCCCGAACTCCTTGCGAGAAACATTCTTTGCACTTTCTCATCTATCTGTCAGTTTCTTTATTCAGTCAGTCAATCTTGGGAGTTACCGTTTTTCATGGCCTTTAAATAACGAGAAAATTCGTTGGCTGACAGATTTCAGGTGGGTTGAGTCGGGGAAAACTATTTTAATGTGAGCTGTGTTAAAATCGTTCCCTATTTTTATCTTACTTTCTGCCATTTCACTATTAAAATTAGTGCTTTTTAGTGTCATAATTTAAGTTGCTACAAGGAGAACTGGGTAGAGAATAGTCTCAATGAAATATTGTTTCTTGCGACTGTAATGCTCTTTGTATGTTTTCTTTCAAACATGAATTATTATTTTGTATTTCAATAATCTTCTGGTCTTTCCACGTCACATCAGGTTTGAACATGTTTAATTCATCGGTCAGTTTTGGTTGAGGATTGTCAAAAATGTATCTTCCAAGTTTGTCGATCCAACTAAATTTCTAAATATTGACAGATTGAGTCTCCATTGCACCTTTGCTACATCCCATCATGGCTTGTATGTGAGAACTAGCCTTGATAGTTTGTCTTCACTTTCAGCTTTTTTAAACGGTTTTCCAGCTCTGGTGTTTCAAACACTAAACAGACCACAGCATCACTACTGGCTCCACATGCAGCGTTCTCTGTGGTTTAGAGCAAAGTTTTCAAGTTATTACAAGCTTTTCATATTCGAGGTACACTGCTGCAGTTTTTAATCCTGAAAAAAAACAAAGTTGCTTTTTAAATTCAAGCTGAAGCAGTTTGAATGCTGTGGTACGTTAATGAGTCCTCTGAGTGCTGTGATCAGAGGACACCAAGTCCATGTTGGGTTAATTACATGTTCAATGATCGACATGCAGCTGACTGATGGTTAATCTGCCTTTTAATGTCGGCTGATTTAATGTAACAAACACAGGAAGGTCCGATTCAAACTGTTGTGGGTCTCTGGTTAGTGAGGGTATTGGACTGGAGCCACGAGGCTCTAACTGATGGCATTTAACTCATTTAAGGTCGCATCACAACTTCCAACCTGTATGTTAAGAAGGTTCCACAGAATTCTAATGATGTATTGATCTGTTAAGTTTGTAGTTTACACAAAACTGCCTGAAAACAAAGACCATACTAACGCATGTAATATTTTATTTTGCCAATTTCAAAATATTTCTGATTGTATTTGTGGGCTTAATGTATTAGAAACTAAATGTTTATCAGATAAACACGGGTGTGGGAATGTGTGTGGGCATTTAACAGGATTTATCTTTCTGTTGTACCGAAATGTTTGTAATGTTGAAGTTTGATAAGTTGTTGGTCAGATCATCCGTTGTTGGCTGCTGTTGCTCATCAGACAGTAGATTCTTCTCTCTGTGTCCATCGTCAACACGTTCTCACCCCAAACTCATCAAACACCGATGGATGGTCAATGCCCTCGCACCGAGCTTTCATCTAACGTCAATGTAAACTCATCTGCGTCATTATTAGACTTCTGTATAAAGAGCGAGAAAGTCCGCTTCGATGGGTTTAAATGAACGACAGGACTTTAACCCAGGAGGACCTCTGTTCATGTTTTGTCACGTAACTTGTGTACTTAGGTAATGCCAGTTACACAACAAACATCATTGTTTTATGTAACAATCATACTTATATTCAACCAAACCACAATCTTTTCCCAAGCCCAACCCTAAGTAGTCTTGTTGCGCCAGTAAACCTAAAACTAAGTAATTCTACCGTGGAGACTTTGTGCAATGAGGGGGAAAACTGGGACGCCGTCCCTGATAAGTCCAAAGCTGACACTAGAGGGGTACCTGGAGGGTCTTAGTTTGGGCCACAGACCAAGCGTTGAGTTGGCGGTGTGAATGTCTTGGGGGCAATTTAGTCATTGCGGAGTTTTTAGGCGAGTTGCTAGCTAACAATTACTGAACCAGTGACTGCTAGCTAGCTAGCAGTTTTGAAAAAAATAAACAATACATCTGAAATAAAGAGTTTGTAAACAATTTTCTTTAAAAGAAAAACCAGCAGAGAAACCAGCTGAATAACCAGTCAAGTCAATCTCCTTCATTCTCTTGTTTTCTTTCATTCTAATTAACTGCATCTGTAAGCTAGCAGTGCGTTAGCAGCCAGTCTGCAGTTGCGTCACTCTAGCTAGCTGGTGTAGCGTTAGCCGAGGACGGAGCTCAGAGGTTTGCGAAGCCACTGGAAGAACTGCCGCCGGTGAAGGCGGTGCCAGCGTACGTTGCCTTCGACGATCTCCAGCGCCCGCGGCATAGCAGGCCCCGCCCCCAAACCGCTGGACTGGATGAACTCCTTCAACTGAGGAGAGAAAGGATGGGAAAAAGAGAGACAGATGGGGAAATATTTGGGGGAAGGAGTAAGTAGGAATGGTAAGACAAGATATGAGGAGGGAAGGAAGGAAGGAAGGAAGGAAAAGTAGAGGATAGAAAAGTTATTGGAATATTGGAAACCCAGACAGACATTTTGCAGCACCGAAGAGGCTAAAGAGGTAAATATACCCACAATGTCATAGGGTTTGAACATCGACAACATACTGATGATTTAAGGACCCTACAAACTATATGACTCAGATTGCTGTCGTGATCATGGTTTTTTTGAGATTGTCATCATTTGTAGATTACACAAGTGACATTTTGCAAGTCTGTCTGGTCTCCAAACTTCGTCAAAACAAACGTCTCAGAAACGATTATAATGAAATGAAATAATTGATTGCCATGAAATAAACCTATTGCAAGTTTCTGTGTGAAGTAACAAAGCACAACTACTTTTCTGGAACCAACTCCCGCACCAACCTCCCACTCCTTAACCATCAACAAGACAAACATCCGTATAGGTTGTCTGTGCAAACCGCTTATTACGACACATATCAATGTTTGTTGTTAGAAGTCATGTGACTGTAAAGAGCAACAGAGTCCACGTAGGGAGGAGGTCAACAGAGTCTGGGTCAAAGAAACACTCCGACTTTCACCCAAGATGACAAGAGATGATATTAATATGTACGTTTCTAGATGTTTTATTACATCTTTTAATGGCAGTTAAACAGCAACTTTCCAGCCAGAAAATGTGAGCTATGAAAGCTAAACTGTCTTTTGAAAAGGAGGCGAATAATTAGAAGAGAAATTTAGTTTTAAAGGTTCATAACGAGAGGTAACATGTCCAGCATGAGAGGACCAGGAATCAAAGTGTAACTTTTAAAGGAGGGTAATTAAATGGAAAGTTTTACAGCATGAAGTGATGTATTAAAGAAAAAACGTTGAACCGTTGGAGGTTAGAGAACAAATGTGATTTTCAAAGTTAAGGACCGAAGAGGAAACTTGGTGTTCAGAGTTTGACAGATTCACTGGAGCGCAGGAGGAAATCCATCCCCTCAACTCCCTGTAATACAGCTCATATCGTTAGCTCCTCTGCTCTGCTTTACGTTCACTTTCCACTCTTCTATCTCTTCTCTTCCTTCTGCTACACGTTCACTTTCTGCTCTGTAACTTTGACCTTCCAGCTGTGACTCCCCCCAAGACACATTTTTTTTTAATTTGCTCTGTGGGTGGATTTACTTAAAAACACTTTCCAAAAATGGAAATATAAGGCTGATGATTATTTTCATTTCAGGCAGTCTTTGTATTGAGGGGTCTCGTTTTAATTTATGGAGATTCTTTCAGAGGCTTCACGGACACGATGAAGCTCACGCTGTTGTTACCATACCAACAGGAGAGATAGAGATCTCAAACTAAATGGTTTCATCTCAATCGAATACCACAAAGAGACTATTCTATATTCAGAAACACCCACAAACCCTTTCTGTCTGAAAATGTGAATATCAATCACCTCTCTGTAGTTTTCCACGTCCTACTTGTTCCTTCTGCTTTCACTTTATTTCTCCTTTTGTAAAAGCATTGTGGGAGTTTTCATTAAAGCCACGATATTAAATAAAACATGAAAAGATAAGTGACTCACAATAACATCATTGCTGCTGAATTCTCTTTGAATAACCAACAACAGACGTTGAACTCTCTGATGACTTTATGTTTCTCTGCAGAACGTTGATGATTCACCTGCAGCCTCTAAACACCACCACAGTGTGCAGAAGGTTCACACCCTTTCAGACCCCATTAAAGCATTAATAGCTACATTTCGGGGTCGTAAATGTCTTTTAAAAGCTTATTAATGTCCAGCAGCTTTCATTATTCAAAGTGCAAAAACAAATATGAATAGTGACGGCAAGAGACGATTTTCCAGCCAGCAAGAACTGCAGCAGGTGACGCACAGCGAGTCCGTCTTAATGTGTGTTTATGGACATAATTGGACCCACTTTGGACACATTTAATCCAGTGCTTTATGGAAATCGGGGGAGACGGGACCCCCGTCACACACTGGTATAGATACATCAATACCGACTGACCATCTGCTTCTTGGTCAGCTCTCTTAAGTCCTTTATAAAGACAGATGTGAACCTTCATGTCCAATCAAGTGTGTATACCACAGGATGGACCCCATGGATCGAGGTTATACCGACACTATTCTACTACTGCTACTATAACTATATAATAACATTATATTACCATTATTATTCTAATATATCCACCCCGGCTGTTATTAGTGGCAGTTTTCATTTTTCTTTATTATTTCTTTATTGTTGTTCTGACATGATTGGTGTTACTACTGATATTACTACTATTATATGGATATGTTGTGGTTTTATTAGTTTATTAGTGTCTCTCCCTCCGAGTTCCCATTAAAGGTTGTTTTTAGGGGGGGGGGGGGTCCAAGGACAGCCCTCTGAGGCAGATTTGTGATACTGGGCTAAACAAATAACATCTAATTGACTTTAAATTGAATAAAAACATCAAAAACTTTATCAAGACATTTGGGATTTCGCTCTTTTTTCTTTGTAATAAATTTAATGAAGAACTCCTGTTTTCTCTCTTCATGGGGTAAAGCCTGTAGATTGAAATCTTCTCTGAATGCTTCCCCTTATCTTTTAATTGGATCTGTGCAGGTCGTTAAGGTGAAGCACGTGGTCAGAAGGAGGAAACTGAACCTTTCACCTGTAAATCAGACCTCAACAACAAGCGAGTGTGTGTTTACCTCGTTGAGCTCTCGCTCGGTGTTCAGGAACTCCGTGACTCCGCCGATGAGCTTCGAGTTCATGAACAACGTTTCACCATAGCTGAAGAGAGACGGCGAGCGTTAGTATTACAATACACTTCCCTTCACAGTACAGCAAGTACGACGTGTACAAATACTCACCGAGCGTTGAGGATGTCCCACTTTTCTCTGAAGTACTTCCAGGCGAGGTTTCGGCCCTGCGAGTTTCTGCCCACGTGGATGATGACGTCGATCACGTCCTGCTCTGGGACCAGGTCTGAGGTCAGAGACAGGTTCAGTAGCCTGGGAGACACAGGGACACGGACGAGCTCAGTCATGGCTAAAGGTTTAAAGGTTGTTGTGTCATTAACTGTTTGTCTTTTCTTTAATATATATATATAAAACTGGAGATGCAATGGGGGAATTCTCTGTGTGCCATAACATGCTAGCATGCTAATATAAAGGTTTATTTTGGCTAGCATGGGAACCAATATAATGCTACATTTTTAAAGCATAAAACATAAGTCTGTATATCTTGTGTATGTTTCAATATACGAACAAACATAAATGTGGTTTTGTTGAATAACAGGATGAAACATTTGCTTTTTTGGCATGAATTTCAGTATTTCATAATCTGTGCAAAGTTAGCACGCTAACATGTTAACCCGAGAGTCTCGTTTACTTAAATTAGCAAAGTAAACTTCTCATTTATAGTAATACTGTAGCAGTGTAAAAGGTTAAAATACTAATGTAGTCTCATTTTAGCATGAATTTAGCATGCTAAAATTGTATTTTTACAAAATTGTATTTTTATATATATATATATATATATATATATATATATATATACTTAAATTAGCATAGTAAATATTCATGTTAATGTAAATTGTTTGAATGATAAAATTTCATAGAATGATAAAACCTGGATCTGCTGTACACTGTATACGTCTCTGGTAGAGACCTGTCAATCACCGTGTAGCCCCGCCCTAAAGCATCCCCTGCTTTATGGTCTGTTTGACTCTAAATGGACCATAATGTACTAAATGAACATCATGCTGTATTGAAGAAGACTTGAAACTAGAGATTGAGACCATAAACTCATGTTTACAATGTTTACTGAGGTAATAAATCAAGAGAGAAGTAGAGTCATTTTCTCATAGACTTCTATACAACCAGAGGAGTCGCCCCCTGGTGGACACTAGAGAGACTGCAGCTTTTAACACATGAAGGACTGGATTCACCTTTCAGAACCGGATTTTGCCGCCTGGCAAGTACTCAAATTGAAGTACTTATACTTCGTCTGATTTGAAGCAGAATGACCCTGGTAGACATTTTATAGTTTCTGTTGTGTTGTTTGTAACCACGATTTACTCCTCTGAAGTTACACGAGCTACAGTAATCCCACTACTCCCAGCTCCTCAGAGATTAAGGGGATTTACAGAAACCTGGGGAGAGTTTGGCTGCAGAATCCTGAAGTGTGAACACGTTTTCTAAAGACGTGAGACTGAGCGGGACAAAGAGACAGAAGAGAGTTTCACAATAAAACCGATGTTTACTCATCCAACATTGTGTTCAGAGTTTACCTTCCTCTTCACATTTCTTTGTATTGGTGTGTGTGTGTGTGTGTGTGTGTTGGAAGTTTGTAGCTGCTGTCTTTTCATTAAACCACCAAATCAATTTTCTCTCTCTCTTCCCACAATCCCTCTGTGCTGAAACCATTTCCTGTGTGACCAATCAGTGTTTCTGTGGTGTGTTTCTTTCTTTCGTGTGTGTGTGTGTGTGTGTGTGTGTGATAGCTGCTATCTGAACATGCAGTACTAACTCTCTGATTGCAGAACAGTTTACTGTGACTGGAAAATCAATACCACACACACACACACACACACACACACACACACACACTATATTTTTACTGCAACTTTCACTCAATTTTCTGTCTGTTCTAAAATAAAATAACAGACTTGAAACTTAAGTGAAAGTATGTTTTAAAGAGTTTATTTAGAGGAATTTCTCAACACATATAGGAAACTTAAATCTAACTCACTTTCATGCAATATGAAAACGGTTGCTCGCACTGATGAGATTTATCACCAAACTGAGGTTCCCCTGCAGCTCTACAGAGTGTTTTTGTTTTACAGCCTGCACACCTTTACTGTTTTGGTTCAGTCTCTCAGCGCTCATTAATCTCGTTTCCAGCAGTAACCACTAAACACGCTGTGATAAAGTCACTTTACACGACCTGAACATCTGACAGACACAGTTAGAGAATTTTGAAAAGACGGAAAAACTGACATGTGTTCCTGGACATTCATAGGAGAACAGGCAAAGTTAGGGGCAACTTTTCTTTCCTAAGATATCATACAAACCGTTCAGCAGTGTGTCGTTCGTACCTGTTGAGGAGGAAGGTGTTGTCCGAGCAGGTCAGAGCCTCCAGCAGGATCTTCTTCTCTGAGATGGCGTTGGTGGAGTGAAACTTCATCCAGATGAACTCCCACACGTCCTCGTCCATCAGACTCACCCCGGTGCAGTAAACTATGTCTCTGATGTTGGGAGGAATCCTGCAAAACACACAGCGCCTTCCCATCAGACTGACACAATCTCCGAATAAAGCAAACGTGTGTCACATTTTCGGGATGTCGATAAGTGTTGGATGTGGTAATAAAGCTAAGAAACCCTGATAAAACACGTCCACAGGATTAAGCAGGACGCTGGATGCTGAGTGAGACATTGTGATTCCATCAGGGAGCTCCATTAAAACATCCCTTTACTTCTCCGGTGGACTCGTAACAAAGCAGAGACACAATTAAAGACATTTTCGCACCAGCTGCGACTCCAAAACGTCTCAATAAGCCTAATTGTCATTCTTTGTGTTGGAACACTTTTGAAGTTTCAACACAGATACTTCTGTGTCTCAGTGTTTAAAGTCCAAATGCAACAGATGTATTAAGCAGACTGTCTGATAATAGATGTGTATTTTTAGGTACTGAGCAAAGACATAGGACCATGAAATCAGATGTGATCGTTCTCCGTTTCCTGACGCTGAAGAGCAAAACAAACAACTTGTTTTTCCAAAATCTGAGGTCCAAGGTTTTTAAGTTTTTTTTGGGACAACTAGAGTTAAAACATAACACATTGTGGGTTCAATAAGGTGTCCAGACATGAACTTTTCCCAAAACCATTCGGGCTAAATTAAATGATTGGACGGGCTTTTTGCAGTCTTGCAACATTTTGGGGGGTTCTCTAAAATCATAAGTATTTGTCACTTGCAATTGTTATTAAAATGTCTTTTAATTAAAAGCTCAGCAGTTTACGTTGTCCCGAGGGGGGACGGGACCCCCGATTGTCGTCGGCTATTTGACGCACTGAGCACATACTCATAGAACTGGAGTTATTACAGGTAACTACTGTTTCTGTTGTTGGGGGTTTTATACACCAAATGCACGCACACACACACACACACACTCACACTCACACACACACACACACACACACACACACACACACACACACACACAC
>NW_022280051.1:6453402-6460553 GCF_004355925.1 Anarrhichthys ocellatus | reverse complement strand
CACACACACACACACACACACACACACACACACACACACACACACACTGCCCCAGCTGGTCACTGGCCTGAATCATCAGCAAAGCAAAAAGCGTGCAAATTTTCACTATAATGTGTGTTTGACCTAAATTGTCAATGAACCAAAACTAAAAACTTCACAATACAGTGAGCCAGCTGGCAGAATTTGTGTGTGTGTGTGTGTTTTTCACATGTGTATGTGTGTATTTAGTGTGTTTGTGTGTTTTCTGAGTGAGTGCAGGGTGAGTGATGCAGGGACAATTACATCATTCACCGACCTGGGAAATCATTTTAGAGATGCTCCACTTAAGAGCAAGCTTCAACACACACACACACACAAACACAGACACACACATCCCCCCCCCCCCCACACACACACACACACACACACACACACTGCTGACTGTGGCGTAGAAGTCCTTCTACGACAACATCTGCCAAACATCTCAAGAGTGTGTGTGTTCATGAGTGTGTGCAGATTATTCATCATGTAAAACATTAAGGAGCGCTGAGTCTGCTGCCACAGCTGCGACATCTAGTTCTGCTACTATACACTATTTTATCACTTGTACAGCCACCCGCTATTTCTAATAAAAAATAACAGTAATAATGTAGAGTTTTTTCTCTGCAGACTATAAAAATGGAGGAGCAGAACCTCCAGATGGCTCTGATCCCATTAACGAACACACTCAGTGTGTGTGTGTGTGTTTTAACAGTCTGTAGAGAATGTTTTTATATCCTAAAGCTCTGTCTTTCTCCTGAAATATCTCTCCCTCCCACTCCGTCCTTCCTCCGCATCAAACTCCCACTCTGACAGTAAAGATGTCCCTCCGCCATCTGCTGTCTGTCCGTCTGTCTCTGCAGTCTAAATGTCAATCTGGATTTTAAAAAAGAAATCACTTCGCTGGAGTGATAAAACATTTAAAGTACCCGGCTGAGCGACATGAGCTCTGGCTGGTATACTTAACTACGACTGCTGTGCTGTGACTGTGACAACAGAGCATATTGTTCCCCTCCGAATTCACACCGGACGCGAGACGTGCCGCTGAAGTGCTTACACTTTAAAACCACAGCGAGTCTTGACCTTTTATCCCCAGAACCAGCTGTCCTCTCTGCTCCGGAGATACTGAAAGCAGCTGACAGACTTCCATGAGCAATGAAATGTACAGAGATGTTTGTTACCACAGCAGCTCTATATGCTCATGGAGAAACTGGGAGCCTTGATTGATTGATGTAGATATGCATCATGACATATTTAAGTAGTATATTTTTTGCTATACAAATAAACTTGCCTTGCCTGAGGATATCTGCTGCTATGTTGACGACACCCAGCTCTACATCTCCACCGAATCCATCACTCCACCTCCACCCACTGCCTCACAGACCTGCATGCAAGCCAACTTTCTCAAACTGAACAGTGATAAATCTGAAATCCTCATCATCGGCCCCAAACCACTAAACAAATCCCACCACAGCGTCTCCCTYTGCATCCACCACAGCGTCTCCCTCTGCATCCACCACAGCGTCTCCCTCTGCATMGWTRGCTCCACTGATCCTGCTTCCACACTCATCCGTAASCTCGGAGTYAKCTTTGATCAAACCCTCTCCTTCCAACGCCACGTCAACYASATCCCAAGAAACGCTTTCTTTGAWYTAAGAAACATCGCCCGTCTACGTCTAGCTRAYAAACTAGTTAGCTAACTAGATTTTGCATTAGTTAGTTAGCTAACAAGCTAGTTAGCTAACTAGATTTTGMATTAGTTAGTTAGCTAASAAGCTAGTTAGCTAACTAGATTTTGAATTAGTTAGTTAGCTAAGAAGCTAGTTAGCCAACTAGATTTTGAATTAGTTAGTTAGCTAACAAGATAGTTAGCAAACTAGATTTTGGATTAGTTAGTTAGCTAACAAGATAGTTAGCTAGATAAATTGTTAATTGCACCATGTTTTGCAACCAGTTAGCTAGCTTGCTAATCAATGCACTGTGCTTTAATGCTACACTGGTTACAAAAGATTTGCCAAACAGCGGGCTGGTGGCCAACGGGTCTAACGGCCTCCGCTTCACTCCCCGCTTGTTAATTAGTTAGTAAGCTAACATGCTACCTAGCTAATTAGCCATCCATCCATATCCGGAGCTGCGTCCACTCTCTTGCCGGCGAGCTGCGACAACATTTTACCACTGATTAGTGTTTTCTCCATAACAGCTAACAACAAACGTAATTTTCACTTAATTTTGTATTAATCGAATGAACACGGAAAACAGTTCCATTTCCACTTCACTCGCGTTCTGTCAACACACAGCACACCTGGGTCCAGGTAGAACACCGGCATAGAAATACTGAACACAATGCACAGAGAATGAAAGACACAGGGGGTTAATGGGGGCCCCAGCAGTTCATTGTTGCCCCGGGACCCCCTACAGGATTAATCCATAAACGGCTGCTTGCAGCTGCAGTAAGATAAATCTGAAAACAGCTCTTTTTTTCTGATCCATGTAGACGGTTCATTTACAATGAAACCCCAGCGGGACAGGATTAACAATCCAGAGAGATGTAGGCACTAAAAAATTAGCTGTGCTCCGCAGTAATTGCTCTCAATGTCCTGGACGGGAATTTAGCCAGAGTCGCATTACAGCAGGTGGATCCTGGTGGAGGTGTGACGCAGGTCTGCTGTTTGACTCCCTCCTTTCAGAGGCGGATCTTTTCTTTGGTGTCATTGTTCTGTAGTTTCACACGCATCACTGCAGAAACACAGACTTAATGCGCTGTGCTAAATAAATGATGCTCTGCGTCTTTTCAGAGGAGTCGGGTTCATCGAGCTCTCTCTTCTTCAGTTATTCTGCAGGGAATCCACATACATGTGCTCTCCAGAACAGAGTATGAACTATTAAATAGGAATGCACCCCTGCAGAGATCAGTCCTCATGAATGTAGATTTATCCGAGCACTGAAGAATGGAGCGTTTCCAAATTGCTTCTTAAACTTTAAAAGGCCCAGTATGTGAAAAAATGGAGCTTTTCCCAAAAAAGATGCTGCCATATGGTCGTCGTGCGGACCGCTCCCTCGACAATAACAACTTCACTTTGGCAACAAGAGGAGTGAAAACACGCAGTTAGTGGAAAAGAATTAAAAAGTTGGTGAAGTATTTTTTTGTCTGACAGTAAGGAGGACCCGAGCTGCTCCTTCTCTGAGAATCCATTCAGCCTGAAACTGTGTTTAATTTAGTGATTTCATTTTTTAGAATCCAAGCATCCCTCTTATCATCAGCTCCCTGCTGCTCCGTACACAACACCAGCAACTGCTTCTATTTAATTTGCCGTTTGAAATCTAATTTTGCAGATCTCGTTAAGGACCCAGAGGGAGCGAACGAGCCGGCTGCATTTGAAAGAGAGAGAAGTTAAAGCTGCAGCTTCTCTTTTACCTTTATAGGTTAATTGAAGGCAGAACATGTGTTGCATGGAAACACTGGGACTCAGTTTTGGTTTGTACTCCACTTCAAATCTACAGAAACAGTCAGTAGATTTAGTCCAATGCAAAGAGGGTGAGAGACTGTAAAGGCTTGAAATGGTGTGATTACGAATAGGACGGCACTTTGCCTCAACATATCACGTTACCATTACGTCATATCATGTTACGTACACTTGTCAGTTTTTATTTTGTACTTTTTACTCCCTGATTTGAATGTGTGTGTGTGTGTGTGTATTGGTACCTGTTCTTGTTGCTGGAGATCCAGTCAGAGATGTAGGCGACGGCCTGACGGTGGCACTGTTTGTTCCCGAAGCTACATGCTAACATGATTAGCTCCCTCTGTAACTCCCTGAAGAAGAAGAGGTTCTTCTGTCAGATAGTTAAAGCAACAATGTGGACATTTTATAAAAAGCCTCTCGTGTGGATATCAGTTTCACCTCTAAAGAGAAAGGGTCAGGATTTAGCTTTGTTTACGTGAGTAGCACGAGCCTCCACAGAGCTACGAGCACACACAGAGTTATGCTCTATGTCTGATGCAATATTCTCCCAAATGACAATGAGTGTAACCGGCAAAACGCCATAAACCTGACTTAACTGTTTTAAAGCATCTAAAAACGAATTGACCACGCATGACGCGCGTGGTTTTCCTACGAACGTCCAGCAACACGTCACTTTAAGCCTGTTACATTCAAACAGTCTTTTCAAAATATTTCGTAGGTATATCTGTGAACGGTGTAGTGTGTGTGTGTGTGTGTGTGTGTGTGCGTGCGTGTTGCATACTCAGTCTGGTAGGACGCCTGCAACACGTTGCCCTCGCTGCCGGGCCCGTTTGTTGGCCAACCCGTCTGATGGTACCGTGATGCAACCTGCTTCAGCACATAGTCCTGGTAACACACACACACACACACACACACACACACACACACACACACATCATTAGGAGCTAATGGACAGACAGCCAGTTGACAGCGCTGAAGAGACAGTTTATTCTGCCATCATGGAGCCGTTACCGACTGACTGACTGACTGAGGCGGTAATTGATCGATCGGTGCTTACACTGAACAGGCTGTATTCGTCTGTGCGGTCCAGCAGTTTGTCCAGCTGGTAGAGCGCTCGGCTGGCAGAGTGCCACGGCAGGAAGGACGGCTCCTCTGGCAGGTAGCCAATCAGCTGCAAGGGAACGCCCTGTGGGAGGTACCCGGCCCTGAGAGAGAGAGAAGGAAGAAAAAGGACGGTCAGATTTACCCCACACTGCATTCACGAGACAAGATAATGCCGAGTGAAGCTGAAGCTTCATGTATTAGACCTGCATTCTCTCTAGTGTCCACCAGGGGGCGACTCCTCTGGTTGTATAGAAGTCTATGAGAAAATGACTCTACTTCTCTCTTGATTTATTACCTCAGTAAACATTGTAAACATGAGTTTATGGTCTCAATCTCTAGTTTCAAGTCTTCTTCAATACAGCATGATGTTCATTTAGTACATTATGGTCCATTTAGAGTCAAACAGACCATAAAGCAGGGGATGCTTTAGGGCGGGGCTACACAGTGATTGACAAGACCTGAGACGTATACGGCGTCTCTACGTCACTCCTCATCAGTCCAGATGTGGTCACTTCCTGTTCACTGGTTGGAAAAAAACAAGATGGCAACAGCGAAATTGAGGCCTGATCCTGATCTTCAAACCTCAATCTGTGTCTGTGCGTGTGCGTGTGCGTGCGTGCGTGTTAATAAACTACAGTACGACACATTAAGATAAACTTGGCCTCTGAATGACACCGGAGCTATTTAGACTGACGGGGTTACATCCACCTCCTCATGAATATTAAGCAGCGTCTTCGTGCATTTATTAAGAGTCATGGTGTTTTAGAGTGGGGAGGGGAGGAGGGGGGGGGGGGTTTCTTTGACCTTCAGCCCCACCCACAACTCATGAATATTAATGAGGCAGACAGTCGGTGTCTAAAGGTGAACTCAGAGAGGCGATATTAGTTTTTTGGTTTTATTGCTGTTATCGGTGTTCGGACTGAAGAAAGTACCGCAGAGAAATGTTTGATCTCACAGTCTGACCTTTACTGAAGAGCTGTCAATCACAGTGAGTGGCAGACGCACAGAGGAGGAGGGGATTCAATGTTCTTTTACTGAAGTTGTTCCGTGGACGGTTTTCAATTTACAGACAGGCGTTGGTTGTGGTGGACTCAAGCTGTCTGAGGGCAGGGGTGAGAATAAAGTATGTAGCATATATAGCACTGAATTATGTCTTCTACATGTTAAGGCCACACTAGAGGGCACTCTATCACGTAGGTTCCTCTGGATGAGCACCATAGAGCGCAGTGCATTGTGTGTTCTTTACTTTACAAGCACCTGTTAGTGCACTGCATCTTGTTTTCTCCACTGTAGGGAAACTCTGGAGGGCACTTTGTCACATTTTCTCCACTGGAAGAGCACCCACAGGGCACTTCATCATGTTTTCTCTCCTGGAAAGGCACCATAAGAGAGCACTTTGTAAGGTTTTCAACACTGGAAGGGCACACTAGAGGCACTTTTTCTGCATTTCCACCAGTGGGTTGAGAGAGACAGAACTCCACAGAGAGTTAATCTGTTCGAGATACGACTCTCTAAGTCTTTAAAGAGCCAACTAAACTCTAAACTCCAGGCCGTCATATTTCCATAATCGCCCTCGTATCCAACCTCCACACATTCATCTATATTCCCATCTTGCACCTGGCCTCTGAGACCATTACCATAATCCATCCCAACTGCAGAAAAGAAACTTTCTGTTTACGTGTGACGGGACTAAACATGAAGGTGAGAGGAGAGATGGTGGTCGCGATGGCAACAACATTCCAGCCCCATTGATCCGTTTACTTTTCCACTTTTCAAATTGCAGGCGAACAACTACAAGACGCACTTTGTGCGTCATTAAGGCAACAGCTGTCTGTCTTCTTATTTTAGCCTCTTCTGGGGAACACTGAAACACTGAGAAATAAAACCCTAAAAACACGTAAAGTTCAAACCCTGAAATCTCTCATATTCTTACAACCTTTAAAGGAACAGTGTTACACTGTGGATCATACACTTATTTGCTTTCTTGAAGGAGATTGATACGCTCTCATGTCAGCTTGCTAAATAAGTGAAGCTACAGCCAGCAGCTAGTTAGCTTAGCATAAAGACTGGGAATAGAGCAGGGCCGAGTCTAAACGGGTGACACTTCCAGCAGCCAGTTAGCTTCGCTGGATGGATGTATGCACTTTGGGTTTGATTTCAAGGAGACCTGAGATGATAAACACTTTAGATTTTAATGACTCTGTGACCTTTTCACTGGTGCCAGCCTCACACACTCCACACTCAGTAAGCCTCTAAAGGACTCTAGTCCGGCTATTCGGTCTCTCTCTTTCAACTATTCGGTTCTGCTCACAGAGAGGCAGGAACGTGCACGAGGAGATTATAGATTTTCAATTTTCCCTCTCACTTACAGTCTGTGTGTATTAGTGTGTGTGTGTGAGTCTCCCAGTGTTGTCATCCTAACGAGCTCATTAACTCGTTAACATCGTTAAGGGCCAGTTAATTGTTTGTCCATTAGCCATTAGCGAGGCTCAGTGGAGAGCTAACGAGGGACCGCCGCGGTCACACACACACACACACACACACACACACACACACACACACACACAC
>NW_022280051.1:6445808-6453392 GCF_004355925.1 Anarrhichthys ocellatus | reverse complement strand
ACACACACACACACACACACACACACACACACACACACACACACACAGAGAGAAAGAGAGGCGACATCCATCACTGTTTAAGCGCACACTCACAGAGACAGCCATTTATTTATGCTAAGCTGCTGCTAAACTAGCTTCACACAAAGGCCTGACGCCACCAATCAGCATTTAGTGGCGCGTGGGCGGCTCATGCCTCAGCCAATCGAACTGCAAGCAGAAGAAGAATCAGCATTACAGACCAAACTGTTATTAATTCAATGATCGGGAATCTAAATAAACTCTGTGTGTCTATAGCAGCTGCTCCTGTGCTGGTAGTCTTTGTGCTAAACGCTGCGACAAACATCCAGAGACGGATCTCAAGCTTCTTATCGGACTCTTGGTAAGAACAAGTGATCAGTATTTGTTTTTCCAAGATGAGTTTATCACAACTTTACCAGTAATATGGATATTGTCCTTGCCAAAATAATTGCTGAGATTTAGAATCATTGAAACATTGCAAAATAATAAATTAGACAAGTTAAGACACACATCGGCCACATCTACCTTTTCTGAAGGTTTTGAGTTATTATTCGTTGTATTAACTTCCCCAAAGGATACAAAGAAAATCACAAACTTGTCGTTTTAATTCCCTCTCCGCGTCTCTCAAAACATAAATAAATAAACAAGATGTACAGAAAACTTTACTATTTACTGTTTCTCTCCACTGTAGTGGAGTAAACAGTAGAATATTTACCTCTGAGAAGTAGAAGTACAAAGATGCATAAAATGGAAATACTCAAGTAAAATAACGCAAAATTGTACTCAAGTACAGTACTTTGAGTGTAAGTCACCAAAACTGTAGAAAGTGAGGGAACTCTCTCTAAACTACAATGAGGACGACAAAATCCTACGTTGTGTTTTCCAAATGATGTTTATTTTCTGCCACAGAGACAGATGCAGCAGAAGTAAGAGCGTCTTCTGCTGTCAGGGTGAATATTAACGGATCTGTAGTTCTGTTTCTCTTTCTGTACAGATGGAAAACCTCCTGCTGAGCTCCTAACTCATGAACACACACACACACACGAGAACAGAGGATGACACTGCAGTCGTCTCTAGCTGTTGCTCATTCAACATGACAGAGGACAGATGGCTGAGAGAGACACAGATAC
This sequence comes from Anarrhichthys ocellatus, assembly GCF_004355925.1. NCBI lineage: Eukaryota > Metazoa > Chordata > Actinopteri > Perciformes > Anarhichadidae > Anarrhichthys > Anarrhichthys ocellatus. The sequence goes on along the minus strand of NW_022280051.1, from coordinate 6,452,244 downwards.
AGAAAGAGGAAAGAGAGACGAGGGTAGATTGAGTTATGGGGATGGTGTCGGAGTAGATTTTGGTTACAGTGCTCAAGAAGCTTGGGGCTGAAAACATGACGATGAGAAACGACACACTTCACTGACTCTCTCTCTGGCTGATCGCTCGTTCATCACAGAGCTTCCATCTGGCTCAGGTTGTTTTGAATTTATTCTCCTCGGTGGTCTACTCTGAATGCAGCAGCACGGATTGGTCATCTCACAGAGCCAGATGTGATCCATGCGCTCTGGGACGGCCTTGCTTAAGAGGGAAGTTCTGGTATCTGTCAACTTGTCAACCTATTTATCTTCGTGGCTCGCTTTCAATCGAGGGTGTGTTCGTGCTTGAGAAGTGCAGGGCTGGAGGAAAGAATGCAACTACATGATTTGTGTCTTTAATAAAATGACGAGCACACTTAACCCTTTGTGACCAAATATCTCCAGGAACTACAGAACCAGGAGTCAGAAACTAAACTAGGAACTAAATGTTCATCTTTACGACTCGTGTATTGCCTCACTGACAAAATCTGTAAGAACTTTTAGGATTAGGCAAATGAGACGGATGACGGATTAGACGACAATGCTGTTTGAAGTTCACTTCTCATGACTTTCTTTGTATTTACTGTTGCATAACTCTGATGCTTGACTGGATGAGATGAGAGCATGAAAACTCTAGTAGACGATCTGCTGGGCTTTTGAGGATTATTTATTTCTGCTTCAGAATGTGACGGTCACAATACAATCTGTGAATAAAGTTTAATTTCCATACTTCACTCGCTCCATACTCACGCTCTGAGTACGCTCTGCTATTTTGCTTGTTTGTTAAACTAGTTGGAAAGCTGACAACATGACTTTTTAACATCAATAAACATCTCTCCCCGTCATCCTATGATTATTACACCCAGTGCTTCCTTATGTCCTGAATGAAGCAGCACACAAGTTGTACTTTATCAGCCCTACAAACTCGTTGCTAGTTCCTCCCTTTGAAACCCAGTGAAAGCTTAGAAGTCCTAAAAAGATTGTTGGTCCTGGAAATACTGGAGGAAGGTTCCAGGGAAACAGCCCATCGGTGTAGTTTCTCATCAGCCTTCACTCAACAATAAAAAAGACTTTCAATCAAACTAAAAGAAACAAGCATTTGCTTGAGTTTGTATTTTCCAATTCTATACTCTGACGATGGTGAATAAATAAATAGTCATAATGAACAAAATGATGAGAATAACAAATACCTTGGCCGTGGCAGCACTGGCTGATTTGCTGAACATGCACATCTATTAATTGGAAGAAAAAAGGTGAAACTCCGCGTTGAAAGACTTCAGGAAAACCTTCTGCTGCTGGGCAACAGTGTTAATCCTTGAGCCACGGAGCTGCACTTATCTGCTGGCTGTGGATGGTGGAGGGATCTCCCGCTGGCACAGCTCCGTCTCATCGCTATTGTGTGTGAATGTTAATGTGTACAACAACGCAAAGGTCTTAGCTGAAGTCACATACAGGGTATAAACCTCTGTATTCAGAGCTGACTCTGTCATATCAGCACCTCCTCTATTCTGTTGGCGGAACAGATGATGACAAGTCTCAAATATATCTGTCCATTCGAAACACTGAGCCCATCAAAGCAGACATATCTGAGGGAGGCAGACACATCAGCAGCCCCATTCAACAGAGAGACGCTGCTTATTGCGAGGCAATTACAAGCAAAGAGAAACGGAGAGAAACAATGGATCAGCCTGGCTGCACTCTCCCTCTGTGTGTCCAGATATCTTACGGGTTGAGTGACAGATGAGCCTCTCAGAAAGAAGACGAGAAACAAATCATTTGTACACCACTTTCTTCTGTTCCCCTGTGAGTCAGCCTTTGAAGAGGGGATTGTAAACCAGACTGAAACTATACATTTGTTTTCTTGCTCGAAAGATGACTGACCTGGCCAGGTTGAAGGCATCGTCGATAAGTCCGGCTCTGTTTCCAACGGAGATGATCTGAGAAAGAGTGAGACGGACAGAGAGGGAAGAAGAGAGCCGAGATTTAATCAGACAATAAGATTGCCATTAGAGAGAGACAGAAAGTCAGAAAGACAGACACATACTTGAGGGTTGTTGTGGAGCTGTTGAATCAGCAGTTTCCAGTTCTGGAGGTCATAGTTCACGCGGAAGTATCCCGTTTGGTTGATGTTGCCCAACAACCAGGTGGTGTCGTCCATCCGTCCAATCCTGTGGGTTTCTGAGAGGAAATAGAAACATGAGTCAATCAGTTAATCAACAACTTTCTCCCTCAAACAAGCAGCACTGGTTCAACCCAGAAGCCAGGATGTTAGTCGCAGGTCATGCTATATGCTGACGACACCACGCTGTTGGGTTCCTTGCAGCGTTTTAAAAGGTTGCAGGAAATTGTGTCATTACTTTCTTCATGTGATGTATATTCTGATGAACCTGGAAGTTCAGGTTGAAAAGACAAACATTGAGGGATCAGTGTAAACCAACGGGCTATCACCTTCTGTGTGTGGAGAAAGACAATTTGATTGGATTGTTCTGAATTTGTGATGACTTAATCGGTTATACTTGCAAGTAGGTGAAGTTGTGCCAGAACCCACACTGTGTCAACAGCTGTTATTCCTCAGAAACAGAACCAGCTTTATTCCTCAGAACCAGAACTAGAACCAGCTTTATTCTTCAGAAACGGAACCAGAACCAGTTTTGTTCTCCAAAAACTACAGCAGAACCAGTTTTATTTCACAAGAACAGAGGGAGAAGAACTATCTTTGTTCTTCAAAATCTGAAGCAGAACAAGTTTTATTTTCCAAATACAGAACCGTAGAGACTTAACCCTCCAAAGACTGAAGCAGAACCCTCTTTATCTCAACAGAAAGAAGCTGAATAAATTTTAATCACAATATAAAGAACCAGAACTGATCCAGAGAGACTTTTCTTCTCCAAAACAGAAGCAGAGCAAGTTGCATTCCTCAAAAAGCTTGTTTGTTCCTCCAAAGAATCGATCCAGAGAGTTTATAAAATGAGCAGAATCATCTTTATTCTCTGAAAACAAAGCAGAACTAGCTTTGTTTGTTTTCAAATACAAACATGGAATTTAAAGTATAATGAAATATTCTGCCTCCAAAAACACAACTTTCATCTATTAGTATAAAATCTTTATTCTCAATAAACCAAACCATAATGATCATCGTTTAGTCATTAACTACAAATGAGCGATCTGGGAACAATGATATAATTAATGTGTGATCATGTGTTTGCTCTGTTAGAATAACAAATGAGTCTGAAGATAACAGCTCGTTGTCTCGAGGTAACAAGATAATTGAGTCATGATGGTGAAATGAACTTTCACGGAGATATCAGACATCAGAGCAGTTACACTGCAGTGTTCTCTGGTTCGTACCTGTCTTGTTGTTGATCCAGATGAGGCTCTCTGCACAAACACTGGATGCATTCCCCACAGCCACCGTCAGAGGAATCTGCCACTGTAAACTACAGAGAGGGAGAGTGATGTCAGTAATGGTTGCTGGAATTGGATTTGGTTTTATTGCCTCAGTTATCAGAGAGAGAGACATTAGAGAGAGAGTGAGTGAGCGTCGGTGGTGATAACTCAACATCAGTCAGCTGGAAATGGGGCGAGCGACACCGACTGTGTTACAGAGAGACGAGAGAGAGAGAGGGGAATTGAAAGTGTAATAGCTGCAGCAGTCGGCGAGCATCAGTCAGGTGTTAGCAGCTGCAGGTTATTGTCTTCTTCAGAGAGCGAGAGGTTAAATGTGCTGTCCAGAGAAACCCGCCGGTCACTCTGCTGATCTCCACGTCTTCAGATCACAACGATACATAAATTGCTCCTTTACTGCGTGAGTGAATTCCCCCATTAGACTCATGAACCCTTTTAAAAACCAATCGAGCATCACGGAATCGCATCACGGCCGAGTTTAAACAAGGCTGCTTCTCTTTGTTCCCGAGACGCTGACATTAGGAGATAAGTGGTTGTTGAGTTGTGGCGCGATAGACAGGACGACGTGGGAGTAATCGCTTAAGTAAGAAGTATGTTCTGGTGTCGTCGTCTCGGATCTTATTTAGTCCAAATGTTGAATGTTTTGAGAACCAGAGGAGCCGCAGAATCATGTGATCATTTCATTTTGAGGCGTAAATAAGTAAAAAGGCTTTTCTTTCAGTCTTCATGTTGAGTTTGAATCTGCATAAATACAGAGTTTTTATAAACTCACTCCATGTGAAAATACATCACTGACGTATAAGATATAATGCGTTATTATAGATGTAACATTAAAATGCTGGTTACACATAATGCAGCATTCATATTAGTCAAATAATATATTAACAATTGAACTGTGAGGGATGACAGTGTTGCCTGCGTACTTGTTTTTTATTTACCTTTAGCCAAGGAGGTTTTGTTTTCGGTTGGGTATTGATGAGTACGGAGCATGGGCCAAGAGAGAACCCGTAGAACGTTGGAGAGGATCCGGATCACGGGGCGGATACATAAACTGTTTATCAGATTTTTTCCACCACAATTGGTGCGTATATGGAGGTTTTTTTAAACGTGTGAAAACACAGTAAAGATGAACTCCTTTCACATTGCCAGAAGATGACGAAGCCTTTCCGATTTATTTTTCGTTGAATACTTCCGTTACTTCTTCCGTCTCCCTTCAAACTTGGTGCCAACTAATTTGGAGCTGCTCGGATGAAAACGTGGTTGAGATGAACAAGAGAGCGCGTGTGTGTGTGTGTGTGCGTGTGTGTGGTATAGTCTGGGTCGGAGAAAGTCTCATTCACCAATCTCATAACAGCCAGGTGTTGCCGCAGGCAATAGTGGATCAATACTGCTGCCTAGCAACTAGATATTTATCTGATATTTATATCAACATGTTGGACAGGAGTGGAAGCCAATCCCACACACACAGACACACAGACACACGCGCACACACACACGCACACACACACATGCACACACAATGTGTGTATCAATATTTGATCGACGTGAACGCTGTTTATTTTTCTAACAGTGTGAGTGTGTCAATGGTTTATTCATCACAGGCAGAAACCAGCTGAAAACACACACACACACACACACACACACACACACACACACACACACAGGAGGTTGAACAGGTAAAAAGCAATACAGTAATGCAATTGAGGTATTATCATTATTTATATAATTATTATCTAATTATTTTATGGTCAGGTTTTCCAGAAGAGAAATCTGAATAGTTGAATGAAACCAGGTTCATCATGTCGTTGACATGTTTTTAGTGGTATCTCTTTTTCTTTCTCCATAAAATAAGAAAATATTGTCAACATCCATAAAAAATCCATTTGACCATATTTACAGTAGTAAAATGTATAAATCAGAGTTTGAATGATATATGAACAGTAGTGGAGTGAATGTACTAAGTTACCTTTGTCCCCAGAGGACATATGAGAGGGACAATTAAAAATGAAGTCTCCACCGTCTGTGTCCCCAGAGGACAGCCGGCCTCGTGTCTGTGCAGACATGGAAAGTAATATTTGTACTTCAGACGGCCAACAAGAGAAAATGGAAAGTTTTTCCATTTCTTAAGAAATTAAAGTCACATTTGTCTTATCATTTTATCTAGTTGTATTTGTTCCGTTGTGTTAACGTCACACTGCTTTTTCCTTCTTATTCTGCATTTGATTCTTTCCGTCCATCACTTTGTGTCTGCTTTAAAGAGCTACAGCAGGATATAAATACACGTACACCTGCGTTTCTGCAGACTCATGAATAATGTATGTACGTCTGTCTCTTTTTAAAGCTCATTAAATCAAACACAAAGCCGCTCCTCATCCTCCAATCACGTCTCTGTCTACCTGTCTGGTGACAAGGCTTGTTTTCTCTTTAGCCACAATCCCAGAGACGAGTCGTGACGTGTTTACATCCTGCTCGACACACTTTCAGTATCATTAGCTCGACCTTATCGTTAGCTGTCCTCTGCTTTCTCCTTGTCACTGTTCTTTTTTTCTGTCAGCTCACTTCTTTTAAAAGCATTTATTTGCCTCGCTGCGTCGCTTTCTTTGATGCTGAGAAAATAAAAAAGACGCAGATTTGAGACGGCTCCCTTAACCCGCCGGGGAACTGGAAGAAGAGAAGAATGTTAAATGGTTGACATAAGATAAACTAAATGTCACCTCAACACTTTAAGTAACAAATCAAAGTGAGAGAAAGTTGGAAAACTACATTTTCTTTAAGGGACAGATGGTCAGTTGTCTGGCAATTAGTGAGGTGATCAACTGTCAGTTATTAGTTTGTTAAGCTTCATGTATTCAGGAAGTGAACAAGACTTGGATGTTAGAGAATAATACACGAGTCAAACAAACAGGACTTTCATCAAGGAGACACCTGTTCAGGTCCCCTGTGAAACAAAGTCAACCTGAAGTACACGTGTTGA
>NW_022280051.1:6441029-6445798 GCF_004355925.1 Anarrhichthys ocellatus | reverse complement strand
CATAACCAAGTACTTTTGTTGCCTAAATTTAAACTGGGGTTGGTGATCTTGAGAAACTAAGTGTACACTAGATAAAAAAATGATCCAACGTAAAAACCCAAACCAGGGTTGTCAACTCTTTTCCAATGAAAGCTAGCAGCATTAGCTCCAAAGTCGCTAAATCTAGCAAGAAAGCCGCTATGTCGGCAACACTGACAGCCCGTCCCTTCAGGCCTCCCTCCAAAGACCAACATTGTTATTGTTCAGACTCACATCTGTTAAGAAGGCAGCTTGTGGAAAGCTGCTGTGACGAGCAGTTAGACAGACGGGTAACCTGTCTAGAAGGGCTAATTACAGTCCTGTTACAGCCACAGATTCTGGATTCGTTTTCGTTTTGTCACAGCATTTCATTCATTGATTTTAAGGCTTAAAAATGTCCCCAAAACACGCTCAAACAAACAAAAAGCAGGGGGCCTAACATTGATCCTTGTGTGAAACCAAACAATTGTGGATCTAAAACCATCGGCAACCACAATCTGACCTCAACCAGCTGTACACTGAATCATCAACCCCTGAAAAGCAGCTTATTCAGCAGAACGCTGTCATCATTTGTATGCAAAGCATTAAACAGTTGTTTTTTATCAGCGTCGGGTCAAAACTGAATGACCTGGTTGTCGGCTTTCGAGTGAGATCTAAATGTCTTCCTGTTTATTTCAGTACATTTCCAAATATTCTTTTTCTCTGCATGTAAATAAATAAATCAGGAGTTTAAGTCAACAGCGTGTAACACTCGCTGTGCTTGTGAACGCAGCTCTACAGGATCAAACAGCAGCGTCGGCCTCCGATTCGATCCGCTGACAGTTGGGCTAAAACACAACAACAGTTTCTCTTTACAAGCGCCGGCGAGCGCCCCGGGACCACCGAGCACGTCTGAACGCAGCCCTGTGAGACTCAACGCGCAGCAAAGAAAAGAGTTCAGCTCCACCTACGACAAACAGCTTCAGTTAATCAGCTGACGAGACCTCGGGAGCGAGTCTGAGTCGAAGACCTCAAGTGAAAACACAAAGAAAGAGTGCGGATGAAAGAAGGAAGAAAAAAAGAGAGAACACACAAGGCGGGAAACAAAAAAGGAAACTTTTGGTGAGAAACTGAGTAGGTGAGAGATATGGTACAAAAACATGACATAAAGAAAAGAAAAGTGAACAACAGGTAAGAAAAAGAAAAGAGGAAAGGAGCTGATGAAGTATTGATGGAGGAGAAAGTGGGTCGATAAAACTGCGAAAAGAATAATCTCCAGAGGTTGTGAAGGATGTGAATAAAACATCAAGTGAATTAAATATAAATGAAATATAAATGATGTAAAGGTGGTAAAGAAAGTGAAGAAAAAACTAGAAAAGTGCTTTTTAAGGAGAAATTGCAGGACAAAGTTGTTGAGGTGTGAAACAAAGAGTTTCAGGAGGATGAAATGACACAACAACATGAAGAACAGATGTGTGGGAGGACTCCTAGAGACCAAGTTCTAGAACAATTATTTTTAGGCCTCACAAGAAGTGGGGTTTGAAAAGTAAAGGTCATCCTGAGGGGGGCAGTAAACCGTAGATCAGGGCAGGGTTTGGTGATTGTTTCTACCGTACGATAGGTAGGGCTTTACGTCACAGCACGTCAGTGAAATGTCATTTTTGCATCAAAACTATTCAAACTGGCAGCGATGCAAATTTGCAACAGTTTCAGTACTTTTTCAATAAAAGGTTGAAATAAATTTCACATGCAGAGGACCAACTACCAGGATCCTGTTGATCCAGAGCAGCGTCTGTAGTCTGTATAGTAAGCTATTCTATTAAGCTTCCTCTGGTAAACAGGTACAGTGTTTATGTCTCGGGGCTTTTATTGTGAAAGGTAAGAACAGAAGGAGTGGATCTGGTCTCTGCTGCCTTTTGTCAAGGTTTTAGGAGTAATAATGTTTGCCTTCTTGTACAATAAAGCGTATGTTTTGAGTTTTGTTCTACATAATCCTATAGGTATACTTATGATACAATGATATTCTATGAAAAGTTACTCCAATTTCCTCTCCTTACATGCATACAGTCTTTTCAAAATAAACTGTCTTCACAGGAAACTCAGTTATGTTTAGGCAACAGAACCACTTGGTTAGGTTTATGAAAATCGTTTTTTGGGCTAAAATAATTACGGAAATGAATCAACGTTGACTTCTCGTCTCACACGGGGATCGAACAGCGGTCTCCTGAGTGAAGAATCTGTTTGTTTGATGCTTTTATTCACCGTGGAATAGCTCAGAAATAGGTCGGTATATTACAATAACTTGTTTGCGTCAACATTTACAGCGTAAAACAGATTTTAAACTTTAAACTCCAACCTGTTGTTGCTCCTGTGTTCCTGCCCGTACAGGAAGTGCTCCTGGCTGATGGTGATGTAATGAGTGGTGAGCTGCTCTGATTGGTTCTTGCTGATGGTAACAACGGGGTAGCCCATTTGCAGAGTCCACCTGTCCATCATCTGCCCGATGTCGATGTCCCGCCCCTCTGAACGCATGGCCTGGAGAAAACCAACCAAAAGGTGATTCATCCATCACCAATAACCTGGTAACAGGCTAAGAAAGTCACTTAATGAGAGTAAACATGACTTTCGGACGAGTGTTACCCGAGACAGTTTGCTCCACAGGTCGTCTCTGTCTGCGTTGCTGTACATGTGACTCAGCAGGTAATCCTAAAAAACAAAAACAGAGAACAGATTAGAGTTGTGACATCATTTGGTAGTCTGTGGTTGTCAAAACCTACAGCTAAGTCGGCATTTACACAAAAATAGTTTTTATGCACCAAATACCTGATCTGAATAAGCTGTTGTAATTTCACTTTTTAATTTTAGTTGAATTTTTTACTTTATTTATTTACTTTACTCTTATTATATTTTGCACTGGTTTCAGTATTATATCTTTACACTTAATTGTTATTATATTGTGCAAATCTGTTTGTATTTATATTCTATTGTTTTTTGCTATTCTTTTATTGTAATCGTTGATCAAACTCTGGCAAAATCATTTCCTTCGGGGTAAATAAAGTTCTATTTTATCTTAAATGACAGAATCTACATTTTGAGGGAAACCAGAGTTGCCATAGAAAATGATAAAGCATTTTAAATCCGTCTTCTCTACAATGTCAATATATATTTATATCTGAACATAGCAGTCAAATGTTTATGTTTACTTTAGTTCTGCTTTGTTCTCCTTGTTTTTCGCTACTATGCGTCTATTTCTGTGGATGAACACAGAGTTTTCATGCGTCACTTCTGGTTGCAAAAAACCAAGATGGCGACGGCCAAAATGACGAAATTCAAGGCTTCAAATACGTTTCTGATCGTGATGCTAGTATTTCTACCCTGTTGTATTGCTACTTTTACGAGTAAAAGTAAAAAGTACTTACAACCCCGTCTGCAGTGCTTTGGAACCAAATGTTGACGTCTAAATATATTTGTTACGCAACACCTGCTTGTGTAAGTGACATGTCTCCACTTCCTCTGTGAATTTGTTGCTTTCAGGAGCCAACGTTGTGAGTGAACACTAAACAAGAAACATTTCAAAGCGTCTAAATGTGTTTACCATTTGAATATTGTGAATTTAAGCCTCCGTGACGTGACAGGCCAGCCGCGCTGAGTGAGTCTAAAGGGCTTTGGGCTCTGACTTCAAACTGGTACTTTTCTCGGCTAATGAACAAGGTGAAGCCTCAAACAGCCCCCAGAGAGAGTCTTAGTGGGGCAGCAGCTTCGTTTTCAACCTGTAAATCGTCAGTGACGGTCCTGTCTGGTTTCATCCCCGTCTAGAAAAGTCTGTGTCACCGCAGAAGATCGAGGTTATAAAAGCTTAGGGAGGGCTGGTGGAAGGGTATGGGTTTATGAAACGACTAGAAGATAACACGGAACAGCTACAGAGAAAGAGCTCTAATCTGGTTCTCAGGGACACACCAGATTCCTCACAGTCAGGTGTCTCGGTGCTTATGGAGGTTAATACGGCGAAAAGAGGCTCTTTATCGCGAGGTGACACACTCTCACCTTTAGCACAGATGACATGAGCAGAGATAAAACACACACACACACACACACACACACTAGTGTGACTCTGACTCCAATACAAACGCAGGTTTAGCTGCATGATGATGAAAGAGAAAGAGATGGGTCGGGATGAAGAGGATCATCAATGAAAGATAATCACTGAGACAATTGTTTAGCTGAGAATGTATTTTAAAGATTTTGGAGCTTTTTGTATTGCGGCTCAAGAAAGATTATTCGTTTACGTACAAGAATAATAAAGCAATGTGGATTATTTTATTAATTGTCTTTTTTCTCACGATGTAATGAAAAAGATGAGATAAGAGTGTCGATGAGGAACCGAACCGATAATCAGGACGAGGATCCTAACGATCCCTGGAGATGAGCGGGAGTGAGAATAATTTCATTAATAAATGAGTTATTCGTTTTTCTACACTTCTGAGGATGACATGAACCTCGACCTCCATTCTGCATCAACACATCTGGATTCATCAACAGAGTTCTTTGTGTTTGAGTCGGTTTCATTTTGGCGAAATTATTTTATCAGTATTATACTTTAAGAAAATTATAACTTGAATGAATCAGAATGAGACAGAATGAGTTGCAGTTTGGTTTCATAGACCTGTAAAACACACACACACACACACACACACACACACACACACACACACACACACACACACACACACACACACACACACACACACACACACACACACACACACACACAC
>NW_022280051.1:6421354-6435961 GCF_004355925.1 Anarrhichthys ocellatus | reverse complement strand
CACACACACACACACACACACACACACACACACACACACACACACACTTCTCTGTGATCTGCTGCTGGATCAGCAGTGTTTTTATATAGAATCTGGTTCTCAGTATGTTCCAGGTCACCGGCAGTTTCTGCAGAAAAAGCAGGACATAGTGTGTGTGTGTGTGTGTGTGTGTGTGTGTGTGTGTACGCGCGCAGGGGAATCATACATATTTTCATCCCTCTATTCAGATAGAAAGCTATATTTAACCCACTTTCACCTTACATCATTTTCACGTTCACAGCCAAGTGATTTCCTCCAATTTTGTGGATTAAATGTGACCCGTCAGAGAGCCGGTTGGCGTCTCCGTGAGGCTGAGCGATAAATAATGCAACGCGCTCCTCGTCGTCGTCTCTGCTGTATCTTTTAGCGGTTCGACTCAGTGAAACAAAATCCTCCAAACCTCCAGAGTAAAACGGACTCGTCGATACGAAGCTCAGATTTGCTGCTTGCTTCTCTCTCCGATTCATGTTTCATCACTTTGTATAACAGCCAAACTTCCTTTCCCCATCACGGATCAATGTTCTGAATTCTGCTTTGAGCTTATAATTCCAAGGAACTTCTGGTAGTTCATGAAATGTTCTGCTGACACTCTGCAAACATCCCTAAACCTCTAAAAGCCAGCGGCTTCAGGAGCCGTTGGGTTTTATGAAGCGGGACTTTGGAGGTTTGAGGAAAAAGGAGTTCTGGAAGTTTTATTAGATTTGAATCAATGAAATGTGGTGATCTGTGCGGGTCAAACTATAAACAGATTATTATGAGAGCATATTTTGTTTTCCTTTAGTTCTCATGCAGATTACCAGCTAACTGACATGAGTATATTTATAACATGAATACAAAGTTATGAGACGGACAGCTTTGCTGTATACTGGCCCCAATTCTTCTTCTTCCCCCTCACCCTGGACTTGGGGCGAGGCTTTGCTGGTTTTTTGGGCCGGATCTTTGTCACTGCAGCTCAGGACGGTTGAGTTTTATTTCGGGGGCATCACATGACGAGACATCAATAAGGTGACTTCAACCACAGGGGTTTTCAGTTGTCATTTAAAGAAAATGACTTGTTCCCACCAACTGCATGTAGCAACCAGCAGCAGACGGGTTACCGCGAGGCAAAGCATCATGGGAGTAAAGTAATAAAACAAAACAACAAATTTAATTTAACGTTAGACCAGCGCAGTCTGAAAATGTTTTCCAATATGTTGTCGGGTATGAAAAGACCCAAAATGATTACTGGAAGACAACAGCTTATTTTTTTATTTTTTTTATTATAAGCAAATTACTTTAAAAACATTTGTATAGAAATTATTCTGTCCAAGGCTTATTGCTCCATAAAAGCGGCTGATCAATGAACATGTATATTATTAATATAAAAATGACGCACCAGAATTTTACTCCTGTCTCCTCAAGCTTTGAGCAGCATTTAAACAGCTGAACGTGTTAAATATGATCGGAAATTGTAAAGGGTTACTTGGACTGTTGGCTTTGGAATAATATTTAGAATATCAGTAGTCCTGGATCCCCCAAAACAATCTGTCCTTTGAGTGTCATAACTGTCACCCCTGTACAGCTTGAATTCAGGTCACTCATAGTGTTTTGTTGTATTGTTTTACAGCAGAAAGAAAATAGCAAAACTCAAAGCCAAATCCATTTATACACTGTCCATCTGCATCCATCCTCAGTGTGCTCCAGACAGTCGGGCTTTAGCCAAAATATGGCTACACACACACACACACACACACACACACAAACACACACACACACACACACACACACACACACACACACACACACACACACACACACACACACACACACACACACACACACACACACACACACACACACACACACACAAACACACACACACACACACACACACACACACACACACACACACACACACACACACACGGAGAGAGAGAAAACCCACACAGCTTCTGTCTGAATCCAGGTGACAAACCATTTTGAAGCCAAACCTCGGCTCTCCCTGTTGTCCTAGATACAAAACCTCTGTTTGCACAGCTGGACCTGCAGGATGACATGAACTTACATTAAGTCCTTTCTGGAACAGCGTCTGTCCCATCACATTAGCCAGCATCCGGATCAACGCCGCCCCCTAAAGGCAGCGCAGAGAAACACTTTCAAACCCAATAACAAGTGAAAACATGCTCTCAATTGTTAACGTGACACTAATCCATTCATTTCATTGGAACTGTTCGCTCACAAGCCATCGAAGCTATCCAACCACGACTCACTTTTTTGTAGGCGATCCAGTCAAAGACTCGGTCGATGTCCGTCGCCTGTTCCACTTCCTGGGAGATTGGGTGGGAGGTACTAAGCCCATCCAATAGCATCACCTCATGGAGGACATCGGTCAGGAAACGCTGCTTCTCCTGAAAACACACGCATATTTGTCTTTGGTATTTAAGGAGACCTTGTACTGACATTCACATTCTCTGGAGCCTGGTCACAACCTTTAACCCCTACGTGTCCAACCAACCTTTAATCTTGACCCGTATTCTAAACCAAAACCATATTTTACCCCTAAAAATAGGAGAGTTGATCACATACCAGATGCTGGTCCCCAGAAGGTAGTGACTCACCTACCATCTGGGGACAAGCATCTGGTAGTTGAGTCACCAACATTGTGGGGAGTCACCTACCAGATGCCTGTCCCAATATGGTAGGTGAGTCCCCACAATGTTGGTGTGTGAACGGGCAATAATCCCCACAATGTTGGCGACTCACCAACCAAATGTTTGACCTTATATGATCAGTAAGTCCGTACAATGTTGGTGACTCCCCCACTAGAAGCCTGTCCCCATATGGTAGGTGAGTCCCCACAATGTTGGTGTGTGAACGGGTAACAGTCCCCAGAATGTTCTTAATACTATCCGGTGATTTGTGGAGTCTTGATTTTCCTCCAGCTATGCTTACAATAAAAAGACACCCTAATCCCAAAAGAAGGGACCCAGATCTGTCCACGTATTGGAGTCCCCTCAATGTTGGTGTGTGATCCCAAATGTGATTAAAACTCTTCACAGTGATTTTTTTGAATTTGGGGTTTGCTTTGTTTTTTTCCAGCTCAGCTCTCAACTCCAGTTAAATAATTAAGCAGTTTTGTCACAACAAAGTTGGTCAACAAAGAGTGATTTAGTGGAACAGTTCATTCATTAAACTACATTTAGTTGTGAAATTAATCTGGATCATTTTAATATATTGTAATATTTGTTTATCTTGTTTTCATTTATTGTTTCCACTCTTCATCCCCTTGTTAGCGCTAATTCTTTCCTCTCCTTATTTCCTTCCCTCATTTTTTTATTGCATCTTTTCCTTTCCTTCCTTTGTTTTCCTCTCTTCTTTAATCTTGTCATTTAATCTGTTTCCTCAATTTTTTTATCATCCCTTCTTTAGATGTCCTCTACTTCTTTCCTCCACTCCATTCATTCCTTCTGGTTTCTCTTCCTCTCTTCAGTTCCTCCCATTACTCCTTTTCCTGTTTCATCTCTTCTCCTCCTCTTCTGCTTTCAGGGTTTTAATAGACATCTGCAAACATGTAGAGCTATAATGAGCTCTGTCTAAATTACCCCTGGGATCAGGCTAAATCCGGAGCAGTGCGGCTCTGTCTAAATCATGGATTACAGTGTTTACTATGGAGATTTGGTTTTAATGAACCTCCATCTTGTTAAGCAATGGAATTGTTGGCGTACAAAGTTTTAATCATTAATGAACTGCATGAACAGGAACTTTTTCTGAATTAACAGTATCTGCTGGGATGTGGCTAATTCTTGGTCCAATGTGGCTCTGTGTAATTCATAGATTAAAGTTGTTAATCAAGTAGAACTGTTGTTAACAAATCTACCTCGAGTTAAACAAAAGTTTCTTGAGAGATTAATTATTTTTTAATGAACATTAGAATCACCAGAGAGATTTAGTGTCCGCTGGGATCAGGCTACTTTTTGGCAGATGGGGCTCTGTCCATTTATTAATTGCATGAAATATTCATCTTGCAAAACAATATATTCTCAATTAGTTTCAATGTAAGAATATAATCAGAAAGTGTTGAGAGGTCGTTCTAACTCTGTGATTCAGACTCTGTTATGTTTCCTTTGTCCCTGAAGCTTAATGGTAATGTACCCATCTAATAACTGGTGTAAGACTGACGGGAGACTGCATAGTAGCAGCCATCTAAAGTTTCTGGAGGGTCCCTCCTTTGCACTTGGTTGACGTGTGAGCCCCCTTGATGACAGTGAACGCACCGCCGCCTCGTAATACTTGGTTTATGTTTGCCGTAGTGACGCCGGCGTGCGGGCAAGAAAACGAGCGGATTTGGTCGTGCAACTCTGACATTTTTGTAGCTGCAGGCTCTCGCTGTGCACGCTCAGGGCTTTTCAGCCACAAATAATCACTGATCAAAGCACTATTAACTCGTCTGTAGACAAACCGTTAGTCTTAAAAATCTACATTTGAATAAATATTTTGCAGCCAAATCAAACTGGTAACAGGATATTCGACTTTGTTTCATTATAATTTGTTTAAAACTTGACTTCTTTCTTTAAACGGTTCGTGTAGGGGCGGTAAAGTGAATATGAGGTTACAGAATCAATTCCTCCCGGTTGGTTTGTGGCGTTTTGCAGATAACTTCTTGCTTCATCATCGTATTCTTTTTTTATTTCTGCAAATTTAACTTGTAAGCTTTTTGTAAAACACTGATACAGATTATTTTTATGAGTTGGCTAACATTAAATATATTGTTCAAATTCATTCAGCTAAAACAAACACGTCTCTAGTTAGTGATTCGATTTTATATTCCGTTACATGAAAGTCAAGAGATGCATTATTCAACAGAACTGCAGCGAAACTGAAAGCAATACGAGAAGTGAATGATGAACAGTAAGAGATAATTGTGTGAGACTTTATCTGCTGTTAACAAGGAACATCATTAATGTTGAAATAGAGCGGCTGACACACCAGTACAATAACTGAAATGTAACTAATGTCTTTTACACGAGGAAAAAAACTTGATGTATTTCATGTAATGCTGAGTTTACATGCAAGCTCAAATAATAAAAACATTGTCGTGAACCACAAAGTTTGTAAAATGTCCCCTAACTCAACAGATCTAAAAACCAAGCTCTATGTCTGGGGAATGACTTCCCGCCACGGTGCCGGTCCTTTGGTCACCTTTGAGGGAAACATGGACAGACGCTATTTCGAGAATGAGATCATCGATGAAATTGCAGCGCCATACATGAAGGAACATTTTGGGCCACATCACCGCTTCCTCCAGGACAACGATCCAAAGCATACCGCTGCGGTGACTTGCATCGCATCTGAGGAAATCAACTGGGTGAGGACTCCGCCACGGTCACCGGATTTGAACCCCAACAAGCTCGTTCGGCAGTCGATGAAAAACTTCATGTGCAAGGACGTAAAGCCTCGCTCAAGGGACGCACTCCTCCGAGCCGTGGAGGACTTTTGGGATGCAAAACTGACCCATGAGTTCTGTAATGAAGTTATTACGTTATCAGAAGTACAGAGATTGATTGTGAAGAACAAAGGAGGGCCGAGTGGAAAGTGAGCAAAACGTCCAACAATCTCGTTTTATTCTGTTTTTACTAGATGAACTTCTTTTAGAAGGTTCCCCGTGGAGTCTTTTTTCTCTTACAAATCAACTCTCTGAGTGTGTCCTGGTCTGCTCTCCTTTCAAACGGTGTGAGCTGCTTGAAAAGGCGACCGACACACATTCTCACCTCTCTTCTGGTGGAGAGGTGAGAATGTGTTCATCGAATGGCCATTCAGGTGCTTTAAAGACCCAAACAGATGCAAACACAAAAACACTGAAGAAAGAACCCACGTGTTTTGTAGATGGAGAATGCAAACCTCTTTTTGTCCATGTACATGTGGTATGGATTCAAAATATGTAAAAAAGCACTTGAATGCGATTCTCTTAATTAATGTGATTCATTTCTTTACAGAACCAGCATCATCAAGAAAACCAACACTTCCTGCAGGAGACCGCTCTACATGCCCCGTGTGCAACACGAAGTCACTATTGATTTATTTGTCACGCAACTTTAACACAAACCACAATCTGTCCCTGAAAGTATTTCACCGTCTTTTCCTAAACCTAACTAAGTAGTTTTGTTGCTTAAACGTAACTTAGTTGTTTCCTGTAAAGGTGGAGGGATATTTTGAAGACTGAATGCCTGTGATGAGCGGAAGTTGACAAATGTTGCTGGACTTTTGTAGGACAACGCACAAAAAAGTGACTTTTGGTAAGATATCAGTGGAACCGTAGTATGAGGATACGTTGTTAGTGGGGGTACCTGCTGTTACCTGAGGGTTGCTGGAGGTAGAAGAACGTCTCTAGGGTTATTTGGGTGTAACTGTAGGTGGTGGTTGGATAAAAGCTGAAAACTGGATTCCAGCTGGCTGGCAGCTACAGCGCCTCCAGCTGAGAGCAGCACTTCATAGTCTGTGAACCACACTATGTGTCAGATAAACGCTTCTCAAATAAATCTTTTTCTTGGCTGACGGGAGTGAATCTGACTAATTCCTGATCCCTCCTCAAAGGATTGGACTAATTCCTGGAGTAAAGACAGACCACTGCTTTCATTTCAGAGCCAACAGATGCACACCGACAGAGGTAAACAGGCTGCATCATGGGACTCCACCGCAAATTACATAATCGGTTAATTAGTTAAATGGCACATTTGGACGAAACCAACTCGGTGAGAAAGAAAAATGGGACTAAATGAGACATCAGCTCTAATTAACAGAGACTTAAAGTCACCTGGAGAGAGAGGGGGGGGGGGGGTCCATCTGGTCCATGTGGCCATTATGAACCAGATGGACCCACATGTGGAGGACGGCTAATGGGCCAACAGTCAGTGTAAACACTTACACTGGAGGGACGGGGCTGCGTTCAGGAGCAGCTGCTGAACTTTTTAAACGTCTGCTCGTCCTCCGTCCTCCTTCACTTCCACCCCATCACTCCTCTCCTCCTCCTCCTCCTCTTTTATCTCAGTGTCATTTAAACGTGTCCAGATGACAGACAACTCTCAAGCAACTTTTTCTGTAATATCTGTGTTTTAGGAGAAACGTGAGGGCGTTTCAGGTTTAATTTTCTTCTGTTTAGAGTTTGGTTTGTAAGACCTTTTAAAAAACGAGCTAGAAGCTCCCTTTGGGTTTTATTTATTCTCATATAGATTTAGCAACCCCCCTCAGGCATTTCTCCCTTTGTTCACCTATTTTATTGTTAATCAATCCTGCAATGAATAACTTTATTTATCGAAATCCATCTAATGTTGCTTTCCCCAGAGACCTGGCTTTAATGTTGAAATGCTGCATCAGAATGTCCTGGTTCTGTCTCAGTGGCACCTTGAGGTGTTCTGCTGTTAACCTGTCGTGAAATGATTTTGTAACTATGCACCATTTCCTCTGGAATCTAATCTGAAGTTATCTCGTGAATGTGATGTATGTAGACAAGTGTATGTGCTGATGTTTCAAAAGAAGTCTGGTGTGTCTGTTGTGTTCAGACTGGTGTTAAAGCTGAACTTAGTATTTATGTCATATGAGGTCTAGTTGCAGCCCTGGCTGCTCCAATCCAATTATTTTTTAACAAGCTCTTTGTTGCCATCAGATACAATAAACAGACCCATCAGGCCCGATAAAGACTTCCTTTCACCTTCGATTTCCCCCCGATGGCTCCACATAGAGCTGATTGTACAGTTTGACAGTTTGAATTTTGGTGCAAACCAAAAAATAAATAAAGTTAAAAGGTGTGAAAGTGACCGAGCTAAATGAAAAACAAGCTGCTGGCTCACAATGTTCTGCAAAAGACTCCACATGCAGCTCAGGGTGTCGGCAACATGTGCGTACGATCGAGAGACAAAGGACCTTGAAGCACAGATTCCAGCAATGTATGAATCATATTTATGGTTTGTATTATCACTAAGAAATAGAAACATTGAGTAAACATAATATGTGGTTACGATTGGGATATGTGGTTAGCGTCTTTAAACGGTCAGGTTTAACGTCGTGGTTAAGGTTGTAACACATAATTCACATCTTTAACCGGTCAGGTTTTTATAGTAGCACGTGGTAAAGGTTGTGAAACGGTCGTGGTTGAAGCTTTACACATGGTTAGGGTTATAACATGTGGTTTACGTCTTTAAACGGTCAGGTTTTTAGTGTTATAACACATGGTTAAGGTTGTGAAACGGTTGCAACTAAGATTGTGAAACGTGATAAACGTGAGACGGTAGACGTTGAACACAGACGTGGTTAACGTTGTAAAAACGGTCGTGGTTAACGTAGTGAAACAGGGCAGTTAGGTTAAGTTACGTAACGTAAGCTACATACGTAACGTCATGTGACTCAGTGGAGTAGCATCGTGTGAGATTGCTACGTCACTAAAAAATGACTCAACTTTATGCTTCACACGGGACACGAACACCGGTCCCCTGAGTCAGAGTCCTGTGCTTGTTTGAGAAACATTCACCAATATTTAGTGTGATGTTCTGGTAGATAGAAGAAAGAAGCTCCAGGGTTCAGGTTTACGTCCCTAAACTGCACACTCAGTGTTCTTCTGCTAATCCAAACTGGCTCTCTGTACTGAGGAGTCCGCTGGAGGGTTCAGGTTTCTTTTCCGGTTTTGTGTCCAACACCGCCTCCCTGTCGATACGCCTCTCAATTTGCGTCTTAATTAAACACCAATTTGCTTTCAAAGTTGTGACAAAGTTTGCACGGATAGAAGTCAGTATCTAAAGTCATTGAGAGGACGTAGACATAATGGAGGAGGGATCTTTAAGTGAGGACATAACGCTACCTGATTGGCTGAATACAGACAAACACACGGCGTATTTCCTTCATTGTCACGTCTTCATTTGTGTTTAATTTCCCGGGCTGTGTTTGGTTCCTCTCCCTGCAGCACCGTCTGACTCACTGCTGATTTAAACTGCTTTTTGAATAAAACCTGTGTTATAAATAAATTGCTTTATCAGGAACAAACCGCTTTATCATCGTTGTGCTGGTTATTGGAGAAACACTATGTTTCTATTAAAGCGTCCGACCGTGCAGAACTGCAGTAACCAGGATTTAAAAATGCCATGTCGCTCAGAAGCAGACTGTGTGCATGCGGGAGGGAAGGTGTTTCTGGTGGAACACTTTCTACATTGGAAGTAAATAACGACGGACGTCGGCGGAAACAAAGCAGGAAGAAGTGTGCGTGTGCTGTAATTTAAAGTTCTGTTTCTCTGAGAAGTTCTCACTGAATTTGTCTGTCGGGGGGGAACCGGAGGTCTGGGAGGAACCGGAGGTCTGGGACTCTTTCAGCACATTTGAATTTTTATTTTCTGATTTCATTGTGACTTGAGCCGACTCACTCTGCAACAATCTGTCAGCGAAACCTGAAGCAGAATAAAACAAAATCGGATTTCATCTGCTGCAGATTCGGGGCTGAATATTATCTGCAGGAAACTTTGAGAGAGAAGGAGGAGCCACGTATTGATCCGTGCGAGTGGAAGAAGGTGGAGGAGTTCAGGAGGAGTCAGGACTTCCTCCTACTCAAAAGACACTTTTAACTTCCTTCTTATAAACACACGTTTCATACGTTATGTAAAGTTTATACAACAAAGAGAAACAAGATGGAATAGAGAGCTGAGAGGCAGGCGGATCTGTAGCCGGTGATCTTTGATCCTCAGAGGAAGGAGAATTACTCAAACTATAGAGGATCACTTCATCGGAAAAATACTAAAAACACCATTTTTGTTTGTCGATTTAGTTGTGACTTTAGTTGGCTGTTAGTGGCACATACAATGCAAATTAATGCGATGTGATTGGAGATTGTTACCTTTGAATTTGTAGTTGACTTCTCTTCACAAAGTATAAGTCTATGTTCTGTATATTTATTACTGTCAACAAAGCTCATGTAAAAGTCCAAAACCAGCAGTGAACGCATCTAAACACCATGAACATGAACACACACACACACACACACACACACACACACACACGCACACTGTAGTTTATTTCGACTCAATCCTACATTCAAATACTCACTACAGCACCAAATGTGGATTAATCCGCGCTGAAAATAGTCCCCAACAAATGCCCTTTTTTCTCCTGTTTGTTTGAGAAAAACTACAGTTACCAGCTGTTTATGCAAATTACTGAGACTTTTAAAAAACTGAATTATATATTTTAGTTTGGAAAGATTTACTTCTTCACTAGGAACCAATGAGCTCGGGGCTGAGAGCCACAGACAGGAAGTAGGAACATATTGAGAGACGGATTAACACATTGTTGTTGGTGTCTGCACTTGGGATTTGTCGACAGTAAGAAAAATACAGAATAACAAATTTGTTAAAAAGGGTCAGAAAAACATGTGTTTCTCTTCTTCTGCTGTGGTATCTAACAATGCAGAAATGTTCGATTTATTCTGCCACCACCACCAGTACAATGCTGCTGAATGGGGCTTTGTTTAACTCCACGTCCACAGAAAGTGCCCCAGTTACTCCGGATAATCCTCAGACCTGCCATTTAAATATCTTTTTACCAAAACACAACCCTCACCAATGAGAAGAGTCCACAGAGATCCTCCGCTTCTGAACTGTTTCTTATTCAATATCCACTGTTTGTTTTTTATGTCTGAGAAGATATCTGCTCTTTTAAATCCTATTGGACTGTTTTCTCCCCGTGTTGTATTTGGTGTCTGGAGACATCTACGTGGTTTAATCCAAAATAAAATATATTCAAATCTGACTGACTGGAGCCTCGAGCTGAACTTCTAACTCTCCTAAAAGCTACCGGAAGGAAAAGTAATTACATTTCATGAGCGAACCGACGCAGGTTCAGAAAACTGAATCAACATGCTGAGTTGAAAGCTTTATTTTCTGTTTGTCTTGAATAAAAGATCGGACACAAATGAATTAAAGAAATGTATAATAGAGTGCATTGTTGTTGAGAGCTTAATAGGAAGACGAGTGAGTGTGATAAACAAATGAATTCAACTTTGTTTTACTCACCATGTTCCACTTTGGGAAGAGGAAGTCGGTGCCGACGTACTCGAAGAAATGAGCAAAACCTTCTTTCAACCAGACGTCCTCCCACCAGACCGGAGTCACCAGATCCCCGAACCACTGAAAGACACACAGCAGAGATGATTGCATGTGGTTCTTATGTCAAATATAATTCATTTATCGGAAACGATTTATGTTCTGGTGAAGTGTTTAAGGAAGCAAATGTCCAAAGAAAAGCACACTGGTTCACACTCAAGGTTCATACGACTCATCCTCTGGGGAACATGAATGTCTGAACCTCATTTCAAGGCAATCCATCCAACAGTTGTTTCTATATTTCACAACAACCAACAATGTCAGCTTCATCGTTGCGCCAGAGACAGGGGATAACCAACGTCCGTAGGACTCATCCTCTGGGGAACATGCATGTTCAGGGCAATCAATTCAATAGCTGTTGTTTGTGAACCAAAGTGATGGACCAACAGACCAACTGCTAGCATGGCAACAATGCACAATGCCACAGCCAAGAAGGACCGTCTTGGTCTCCACCTGATGGATCCAAACCACCAGAGGGCCGACGCGATGAAGCAGGTCTCGTTCATCAGCAACACCGGAGGGGAAACCGGCAACATTGCTCCAAAGTTTGACAAAAGCCAGCCGTGGGTTTGGCGCTCAGCCTGACAGGACTCCTGCATCATTTCTCAGGGCGCCTTTAGAACCTCGTCAGGGTGAAGCAACGGTAGAGTTTAATGAAAGCGCCGCACGTAGAAAAATAGACTGAACTCTGCTGATAGTGGAACGTACGGCCGCGAGAGTAATGCCTTTGGACCGAGGCTGTTTCCTGGCAACGCGGCCTGAATGAAAACGGTGCAACATTGTGGGAACGAATGCGCATCGCTGCCAGCTTTGTTTCCGAGTCTGAACGTTCCCTTTAAAGCTTCGGCTGCAGAGCGGATGGCAGACGATCTTAAAAAAAAGAGAAAAAAGTTTACCTTCTAAATTCACTTTAAACACGTCATTAAAGCAGGAAAGAGACACGCTGCAGTTTTATACCTCGGCCCAGAGTGTGTGAGTGTGTGTGTGTGCGTGTGTGTGTGTTACTCTGCATATTTGGCAGTGTTCCTGCAGTAAATTGTCCTTCAACTGATCAAAGTCTGTATGTAAAGTAGAGAGCGAGCGAGGCTGTGTGTGTGTGTGTGTGTGTGTGTTTAAGTCCTATTTGCATCACTTTACACTGCAGTTGAAACAAGTCAGGTTTAATCATGTCGCCCAGAGTCCTCAGTCTGTCCCCGTGAAGCACACAACAACCTCTCTTCTCAGACCTACAACAACACTGGCTCGTGTAGAGTTTTGCTGGAGCCAACTGGAGCTAAACTGGGACAGAGTGCAACCCAAAGGGCTCCCACAGCGCATCAGAGATGGATGAATGTCTATAAAGTGACTTGAATTGGAATACAAGTATATCTCCACCTGTATGGGCACACAGCAGAAGAATGAGTCCACACATGCATACTAACTTCCTCCGACTCTCTGGCAAGGTCGACTGTGTCTGGGCAGGGATTCAAACCGACCACCCTGTGGGAGCTGGCAGGCTGTTCGGCGGCTGCCTGGCTCAACAGGCGGCTCGTTGAACTCCCCGAGGCAGAGCTGCGGTTTACGGGGAAACTGAACACCAACAGATGATGCTGCTGCACTAACAGGGTGAGACGTTCTGTCTGCAGAGCTCCATTCAAAAACACACTTTCACTTTTTAAACAGAAAAGATATCTTCAGTTCAGTTTGTTTAACTACAAGAGAGATATTGCAAATATATATGAAGAATATGGATCCTCAATTTCAAATTAGCTTCACCATTAAAACTACTTGAAGTGTGTTTTGATGATCATACTTTTGTATTTTTCGTAACATTTTGAAAGCAGGATTTTTAATATCTTATACTTCTTTTCCACCAACAACAATCCTCTGAACTCAAACTGCTGATCAACACAATGAACTGGCTGCATGAGATCTTTACTGCAGAAATAAGCTCGGGTCTATAAATGAAGTCATGAACCCTTAAAACCAGGCGGACGTATTCAATCTGCCGGGAACACGGAGGATCAAATCAGCATTAGGGAGATTTCTCTGTTTAATTATTAAATTCTGATCGAATCGCGCTGAAATCAGTTTTCGGCTCTTTGATTTTTGTCCTCCATCAGCCGAACTGCTGCCGAGCTCCTCTTTCATCAAACATGACAGTTTACATTTGATTTTTGTTCTCCTGCTTTGAAGGGATTTCAGCCTTCATCCAGCGGGCTGCTGACGTTAGCAGTGAGTCGGTACCCTCTCACGCTGGTTCAGTGTGTTCAGGCCTCCTGACAAACACTAAATATAATTAACTTTACACTGGAGAGCCTTTTCAATCCTCTGTAGTTCTTACTTCTTCTGCAATGATTACAAATGACTGCTTCTGTAGTTTCATTAGCTGTTCTGTCGTCTCTCATCCTGTTTCAGCCTCATTAAGACATGAAGAACGAGCCTCCAGCGGGTCGGCGGTTTCTTCCGGGGAAGTTGACTCTGGTTGCTATAGTTTCGCTGTTGCTGTGGTTACACGCATGCATCGGGGGGGGGGGGGTAAACTGAAGGACGGGGGTGAAGCCAGAAAAAAAACCCGGAGAGGATGCAAAGCTGAAGCCAAAAGACTGCTGAGGCGGAGGATTGAGGGAGAGATGATGAGTCAGCAGACCGAGGTCTCTCGATAAGATTTATGGAAAGACAAGAAAATGCCGGGGACAGACGGATGAATGCTGAACAGAAACACAGATAATACCTCCAACACCAACAACACTTAGTTACTATGAACTAATTCTTGTTTTTTTAATTTGTCTTCAAATGAACCTCTTTTTGTTCATTTTGTAGTTTTGCTATCTAACAAAATAAATGCCGACACAGCTTATAATAAGATCCTGCTCTTGATGCATCAGGGGTGATGCATGTTTTAAGGGGGCTCAAACTCTTCACAAAGTTTTGGACAAACAGGAAACTCTCCAAAAAACAGGATGTAAGTGTTGACTGAATATTATGATCACCCTCCATTAAGAAGCATAAAGAACATTCTCACCAACTTTGCAGCTTAATGGAGATTGTTTTGGCTCGTTTATCTCACAGATTTGGTTTTACAGCAGATGTATTTATGGGTCAGCAGCTGTCCGGCACCAAACGACATGTTGTTCATTATACTTCAACTGTCGCTGGAGATTTGACCTCTTTTCTGCATCAAATGGCAGCAGAGTAAGCCATGGTGGTTAAGAGAGTGGAACAATAAGCAGCTGAAGAGAACCTTTTCTCTTTTTATAAAACTAAATAGAAGGAAAGCTGAACCAGGTGGATGCAAACAGGACGTCAGTGAGTGTTTATGTAATTTTCAGTGCAGTTGCTGGCATGTTTAAAAAAAATGAAAATTTCTAACTAATTATGCAAGAACGCACTAACAAAAGACAAAAAGGCAGAATACCACATTCAGTCTTTTCTATCCTTCACCTCTCTCTCTCTCTCTCTCTCTCTCTCTCTC
>NW_022280051.1:6385460-6389927 GCF_004355925.1 Anarrhichthys ocellatus | reverse complement strand
TGTGTGTGTGTGTGTGTGTGTGTGTGTGTGTGTGTGTGTGTGTGTGTTACATAACGAGCTCTCTCCTCATCTTGAAGTGACACTAAAATAGCTGCAGCAGCTTCACACTCCGTCTCATCCGTGTCTTTAAAAGCTCCAATTAGAGACATTTAATCACTGCACTGGTGTCCGGACGAGTTACACTCAGTTGCACAGGAAAAGAAAGAGAGAGAGGGAGAGAGAGAGGGAGAGAGAGAAAGAGGGTTTTATTCGTCCTCTGCTGTCTCTAAGACAACCTGTCTGCGTTGAAGTAAACTAGAAAACTGCAGAATTCTCTCTGGATTCTTTGGTTTGTCCCTGAATCTGAATCATTGTTAAATTAAGAAGATAGAACGGTTCAAACAGAGATAGATTGAGTTTTTTGCAGTTGTCTCATTCTTTACTTTCAAGGTTTCCATTTGCTTTAATGTCATCTTCGTTGTGCTACAACTAGTCCCTCTGAATAACTAACAAGTCTGGTAAAGTTGGAAACATAAGTTCAATTGCAGTCTTAAAAAACATGAGTAAACTCAACATGAAGATACGTTTTGTTTCAACTTAAAAAGTTAAGTCACACAAGTTGTTTAATGATCCGCTGTTGTTGACACTACTTAAAACAACTATGTTAAATTGTCCATTCAAGAAAACTTTATCGTGTCAAACAAATATACAATTCCACACTAATTCAACTCACAATTTCAAATCAGGAGAACTTCAACTATATTTATACCAAAAGCAACTTCAAGTTAAGTGGACTAATGTTTCTGCTTTATTCCATTTCCTTCTGATTTAACTTACGAATCATCTGTAAATATATTTAGATCCACTAGAATTTAAAAACGAAGTAATTTGGGTCTG
Source organism: Anarrhichthys ocellatus (assembly GCF_004355925.1). Taxonomy (NCBI): domain Eukaryota; kingdom Metazoa; phylum Chordata; class Actinopteri; order Perciformes; family Anarhichadidae; genus Anarrhichthys; species Anarrhichthys ocellatus. The sequence goes on along the minus strand of NW_022280051.1, from coordinate 6,389,051 downwards.
GACGATGTTTGGCTGCACAGAATCAGTTTTTAGTCTTTTCGGAGTCATTTTTTTGTCGTTTCGGGAACAGATCAAACTGAAGGAATATTTTTTTGAAAGTCTGAACAGAAATGTGTCCAGCACAGAGAAAGGTCCGGGACATGAGTCCATCCAAAGTTAGACCCAAAAGACACGGGCTTCCCCAAATGTCAGTATGATTGCATTTTAAATCTTTGCAACTGTTCAAACTGACGCAGTCGGCTTTTCTAGCTGAAATCGAGCCTTCATTGCGCCTCCAGCTGCTCAAAATGTAGATATTTCAGCAGCTCTGCGTGGTGAGTCACATTAACTCCTCTCAGACTGAGTAACTCCTCCAGACAGTATAGTGATTAAATGTCTCTAATTGGTGCTTTTAGAGATGCAGTGAGTGTGTGTGTGTCGCGTAATGAGCTCTGCTCTCAGTGTGAAGTGACACTTTTTTTGGCTTTGTGTGCTGACGAGACAACAAACCAGCAAACAGGAAGTTACTGTTTCTCTTCCCACAACTCATAACCCTGTGAGGACATAATGAAATGTAACCGTGGATACAAATAACGGCGTTGTGGGAAAGTGAAGGACAACCTCCAAAGTCTCCACAAAGCTGCGTGACATGCTACCAATCAAACGAGCCGATCGACTTCCTGTCAGTAGAAAACACGCCCTCCTCTTGTACGAGGATAAGAGAAACAAACCGTGGGGTTTCCTGTGAGCGATACCTGAACATGGCTGATGTGCAGCCTTAATTCGCCCTGAAGCTCTGTTCCCATCAATCAACCAGCGGCATCCAGCAAAAAAAACAAAAGAGTTCAGCGGTTCGTCCAACTCCCAAACAAACCTTTGACGAGTATTGACAAGCCGTCAGTTCGTCAGTGTCTCCTCTCATTTATCCGTCCGTCTCAAGTGTTTTCCTGTAGACGGAGTAAACCTGAACCAACACGGTTGACGAATGAATCAGCTTTTTGTTTATGCAACGCTGTTTGAAGCAACACTTCACCCCCAAAAAAACATCAATTAGTCACGGACGTTAGACAGACGTTTATTTTGAAAAGACTGTATGCATGTAACGAAGTTGACACATTTTGCTGGACTCTTGTAGGAAAAATGCAAAAGAAAACGAGTAATATTGTTGTAAGATATAACAGGACGTTGGGTCTTTTCAAGTATTTCTGTGACATCATGTTGGTCTGACTGCAAATCATAAAAAACATCTTCACTGCAGGTTACTTCCTGTGCGGGCTAATGTCGTTTAAACACCGCCGTTCTCAACACTGACTAATATATTGATAGTAACAGCGACAGCTTCCATGCGGTTCTGTGTGGCTTTGAACCAACACCCTCATCCCGAGGCCCCACAGGGAGTGTGCAAAAAGCAATTGAAGTACATCCGCCAACATCACAATGCAGTCCTTTGTGCTAGTTGAACAGCAGCAATCAGCTTGTTAACCCTGAACCTGATGTTGTCTCCCCAGCTGAAGAGGCTCTCTGCTCTCCTCTGTGGAATCGATTCACCTCGGTATCTCCCCGGGATCTGAGACACTCAGAGTCTCATCTGTGACTGTCGTCCTCCAGCTCTTTTTTGGAAATAATCCCTTTAAACTCCTCTCAGCTCTCAGCGGTGCTGGTTGGTTTTGGCTTCTGCTTTGCTCGCTGCTGGATATAAATTCCTCACCTCTGGCTGGTTTCCTAAAACCGCTTTGAAACAGACTGTGTCCTAAAGAGACCCGGCGTTCATCCGTCCTGTCCTCTGAACCGCAGAACAACCTCCAAATTACCTCTCAGTGCCAAGGTCATCGAGAGAAAGTGTTGCTAAAAGACTTTGGATGAAGATAACAGCGATAAACATCTTCATCCAGTCTCAGTCTGCTTTGTGCCGGCAGCAGAGAAACATCCACAGAAGATCTTTACAGGACAGAGAGGCAGCCGGATCTGATCGGAAAATGTATAATTATAAATCAAACTCAAACAAATCTCCTGAAAGAGATATTTATAGTTTTACGAATTAGATTTCGTTGTGATGCTTGTTGTGTCTACATGCCGGCCACTGAGATCGGACCTCTACTGGAGAGCCAGGCCTCCTCTGATCGGCTCTCACTGAATCTCATGTTCATCATCAGGGGTAAAGAGCTCCAGTGTTCTTATGTTCATACCGACTCTTCTGTTCTGTCAGGAAACTTTGTAGAAAAACAAAAGTCTAAAAAAGATCCAGACTTCATTGAATATTTTCTTTTCTACATTATTTCAAACAGCTCTGGATGAAGCGACTGGATGAGACTGGAGCTCTCAGCTCCAGTGAGGCAGCAGCAGGCAGACAGCTGACGGGCCTGCAGCTCCTGAGTGTGTGTGTGTGTGTGTATACGTGTGTGTGTTTGAGTTTAGTCCATCTGTTGTGCGTCGGCCCGAAGCGACGGCATGAGAGAAAGAACTAGAGACAAATAGGAAAAGAAAAAAGAAAGACGAATGATGAAAAGATACATAAAGTAAAGGAATGCTGGTGTGTGTGTGTGTGTGTGTGTGTGTGTGTGTGTGTGTGTGTGTGTGTTGGAAAACAAGCGGTGCTGCCTGTGTGTCTCTGTGGATCCCAGATGGAGCCAGAACTCAACAGAACGCATTAGTCCACTTGGCGTGCTCACACACACGCTCAGACACACTCAGATATTCGGTGGAATCCTCCCGACAGTTGGGATCACCTGAGATTTCTGCTCCGCTGGAACAGTCACATGACGTCTCCTCCTTATCGCTGTATTAGCCAACTCCACTCCGGGATTGAAAGAAAGAGCAGAAGAAGAAGAAGAAACAGAGAAACTAGTCCCAGGCTGGGACCGGGTCCGTGCAGGAAGGAGCTTCAGTATCTCTGGGTTTCTGTTTCAAGTTAGAAGAAAGGAGGAAGCCTCAGCTACACATTTCAGATTTGGATTCATCTGCTCGGAGACTTGAAGCTGAATCGACACCAAATTACATTGTGAAATATCTTGTATTCATCTGTGGGTCAGGGGATTAGCGGTTCGATACTCGGTGTCTAAGTGGCTTTAAATGAGACACTGAAGACAAAGTCGATCACATTTTAAATGTGCGGGACGATGAAAACGAAAATAAACTTTTTATTCTGAGTTCTGCCACTGGAAGTGTTCCTGTTTCTTATAACCAAGTAGAGTTTAAAGTGAACTTTCAAACTCAGCTTAGTTTGAAGTTTTTAGGTTTAAGATTTCATGGATAGCGTGTATAGCTAATGCTGGATGAGACCACCATGAGTCAGTTTATATTGTTTGTGGGTGAACTAGTCCTTTAACGGTACTCTTGATGGTCGATCTTGAGACATTTGGACCACAGAGTCGGACACACTGAGGGACGTACTCGTCTCTAACGGGACAGAAAACAAAGTGATTATTGTTACCATCTGGAGTTCTGCACAGTCTAGTTTTCACTCTGTCTCTTTAAATTTGGTTCTCAGCTCATCATTTTTCTCTCGCTCTCTCGGGAGCTCGATGCCCTGCATGACAACAGATGGAGCCCTGAGGCTCTGGGACCGCACACACACACACACACACACACACACACACACACACACACACACAC
>NW_022280051.1:6354514-6385450 GCF_004355925.1 Anarrhichthys ocellatus | reverse complement strand
CACACACACACACACACACACACACACACACACACACACACACACACGGCTGGCAGCAGTGGGGTGAGAGGAAAGCTGTGGTAAAGACTGATGTCAACATCAGTATGAATGCGCACACACACACACACACACTCACAAAGCCCATCGTTATGTGGATATATGTAGATGATCTCACGCACACACACACACACTAGATTTATAATAGAAGAATGCATTCAGTCACTGCTCAGTCTGAAAAACAGGAAATATCTGACTAAATTTAAAACAGAAAATGAAATCAAAGAGAGATTCTCTCAGAGGGAGTTTGCTCTCTTTGCATTGATGTATTCACACTTGAATTTGGAGCCAATTTCAACTCCAACACACTGAGCTGGGAGGCCATTGGGGATTTTTGGACTTCTTTTTGGGCAAAATATCAGTGTATTCCTCTGCTGACTCCATCCTTCCATGTGAGAGTCTGAGTCTAGCTCAGCAGCACACGCAATACAAACATTTACTTTTTTTCTATCAACATGCTTTATCAACTCCTGCTGGATCACAGACATGCTGGGAGATGTAGTCGCCCATGTGAGTCCTCTAACAACAAGTAACTTATCGCACCAGAATCACTAAGACTAACTGATATCATCCACTGGAGATGGTGAGATACTGGAGCTCAGCTTTATCTTCACCTTCAGGACTACTTCAAGGAAGTCCATCATGGACGATCACCTGGATCGCTACCTTCGATCATGGACGATCACCTAAACTCTCAACACTACCTCCATCATGGACGATCACCTGGACTCTCAACACTACCTCGATCATGGACGATCACCTAGACTCTCAACACTACCTCCATCATGGACGATCACCTGGACCCTCAACACTACCTCCATCATGGACGATCACCTAGACCCTCAACACTACCTCCATCATGGACGATCACCTGGACTCTCAACACTACCTCCATCATGGACGATCACCTGGACCCTCAACACTACCTCCATCATGGACGATCACCTGGACCCTCAACACTACCTCCATCATGGACGATCACCTGGACCCTCAACACTACCTCTCTGGCCAAAAAAAGCATCACAAGGTGTGTACCTCCCATGGCAAAAAGTACAATCTAGGTTTGAAGAGACAGATGATATGTCACAAGTTGTTAGCTCCTCACACCTTGCTTCATGCCACAACCTTTTCACTCGTTTGTAGCAGAACTATGAGTCACAACCACATCACATCTGTTTCATCCTTCTTACAATAAGTTGTATTGTTTTATTTACTACAGTTATGTCTCTTCTTGGCCTTGCACATTGCTATAATTTGGACCTCTTGGTACCACACTCGCTGGAGATCTTCAGGCCGATGTCTCTTTCTGTTCCAGAGTCACGGCCTGAACCAGAGTGGACAGAGTCTTCACAGTCCAGGCCCTGAGGCTCTGGAACAACCTGCCCGAGGCAATAAGGCTGGCAAAGTCAGACCGTCTTTTTATTTTCATCAGAGAGCTTATCCTGAGTTCATCTTACTTTACTGGAATTGTCTTTTTTAAATATCGGATATTACTGGCATCGTTTGCTTTGCAATAAAATCGAATGATTTTAGTTTACTAGTTTACTTTGTAACTCGGGTTTTGATTATAACATCACCGGAGCGCCACAGAGACTCTCCAAAGCATTAGTGTCAAGATGTGGTGGGAGTGCAAAGCTTTAGATCCAGAGTTACTGAGGCAGAGAAAGAGTTGAGAACATCTTTACAGGTATTTCTGAAACAAACGCAGAGTGTTTGCACACTGGAGGACCAAATGTGCTCTGGCCGTATATATTTAGAATGTGGGCACGGGTTGACTTGTACTGAGAATAAACTCCAGTTGGCAGAACACGGAGCCAAGCTTTGAGCAAATGTTGACACCTGGAATTAGATCAGCAAAAAATGAGTCTGTAATGTGAGAGATTTTTACAATCTCAGACAAGATGTCTTTCTAGTCTCCAAAATCTAGTTGGCTTTGGAAAATGTTGAAATTTCACTGTTTTATTCTGATTTTTTAAAAAGTTTATATCTTGGAGATACAAGCTTTCCACCTAGTGTGGACCACAGGATGTGACATCACCTTCAGCTCAGTGTGGAATGGCCTTTTTAATTCAGTCAATATCAGCGTAAAGGTCAGCGAGGGGAAGTAAATGTCAGGCTTAATCCTGAGCGGATGGAAACGAACCTTGACTGAAAGTGAATTTCTAATGTGATGAATGAATGTGGACAGGGAGGAAGTGTCTGACGTACACAATATGGAGCCACAGCGATCACATTAGCTTGTTTGAGGGTGGAGAAGGAAAAAAAAAAAAAAGGGAAATGCACCGATAATTCATTCTGGCAGGACAGAAGTGTAAAACACAAACAATTATGAAGCCAAAAGACGAAGAAGAAGGATAGGGAGATGAAATCTGACCGCTTCTGACACGATTCATTAACTCAGAGAGGAGAGAGAAGTGTATACAACAAACACGGTCACACGGATCAGAACTACTGCTGAGAGGCTGAGAGCTTAACAGCATGAACCAAAACCTGGAGCACAGGAAGAAAAAAGTGTCCCAATGTTGCACAAAATACTTTAACCTCTAACAGAAACCAGGAAAAACGGTCTGACAACCAGCTGTGTCGATTGGTGACGGATTGATTACTGCATATCCAACTCAACTCTTTTAAATGACATTTCGACTCCTTTCAGCACCTCCACTTCTTTTAAGTTATTCAATTGTCAGGTCCGACTTCAACTTGAGCTGCTGCTGCTATAAAAAATAGAACCCGAGAGCAACAAAAAAAATCTTTTTTTAAGACATTTAAGCTGTTGCAACCAACGTTTCAACTCCTCAGTGAAAATATTGGCATCAGTATTATCACCTCAACTAACACTTCAACTCCTTTCAGTGCTTCCACTTCCACTAAAACTTCGACTCCTTTAATCCCATCCACCTGAACCGTCACACAAACTTCTCTCCTTGTGTTCGTTTTACAGTCATTTCCACTTCAGTGCCTTAGTTTCAAGTGCCACTTCGACTTCTTTCAGTGCCTCAAATTCCTGTCTCAGTTCATTTAGGAGCACCGACATCAGCCGTTACCACCACACGAATACATTTCAAAAGCTTCAAAGTATAAAATCTTCAGATATTCAATGCGAGTGTTGCAGTGGAAGAGAGTACACTTCATGTCCTTTACTTGGATGCCTTACTTTGCAGAGTATTAACACTTCTTTGCACATAATTTGTTTTTCATTATCTAAATAAACCCAAAATCTTAAGAGCTCCTGTGTCAACTGTCTGAAGTTAAAGTCCCAGATCTCATCACACTGCACATCCCCCTGACACTCGGGGAGAAAAGGAGGACAGAGTTTTCTTTGCCTGATAAGAGTACAAATTGATGAACCCAACAGCAATTGTACGAAGGACAAAGAGTTGGCTGACTTCTCGCAAGAAGGGCAGCCCAGGACGGGGGAAGCGGTTCGCTCTCTATTAATTTGGATCAGCAGGGGGGTAGAAAGCTAACAGTGTGGGGGTTTTAATTCAAAGAGAGCTGACAGGAAGTCAAAGATTAAAAGAGAGAAGAAGAAGACATCAGCAGCCTTACCTAGCTTGGGCAGTGAGTACTGGACTTTGAAGTAGTCCTGGTAAAATCCCAGAAGCCTCTTGGTGATGTGGAGAGCGTAGTCCCCTGCTCCGCTGGCAATGGCATCGGGCCGGGCGTACAAGCGGATCTAACAACACAAGACACAAACAGCGATCTAGAATCAGGCGGGTTTTAATAGAGATGGATATAGTAACAGATACAGGGAGAGGAAACGGATTCAGAGTCTGCTCAGCTCTGCACAGAACAAAATGGAATTAAGCCAAGTTTTTCATACGTGGAGGGAAATTACATTTGGCAAAGTTTACAATCAAATCTACAAGCAGACAAACAGAACAGGGTGTATTAGACTCTGCAGAGGACATAACACAATCAGGTTGACTTAAGTTCAAATCTGCAGAGACACGGAAAATAAATTTGAGAGGTTTTTTTTTGTCCAAATGTACACAGTCCAAGAAATGGAAGCAGGCCAGTGTGAGGCGGGTCAAGCCTTCAGAGAGGATGAGTGGATCAGCTCATGTTCAGCTCTCCTGACAAAATAATGGAGTCAGGTCGACTTTCGGTTCAAACAGATTTACAGCTGCAAGCAGAAAAATAACGACTTCTAAGAATCAAACAAACTGGAAGTCAACATTTTGCTTTTGGTGGATTCCAATATTTCTATTTTCAGTCCAATAAATGTTGGTAACCCTCCTTCCATTGCTTCTTTCTATTCTCTAATCCGTCAGTGTGACAAATTAGATCGACAAAAGTGTAACAAATTACAACAAATTATACAAATGAATCAGACATTGACACAAGACGTATGAAACAGATGCTGTGAATTGAATTTGGTAAAGATTTTTTTATCATTTCTATTAGTTGGAGTTTAATTGTTTGTGTGCATGTGTGAAAATGTGTTGTGTTATCGTCTCATTTAATCACAGATATGTCCGAGGAAAAGGAGGAGGAAATAAATAGATAAATGTTAATACTAATGTTGATAAGTACGCTCAATAACTGCATAAATACATGTGTAAGATCATAAATAAGTAAGCAAATAAAGAAATGACTACAAGAATAAAGTTATTCAATATTATTAGTATTGTCGATATTCATTACCAACATTAATGATAACATCGAAGTTAAACAATGGGGTTTCAAGTTTAGAGAATATTAGTTTGTTGGCGCTTTGCTTTTTGTTTTTACTAAAATATTCAAACAGATATATATTTGTAGTTGGTCGTGTTTGTCTTTTGTTACCCTGTTCTTTCAAAAATGGTGTTTATCCATTATACATGTTCCCCTTTGTGTTCAGTGGGTTGGATCAGTTCATGTTGAGTTACTACAGGTTGAGTAGCGTTCTGTGATAGAAAATAAACACTAAAATGCTTAATTTCAACAGTGAATTAGCCTTAAAAGTATTACACACATCAACACACATACAAGACCTCATCTGCCAAACGCCAATCAATAATCAATACCGCCAGGTCACATGACTGCAGTGACCTCATTGAAAGACCAACATGCTGACAGTGTGTGTGCTTGTGTGTCTGTTGTGGGATGTAATGAGATTTCTAAACATTTCTGTGGCTTTCAGACTATTTCTGTAATTTGGTTCAGGTCATGACGTGTATTTAATAATGTAACTCTGGGTACTATCTAAATGTAAAATAGCCCCAAAACCTGGACACAACTTTTACAGCAGCAGTACATCACTTTCCTCCCCGACACTGCGAATCACTCCGCCAAGCTGAGAAAAGATTGGTTAGGTTTAGTTAATAAAAATACTTGGTTATGGTTTTAAAAAAGATCATGTGTTAAAACAATAACATAACAAAGTAGCATCGTAACGCTACGACAGCGCCACGACGTAGCGCCACGACGTAGCGCCACGACGTAGCGCCACGACGTAGCGCCACAGCTTAAAGTAACAAGTAACACAGTTTGTGGAGCTTGTTTGTGGAGAACAGACTGAGATTCTCAACGTTTACCAGCGTTTTACGTCTGTCTGTGAAACTTTTGCAATGAAATAAATGAAAACAAAAACTTTGAGATCGATATTCTTAAATGGCTTTGGTACCAGCTTGGTATTTGTTGCTGTGGTTTCAATCTGCCCGCCTCTCTGTCAGAAACGTTTCACTTCAGCGACTCCCGACTGATTCTCTAAAGCGAAGTGATTCTCTCAGTCTGACGGACAGACAGACATCTGCTCCATCTCAGTCAATTTTCTTTATAAAAAAAAGAACACGTTTCTGGGCTAAAAGCAATTTGGAAAGAGAAAATGAGCTGCTGCTGCTGCTGCTGCTGCTAGAACCCCTCAGATTATTTAGACCCCCAGGTTGGGAACCAAGGGGTCATGAGATGATTAATGGGAGAAGAAGAAGAAGAAAGTAACTTTCTAATTAAGGGGTCACAAGCCAACAAGGTTGGAAACCGCTGGTTTAATCTTTAATTACACTTCATATTGTACAAGCATATCATATGTGTTTCATTTAAAACCCTTATCTCAAAAATACAGCTGTCAGATTAATGTAGTGGACTAAAAAGTATGAAGTTTTCCTGGTGAGAAAGTATAAAGAACCTTTATTGTAGTAATTTATTAAATATATTAATATACTTTCCAGCACTAGACTTTCTTTAAATCTCCTGGAATGATTCTCTCATCTCCGACTGCGAGATGGACGATCCAGTCTGAAGCGTTTCGTGGGATCTTTGAGCAGAAATGTAACATAATATTCACATGTTTTACCGAGTATATAATCCCCTGAAACCAAGAATCGTTGTGTCTTTGCCCTTCTTATCTACAGAGGACGCCGGTCCTATTCACAATGTCCTCCATGTTTCTACCGCAGCCCAGAACGGACAAACAAAACACAGACTCTAGAGACAGACTTCAGGGGCTAACGTTAGCCCCACAGTGCTAAACCGCGTTACCAGCCAGCCGCCGCCTGACTTCTGTTGCTCCTAAAGTAGCGTTATTACGGTAATGATGTGAACAACGTTACCAAAAAAGAGCAGCGAGCGGAGGGGTATATTCAGTTGGTTGCAACCTGCAACCACAATGCTAGATGTCCCCAGATCCTGCGCACTGGCCCTCTAATCAAACGCAAACACTGTCAGCTGACGGGTGGCGGTGATGTCACTGATCAATACGCATGTATCGACGCGGGGAATAAAAAGGAAGTGCCCGGACAGCTGAAGTTGAGTGTGTGTTTGAGTGTTGGATGGTTTTAGCGTCAGCGACAAACCACCTCAGCTGAAGGACGACAGAGATGAGCTATCAAACACACACACACACACACACACATATATACACACCATGATGTAATGCTGCTGTATCACTGCTGTCATTTCACACACACACACACACACACACACACACACACACACACACACACACACACACACACGTAAACATTACTTCCACTCTAATAAATCCTGTTTTCACTCCGCTGTAGAAACATATTGACGTCTGTACAGTCACAACACACTGTAAATCCTGCTCTGTATGTATCGCTGCGTTTGTGTCGTATCGAGCCGAATATAAAGCAGAATTTACAGGCGACGTCATTACACGCAAAGCCAACAGGAAGTTATGAAACCTTGCATCTGATTGTTTATACAAATATGGCGGTGAAATGTCATGCGGATATTCGTGGTTCCCAGAGGAGGAATCATTCCGACTCCTCCTCTGGCGCCACCGAGAGGTCAAACCTTGTTTTTGGTGTGAAATATCTCGACAACTGCTAATGTTAGCATTAGCTCAAAGCACCACCACCCACACTGAAATGAATGATTCAGTGTGAACGCAGCTTTAGTTTTGTTGACGTGGGGCTTCTAATGTTTAATCCGGCACCGACAGTCACTCTCACCGGTTACATTGACAAACACCACCAGCTGTGGACGATATCAGCTGTAATTAAAGTTAATTCTCTAAAGCTGAAGTTAAACTTTTGGCAGATTCTCAACATGCTCGCTGCACGTCTGAGGGAAACATCACGACCGCCAGTCCATCGTCACGTCACTTCCAGGAGAATTTCCCTGTTCAACAGTCATATCGTATCAATATTAATTCTTATAACTAAATCATTCTGAAGTAGGACCTCCAGTATGTGAAGGAAGTAGCTTGTGTAATAAAAGGCATACAATAAGAAGACTACACCCGTTATTGCAATATAACTCCACAGTACACTAATAAAAACTGTTTTTTCTACAGTTCAAGCCATGAACATACAGAGACACACATGCTAATACACACACTGATGCTCCTGGTATTGATAAATATGAATCCTGCTCCTCCTCTCCGTCTTCCTCGTCCTCTCCTCTCCCCCCAGCAGGACTGATTTTCAATAAAAATTCAAACTTTTAAAGCTCCTCTCCTCTTATTTCCCACATTCTCCTCCCTCCACCAGAACTCATCTCAAAGCGCGGCAGCCTGCCGAGTGAATATCTGCTCAGAAAGCGGAGGCTTTATTGAAATCGTGGCTTCTTTCGGTGGACTGGCAGCGAGCTGCTGAATTGAGAATCATCTCCTGAGGTTTCCTGAAACGCCTCCGGCCATGTTCTCCCAGGTGAGGAGAAACCATTCTTCGATGCGGAGGGGGGGGGGTTGGTGTGATGTTGTCACTTCAAAGTATCATCACATATCCATTCAATACGTCTCCTAGGACTGAAATGTGCTGCTTAAACCGAACTAAAAGCACGGCACGGTGGCTCAACAGTTCAGAGCGTCGCCTCACAGGAAAGAGATCCCGGTTTAAACCCGACCCGCTGAGTGTCCGTGTTCTGTCCGTGCATCTAAAAAACATGTGAGTGAGCTGCAGTGGGAACTTTAAATTGCCCCTCAGTGTGTAAGTGGGTGTGAAAGCTTGTCGGTCATGTTTCCTGTGGGTGTGTACCCTGCCGCTCACCCAATGCATGCTGGGATCCACCCCCCGTGTGGCCCTGCTAAGCTGTTTAGAAAATATAGATGAATGAAAAATGAGGAATATTTCAGTCCCCTCAGGATGTCGTCTTCAATCCATTCCACAAATCTGAGGAATGTTTGCAAATGTGACCGATCAAACAAACATTACGTTACATTACAGTCATTTAGCAGACGCTTTTTTCCAAAGCGACTTACAATAAGTGAATTCAACTTCGGTTTTCCAGAGAACTACTAGTCACCAGAAGTCATAAGTGCATCTCCTTCTTTAAACAAGCATCTAAGAGCATAAACCAGCGCCAACGTACAGTGCAGAAACAAACGAATGCAATAAGTGCCACAAACTAATATGAATACAATAAGTGCAATAAGCTAGTATGAATACAATAGATGCTAAGTAAGTGCTGAGTGGAAGTCTCAGGGTAGGCCTTCTTGAAGAGGTGAGTCTTCAGCCTGATGAAAGATGGGCAGCGACTCTGCTGTCCTGACGTCAGTGGGGAGTTCATTCCACCACTGTGGGGTCAGGACAGGAAACAGCCGCGACCGGGTCGATCGGCCGCAGGGACCTCTGAGCGACGGGGCAACCAATCGCCCCGAGGCAGCAGAGCGAAGCGGTCAAACAACGTTCACTCCCCGGGTGAACGAGAAGTCAACGGTCATTTAGTTGTCATTAAATTGCCGTACTTCATGCCACTTCTGTAGTTATTTTAACCCAAACCACCATCTGTTCCTTCATCTAACCAAGTATTTGTGTTCCCTAAACCCAGGCGGCACCCTCCGGTTCTGCCAAGTGAAGCCAATCCAGAAACAACTGAATTAGTCCAGTAAGTCACTCGGGAAATCAAGAGGCGCCAGTTCCTCCTCAGAGCCGAACGTTATTCTAACTTTTGACAATCAAGGCACGAAAAAGATGAATAAAGATAAAGATAAGATAAATGCACAAACACAGAATATTACAGATTGCTATTCTCTTCTTCCTTTTCTCAGTTATTTCAAACATTTCTTCTCCATCTCCTTCCCCCCCTCCTCTCCTCTCCTTGTTATCTCTCCACTCGTCCATGACATCTCTCGCTGCATTGTGTCGCTCCGTCTGTCGCCCTTGGATGATGGATAGGGTGATGGACGCTCGGTTGCCACAATAATTTGATGGATGGTTTAGCAACTGATAAGAGCGCCGCGAGAGCACAAGCACCACAGTGACACACTCTCCACCCGGCGTATGCGGGCCCTTGACATTGAGATCACCAGACCTCAGACAGTCGCCGCTCCCTCCATAACAAACACTGCTGACCCGTGACTGCAGCGCCGCACATCTGTCCAATCGGATCAACCCTTTTGCCGGCGACACCGCTCTGATGAAGAGAGACGGGCCGAGGGTAACGGTCTTCTCCGTCAATGTCGACAAGACAGAAGAGATGATTGTTGACTTCAAGAGGAGCGGAGCGTGAACAGACGACCAGCAGAGACACCTCGTCTTTAAAGAGACAAAGTCCCGCCCCCGCTGTTAAGTCTCCTATCTGCTCTTTACATACGTGCCGTGTGATGCATCTTATTAAAGCCCAATGTGAAGAGTGGCTCACGTGGATTTAGAAAAGTGAATATTTTAAGAAACTCTGCTGTTGAAGTATCAACTCTGACAACCGGAACATGCAACGAGACATTTAGCAGTTGTGATTCAATGTTTAAAGTCTGCTAACTCTTCTAAATGACACGACACTTCTTTTGCCAACATGTGCATGAATATTCTAGTTGACATCTTCAGTAAAAAGGTCCATTTAACACCTAATCCTTGTGTGAATATCCAGAGAAAGTCTCAGTTTCTTAGCATGTTCACGTTGTTCAAAACCAGGATTTTGTTCATTTGTACAAACAACAATCTAGATAACCAGATATCAAAATATTATCGGTCGATATTCAGTGAAAATATGCGATCAGGACGTCGTTAATGCTTTCTACTCAGACACCAGTGTGTCACTGGTTTCTCCTGAGGAGGTAAAAACAATATTTGAGAAGAAAAAAGCCAAAAGGAGGCTAGAAAAATACATCCGTGAGCAGCAGAAATATGTTCTTCTTCCATTCGCCTGCTTGCTGCTGCGATGTATCAGCATGGAGGATGAATCAAAGGGTCGTATTTAGCTTGAGGAGGTTTTGATTCAGAGGTTAAATGTTTGAAGACCAGAAATGAAATCAGCCTTTGTGCCTTCTGGTGACTTCCATCTGTTATATAAGCACACAGACGTCCCCGGTACATCCAGGAGCTTTATGTTCATGCACTCGTCTCAGAATCCTAACAGCAGGACGTCTTTGTCCAAATATTTACACAAATTTTTGATGGATAAATATTTGGAAACGGCATCAAATTTATCGAGCGACAGCAGCTGCAGCCTCTTAAAGCTCAAACAATAACAATCAAACACACAATAAAGGAATTATGTTTCCCACGTTTTAGTGAAGGTGCGTTTGTGAAGCAGTGAACATACGACTAGAATGATAAAACCTGAATTATTCTGCACCAGCTGTGAGAGAGTCTCTAAACTGATGTTTCGATGTAGTTTTCCTCATTTACTTCATTTCATCAAGACTTCTCAGGTTTTTGATTCTTGGTTCAGATGAACAATAGTTTATTCATGAACTAAAGGAAACACCAGGTGAGCAACTGATGCAGAAATCACCACTTTGTGGGTAAAGTATTCATTTAAACGTTAAAATAAAGGCTGTCGCATGGAAATTTAATGTTACAGTGACCTTCATCATTTTAAACAGTTTATTATCACTACGGGACATTAATGTGACCTTTACTATCATTATAGGATGTTAATGTGACATTTAATATAATTAAAGAAAACTCGACTTAAACAGGCAGGAAAGCAAACAATAAAAAACTTCAATAAAAGAATGTAAAACAATTATCATTAAAGAACTTTTAACAAGAAACTTTTGTTCGACATTAACAATAATTCATGTGACATTTTTCAAACTTGTATAATGTTAGAATCCACAGCTTGATTTAAGTAAACTAATAATCATTCAATCACTGTTTACTGGAGCTTCCACGAGATGGAACTAGTGTGGCAAAGGGATGTCTGATGACCAACAGGAGACAGACGACAACTAGATTAAACTCTCCAAGCTGTCTGCCTGCTTAGCAGGTACTAAGCAATGTGTTGTGTACTGGTAGGTCTGTTAGCTTAAAGGTAGTGTGTGAGGAGTCAGCGGTATAAAACAGGTAATAAAAGGCGTTTTGTTTGAGGAAAACGTGAGTCACCACAACCACCAGAGGTCCGTGAGCAGGCAGCCGTAACTGTAATGCAGTTTGCTGCAGCAGAATGAGACTGGCCGCGGACGGACACAGAGGTGCACACTCACTCACTCATTCACGGACGCACACACACACACATGACCGATCGCATAATCCTCAACGTATCCTCATAAAACAGTTTGAACATTTTTTGTTTTTTGTGCATTTTCTGAACTTCCGTCTTCAAAGGAACCAACTCAGTGAGGTTTAGGCAACAAAACGACCCACTTAGGTCCAGGAAAAGATTGAAGTTTGGGTAAAATGACTAAAGAAGCAGCGTCACTGAAGTACAGACGTTACGTGAGAAATAAACCTACGTTGACTTCTCGTTTCTCGAACAAAAAGCGGTAAATTACAGCGTATTCATTTTTATCGGTACAGCTCCGAACGTCATGATGAGCCGGTGCTTGCATGTCTTTGTGTTGCTGCAGAGAGGCTTTCTTCTATTGTGTCTTGTTGAATGCAGACGTGTTGTACACAGAAACCTGTTGACGTTCACACTCACAGCGGTCGATTAGCTGGCAGGTAAACAACAACAGTTTTCGCTTTACGACGCCGACAGTTGGTGGAATTACGAGAGATGAAGGAATAACAAGCTAAATGGCTGCAAGATGGAGGTTTTATAGATCCAGCAGCGTCTCAGTGGGTCATCACACACTGTTTGTTTGTTTGTAGTCTGTCAGACTTTAATCCTCCCTGAAGGAAGAGCGGCTCATTACAGGAACAGAGATTCTTACAGAGACACATTATGCCGACAGAACAACAGAAAGACAAACGACTGGTTCTGAATGAGCTGGAGAAAAGAAAGACGAGGCTTTGAAAGACGGGACAAGAAGAAGGATTAAAGTTGACGGTGAAGCCCGGAGGGTTCCTGGACGAACTGGAGATCCGTTTGTGCTCAGATCATCTGAATGATGGATGAGTCCTTGTGTCCTGTTTAAAGTGTTAATACCTTCAGTCCAAGGATGCAAAAATCGTTCCTACAGCCCGGTGTAAATATGAGAGAGGGCTGATTCTATCACTGGATATCAGACACGGTCTGTATTTATCGTATGTACGTAAACGTCTGCATGTAAAACATTTTGAGATTAATTTCATAAACTAAAAGTCCGCGTGATTAGACAATCAAGAATAATACCTACGAAAAGCTGAAAACAGACCGCCCAGAGCACCATAAACCACCTGCTGACACCTTACCAACCACAGCCTAACATTGCAGACACCAACACCACTCCACCAACTATCGGCTGCATAATAACCGTCTACCAACGCCTTAGAAACCCGCCTAGAAACCACCAAGCAGCAACCTCTCAACATACCCAAGCTAGAGCTGGCAGACTAGTCGCATTATATTTTCAGCTTCGGTGAGTAATGTTGTGAATTCACATCAGACTTTATGTTTCAAACCAAGACCGAGATCTTCACCAAGTGCTGCCAGTAAACACAACCACAGAAAAAGCTTAATAATGGTGAAGTCGCTACGCAATTTCTGTGTCTTTGCTGAAAATGTACGCGTCTTAGTGGTAATTTTACGTATCTTTGTCGTCATTTTGTATCTCTTTGTGGTTGTTTTGAGTTACTTTGTGCTCATTCTGTGTCTTTGTATTTGTGGTTTGTCTCTTTGTAGTTGTTTCATGTTTAACTTTGGTCATTTCGAGTCTCTTCCTGGTTGGGACGTGTCTTAGCGGTCTTTTGCTGGTGAACACCAGGAGGGCCCCGACACTACGGTCCTGTGGCCCCCAACACTACGGTCCTGTGGCCCCCGAGTGATCCGTGCCTGTTTGCTGATGTGTTCAGTACAAACAGTTTGAGTGAAGTGGCAGATGCGTCAGCATGATGTTTACTTCAAAGCGCGTAATGTATATAAATGTAATATCTAACATGCAGCAGCAATCGTAGCTACATATTTAATACGGTGATTTAAATGTAGAGCGGTTGAAACCATTTGGAAATTAATTATCAAGTTGTGGCAAAGTAAAGTTTGCCTGACATTATGTGGTGAAATGTTACTAAAATGGAAATGAACAAATGTTGAGTCAAAAAGGAAACGCTTTGTGTCACGTTAGACATAAAGTAGCATCCAGACATTGACTGAGGCACGGAGCATGTCATCACGAGCACTGCAGTTATTTAGTTATCTGCTGCCTTCTATATTACAGGATTTACATGTCGAGGTTATATCCGAGTGTACAGGCGCTGCACACTCGCAAGTTGCATCATTCATGCAGAGACTAAACTCCTTCATGCCGACTGATGCTCTGATTTTCTTTCCGCTGTTCTGAGGAGGCAGGACGGATGAATGTGTCTGTCAGATGAAGATGTTTGAGGCTTTTCTTCGGTCCTATAAAGCGGTTTCTTTCAGAGGTTGTTGGAGGAGGAGGATGGAGGGATGGGAGGATTAATGTTTCTGTCAGAGGAAGCTGCTCTGCAAACAGACAGCAGTGTCTCCTCTGCCTTCAGGCTCATACAAGGATTTTAATATGAAAGCGATGCTGGAAAAGAGAGAGCATCCAGCTCCTGTTTGTTAATAAGAACATGTGCTGCTTCCTGGATCCTTCTCGTGCTCGGCACACTTCTCTCCCGTCTGTATTTGGAGTCGGATGCTGTTTTTAAAACAGCAGGACGACGCCACTGATCTCTAATCTGTCCTTTCACGGTGTTGTGGCCAATGAGTGAGCAGCTGTCCAGCAGCATCGCGTGCATCTGTTGATTAATGGAAGTAGAGTCCGTTCGCTTAACATTCACGAGTGGAAGATCTCGAGTATTTCATCTTCATGACTTGTGATTTATTCGGTGCGTTGGCGTCTCCACAGCTGCAGCAGAACATGCACACCGTCAATGCAATCACTTCATCTTCTTCTGTTAAATGTTGGCTCTTCAATCATAGACGTTCAAGCAGACAAACCTCTCACACACAGAATGAATTCATGTTCTCTTGCTGTTAGATTTATTTGAATTCATTCATTTGCAGATTTCATCAGTTAGGTTGGTTCTCGTGCGGACGGTTGAGCAACATTACAATAAACACATGTCACGGGTTTAAATGTACATTCTACGGGTTAGTTATTAATAATAAGCAACAATCAGATGATTAATTATTATCAATTTCATTGCGTCTTCATGGTGAAATAAGAATTAACTAAAGTTGAATTAACCAAGACTGTGCCATGTATCAGTGATGGTAACTATAAGTATTACCACACACTTCTCTGATAGAGTCCATGTGGATTCATGTTAGTGCAACAGTAACGTTGAATCAGCAGTAATGGTGGACAGCAGCAGAGAGGATGAACAGCGTTGCTTCAGCCATTAACTGAATCAGTCGGCAGTAATGTAATGATGTAGGAAGCTCCTTCTGGATCATCTGGAATATAGGAGTGTTTGGAAGCGGCTTAATCTCTCTAAGTAATATCGTTCAGAGCTGGAAGTGTGTGAATTACCAAGTAATTCACTAATCTCTCATATCTTGGAAACATCAGCTGTAAGTGGTTTCTGGTGGGCGGTGGAAGCCCCTCCCCCACCGTCCTGGAGAATCCATGAATCCATTATCTGTGCCGGCTTATCGTGAGCTGGATCGCAGGCGGCTGGAGGCCCGAATGCAGAGGACATCCCACAGATCTGACCCTTATTCTGCGTAGATCTTTCATGTAGCGCTCTCTTCTAGTGTCTCCTGCCAGCTATTAACATCGTCCAATCATAGACCTGGGAAATCTGCTTCATTAAAAATGCCAAAATACAAGAATAAAAAGAGCCGATAAAGAAAAAACAAGATGGCGACGGCCATTATCCAAGATGGCGGCGGCGAAAAAGCCGAACTTGAGGCTTCAAAACATCATTCCACAAACCAATGAGTGACGTCACGATGGCTACGTCCACTTCTCATACAGTCTGTGAACAAACAAGACAACAAGACAACAGGGCCGCTGGACACTGAAAACATGTTTCTAAAGGTCCTCGTGCTCTTTAAAGGGAGTCTAACACCTGAAGAAGAACCACAAGTAGAGACTTCTTTGTCCTCAGACTGCTTGTCGTACGGAGATCATGTTAACTCTCCATCACGAGGCATGTGCATCATCGTTAATGTTCTTTGGTGCCGATAACGCCGCGTTGAACTGAATCGGTGTCGCTGTCTGGTTTAAAAAGATCTGATCTCAGTGTGGAACCGTTCTCTACCTTTATTTACCTGATCAATGAGGAAGAATGGAAGACGTTCTTTGTGCTGATTGAAAATGGAAAGATTAATGTATTCATTATAAAGACTAAAACTCATATGCATGACTGATATCCACACACACACACACACACACACACACACACACACACACACACACACAGGTGATGGTTATAAATGACCCAGATATGATTCGCCATTAAAACAGCATTTCACTAAAATTATGTTTCAGTAACAAGGAGGCACAAGCGTGTGTGTGTGTGAGCTGTCCTTGACTTTCTGGCAGAAGAGATGGATGAGTTGTAATTACACTGATAGAAAAATGATCGGAGGAGGCGAAGAGGAGGAGGAGGAGGAGGAGGAGGAACAAGGTTGTGCATGTTTGTCCTTGTACGGCAGCGTTGGACGCGTGTTTGTGCATATTTCTGTTCTTTAAATGTTACGGTTGTTAAAGGGACGATGGGACATCAGCTGAATCCAGCAGTGGAAGGTTTTTAACATCAGAATGATAACCGAGGAGATGATAAACAGTGAGAGCAGCCTTACTCACACATCTCAGGTGGAGCTGATTATTAGCTTCATATATTAATAATTAATCTGCTTTCAGAGAGAGCTCACGAGGTGAAGAGGAACGGATCATGTGGGTGTAATAAAAACAACTGGAAGTGATTTACCGTGGTTGGCTCTGCACCAGCATCACTATTACAGTCCTTTAGACACTAAGTGCCCAGTCGTCACTTTCTAGTCATAGATCACTCTTGTTTTTGAATCATAACTCAGTGGAACCGGAACACACAGACCAGCTACACCTCATTTCATATTCAGTGCGACTCTCATAGGACATCTTTACCTCCAACGTCTGCAGCTAATCCACGTCCCTGCAGCTACTGACAGACCACGAGCAAGATGCTGCTTGTGACTCACAATAAACATGCGTTTAGCTT
Source organism: Anarrhichthys ocellatus (assembly GCF_004355925.1). Taxonomy (NCBI): domain Eukaryota; kingdom Metazoa; phylum Chordata; class Actinopteri; order Perciformes; family Anarhichadidae; genus Anarrhichthys; species Anarrhichthys ocellatus. Next base: position 6,368,528 of record NW_022280051.1, on the reverse strand, counting down.
TTATTCAGTCATGCAGTGATATTCATCTGTTCTTACATGAGCACACTGCATACAGGAGCTGCTCACAGATAATTCTGCATGCTGATATGTAAACAAATACAGGCTAAAACGAAGCAGGGTCCTCAGCTGACTCAATCTATGGCAATGAAGATATTAGTGAAGTCACGTGTTTGTTTTTACATCTCTGGATCCGGGACATGGTCCTCTATTCATATAAAGATATTTGCCCCGTTTAGAAAACACGGGGACAGTTTTCTTAATTTTGGCTGAAGTGTCACAGTTAACAGAACCTGACCACAGCGTCCTCATGTGATCACATCTAGGAGGAAGTAATGAAACCATGTCGACCTCGGTACAGAAGCAGAAGTTAATTATCTCTATTCTCAAGACAGCAAACTGTTATCTTGAGTTCACATCTTAATTACTGTGTTATCCTGAGAAAACACATCCTGCTCTCTGACTCCATCACATCATCCGACGTTTTGAGTCACTCGTTATCTAGAGATGGAGAATGATTTTCTCTTGTGGTATTTTGAGCCAGTTGTGCTGATCATAAAATCATTTCATTAGGATATTATCTGGAAATAAATCATTGTTTTCATGCGATAACGACTTGAATGTGTCATTTTATCAAGATGACGAGTTCTCGAGTCCTCCATGACTATAAACTCTGAAGGTTTTCTGCCTTTATTTGAACTTGGAGCTGCCAGATTTATCCGATTACGTTGAGTTAATAATAATAATAATAATAATAATAATAATAATAATAATAACAACAGAAGAGGGGAATTGCTTTTTCTGAATTCCCACAACTAAACACCACAAGCCAAAAGAACGTTTTCTCTTTGTGTTGAATCAAAGAATAAGATTAAAAAAGGATGAACATTGTATAATCGATGTTTTAATGGGCGATGCCACCGATACCAAATCAATAAAACCAATACCAGAGAAAATATTCAGTCCAAGTCTCAGTTTCCCCAGTTAGTGAAGACAAGAAGAGACAGATGTGTAGATCAGTACCGACTGCTTTGTGATGACAACTCATATGGAAATGATTCATAATCTACTTGTCTATGCAGGAATCCGTGTTGAGGGTCAATTAGAGAAGTCGATGCAGAGCTGGAGGGTATTTTTTCTATCTGCACGTGTAACGTTGGCCAGAACGAGGCGAAGCACATCCAGAACCAATGAGTGGTTCTACAAAACTCCGGTTCTGAGAAGTGAAGCCAAAGCTTCATGTGTTAAAGCTGCATTCTCTCTAGTGTCCAGCAGGGGGCGACTCCTCTGGTTGTATAGAAGTCTATGAGAAAATGACTCTACTTCTCTCTTGATTTATTACCTCAGTAAACATTGTAAACATGAGTTTATGGTCTCAATCTCTAGTTTCAAGTCTTCTTGTGGACCGTCAAAAACCAAGATGGTGACGGACAAAATGCCGAACTCAAGGAGTTAAAACTGTAGTTGTCAACCCGGTCAGTGGGTGACGTCTCGGTAACTTCCTCCACTTCTTAAATACAGTCTGTGTACAGAACAGATATGAGATTCTGGACCTGGAGGATTTCCCAACGCTGCAGAGGGATAACCTGTCCTCTTCTCCGCCTCTCTATCAGAGGATCTACCAGAGTTCTTGGGATTAAACACTACTGATAATTCAAATTCCACAGACAGAGGTAGTAACCATCACTAGACGTAGACATTTAAAACGTCTCACTTCTTGGTCCTGACCTCTTTCCTCTGATTATCTTCGATATCAAGCTATCACAACTTCGTTATGTCAAATATTGATGACATGAAACACAGCTTAGAGGTGATCAGGGCAGTTAAAGGTGCAAGATCCGGGATTGCCAGCATTTCGATTGCCACCCGACAGCTCTCAACATGGCGACGGCGGCTTGCAGCTAACAGCGCAAAACTACAGCAACAGAGCTAACAGAGTTAGCCTGAGGGCGAACCAGAGGGTGGATGCTACGCAACAACGCAGTTGGTCAGGACAATGTTATCAGGTGTAACCCGCCGTACGAGAGCAGAGTCATCAACACACACATTACTCCACTTCATCTTTACTTCGACAATAGCTGTTTGCTGCTTCATTGATGCTCTGAATGTTTGATACAGCTCTCCCAAATGTGTCCTCATGTTGAGATAACGAGCTCCTGTAATTCATTATCCACACAGCTTTCATCACAGGGTTTGTTGTTCTACTCTCAGCCCCGAGACCAACAGGAGACCCAGAAGAAGAAAAGAAGAAGGTCCACAGAGAATCCACAACATTTGGTTTTGTGAACATACTGAGATCATTAAGTCAAGATCACAGGGTTCTGAAGAAGCAGAGACGAGCAAATAAATGTCTGATGTGAGGAAAAGCAGATAATTAAGTCTTGATGCTGAGATTAGAGTTAGAAAAACACCTTTAATGCTTGTTGTCTTATCGTTTTTCAATATGTTTCAGATGCATTCATTATGTTCTTCCCTCTTTGTTGTGCTGTTATTACCGTTTTCATCTGTTGTTGAAATATTCTGCACAAAATGTTCAGAGAGGCAGATACTGTGTGTGAAAGTCGTAGTGTGTGTGTGTGTGTGTGTGTGTGTTGAGACTGACCGTCACGCCGTCGTCGGTCTGCGTCTCTCTGTAGGTGAAGTTGCAGACGGCCCAGGCCAGGTAGTAGGTGGACATGCGCGGCGTGCGGGCGAAGCGGTTGGTCACCCAGCCGTCCTCGTCCGACAGCGAGCTGCTCTCCACGGGCATGTTGGCGAGCGAGGTGTACTGCGCGTCGTGGCGGAGGGTCAGGGAGAACGTGGCCTTGTAGACGGGCTCGTCGAAGCACGGGAAGGCCTTCCGGGCGTGGATCGGACTGAACTGGGTCACCGCCAGGTAACTGGGAGAGAAACAAAGGAACCGTGCTATTGTCAAATGAGGGGAGAGATGAGACTTTCAGATGAGCTTCACATGGTTCAAAGAATGACAATAAACCTGATATTACTGCGTCAGAATAAAGGGTGTTTAACAAAATAAGAGACATTTTATTGTGAAGAATTTAGAGGAAAATGTGTTCACCACCAAACTGGCGTACTTATGTTAGCAGCTATTCTCCAATAAAACAAGTCTACTGATACTGCAGGGAGGAACAGTAAGCAGCGAGAATAACCGGGACTTTTATTGTGAAAAATGTACAGGAAATGAATTGTGTTTGTGCCGATTAGAGGTGCTTTCTTAGTAGATATTCTTCAATAAAACAAGTCAAGCAATACTGCCGGAAATAAAGCAGAAATAAAGCACCGCCTGATACAAGCTGTTAAAGGGAGACAGTGAGTCTCACATTACATCATTATATTGACGAACCACGATGTGCTCCACATTTGGCCGTGCATCCTAATGATGTCAATGAAACAGCAGAGTCGCTGTTGCATTCAATGACCCGCGAGGTGACCCATAATTCATCCATCACATCGTCACGTGTGTCTTTAAATGGTCTGCTCTCCTCCGGTTGAAGCTTCAACACACAAACTTCTGGAATAAATCCACACGGAACGTGTGATGCCGGATTTTAATGTCAGTCTTTGAACCTCTCAGAGGTATCAAAGAAGAAATGGAAAAGGTGGAATCAGAGTTCGGAGGGTTAAAGATAATCCTCCAGAGTCGGCTGTCAACACAAGTTTTTACATTTTGACTTCCTCAGACGTTCTTGTTCGAGCTTCCTCAGAGAGAGATAATCCAAAATAACAGGAGAACGTTTTCTGTTTCCTCCTGATTTCTTTAAGCCGAGCTGAACGTTTTCATATCGGAGCTTTGTCACGTCCGTCTGTCAGTCACCTGACAGACAGGAAGGAAATTAAAACGCCAGGAAATAATCCCTCTGGAAACTTTTCTCCAGGTGTTTGTGGAGGAAGAGATGAAAAGGAACAAGAGTGGGAGGAGGAAGAGGAGGACAGGAGAAAGTAGAGGTGGAGGAAGAGGAGATGAGGAGGAAAAGGTGAAAATATCAGAAGCCGCCGTGGGACTAAATATTCAAAACAGAGGAGGGATACTGGAGGAGAACGATAGGGAGGAAGAATAGAGGTAGAGGAGAAGAAAGGATGAGGGGGAAAGAGAAACGTGAGGAAGACGAAGGGGTGGAGGAGGAGGATGAAAAGGAAGAGGAAGATGAGAGAAGATCCGAGGAGAAAGAAAGAGAGGAGAAGAAGGAGATAAAAAAAAGAGGAGGGGAAGCTGAGGAAGAGTAGAAGAGAAGATGAGAGTGAGGAAGAAAGACTGGGAGAGAGTTGAAGGGGAAGAGGAGGATGTGAGGAAGAGGAGGGGAGGAGAGAGGAGGAGGAAAGGTGGACATAAGAGAAAATGAAAGGTGTTGAGAGATGATGAATGAAAAAGAGAGCTGGAGGAGGAGAGGAAGAAGAAGAGCAAAATACGAGGAGAAAGTGAGTTGGCAGAGAAAAGCAGGGAGAAGAGGAAGAGGAGTGAAGGAAGATGGGGAGAAGGAGGAATTAGAGGAGGATTATAAAAAAGTGAGAGGAAAAAAAGAGGGATAAGATAAGAACAATGTGGAGGAAAGGAGAGAAAAGGAGGAGAATCAGGAAAGAAGAGGGGGAAGGCAGAAATAAAAAAGAGGAGAGAGAGGAGGAAAATAAAGAAAAGAAAGGGGGAGAAGAAGGAGAAGATGAGGAAGAAGAAGGAGGGGAGAAATATGAGATGAGAAGGAGGAGAGGAAGGAGGAGAGGAAGGAAATGAGTGGAGAACAGAGGCAGTGAGAAGAAGAAATAAACTGAAACAAGGAGTGGAGAGATGATGATAGAGGGAGAGAGGAGGGAGGAGAGAGGAGGTGAAAGACGAAGGGAGAAACAGAATAACAAACAGAGGGCGAGCGAGCTGGACAGAAAGAGAGAGAGAGAGAGAATAATGGAGAAGCCTGAGAGGGACGAGATAAAGAGAGAATCTGTAACACACACACACACATTCATTCGGCATCGCCACACTTCGAAAATGGCATCATTTCCTGCTGTGATGTTTGATATCATCTCTGCGTGAAGACACCACAGAAGAAGAGTGCAGGCACGTGAATGATACAACGGACACACACACACACACACACACACACACACCTGACTCAACAGTTTCCACTTCAGTAAAATCTCTGAATCTAAATGAGATTGTTGTGTGTGTGCGTATTCCGTGTGTATTAGAAGTGTATTTCCGTTCTATATCTATCACACACACATTTTGGACACCGATCTCTTTAAGCACGTTTCAAATTACAATTCCCCGCTTTCACATTGAAAAGCCTGCAGAGTGTGCATGTGTGTGTGTGTGTGTGTGTGTTGCTGCAGCTATAGTTTTACACAGGAAGCCGGTGAAGAGGCTGATTCATCAAGTTTAGTGTAAAATATAAGATAACATATGCGACTGATGGAGGAGGAGGAGGAGGGACGTAGGGTGAGGATGTAGGATACAAGAGAAGTGTGACTCATCCCTTTCCAAGCTTATCGGAGAACTACGATGGCCTTCAGGTGACATAAGAACTTCTCTGGAGCCAGTGTTTGGTTTGTCCATTCTGGGCTACTGTAGAAACGTGGCGGACTCCGCCTCCTTGTCTTTATGTAGATATGAAGGGCTCATTCTAAGCCAACGACAACACAACCAGTCTCACTTTCGGGTGATTAAACATTACAGTCATTCAGCAGACGCTTTTATAGTTCAGTTTCTATCACACCGAACAGCTACGGGAGCAATTTTTAGGGGTTAAGTGCCTTGCTCAAGGACACATCGACGTGTGACTAGTGGAGCCGGGGATTCCTCCTCCTCCTCCTCAGATTGACTTTATAAAGTTGACTACCGTGTTATATAGGTTACCCTCCTACACACACACGCCTCAGTATTGATCTGAAACTATCACAACGAGGGGAGTCGGGGGAGTGATGAAGAGGAAGACTCTCACCCCCCAAAAACCTTCTCTCTCATTAACTCTCCGGCGTTCTTTGTTCCTCGTTAGCTGCCTCGCTTCTCCTCGTTAACTGGAGCTCCTGTCCTTGTTAAAAAGGAAGCTTCTCTGAAGAACAACAGCCTCCGTCTAATGAAGGAGCTCCTCACAGCTCTGCTCGGGTTCCTTTTAGAAGTCTGGGTTTCAGGGATCTTCTAGAGCAACAGTAATTGCACGAGCTCAACGACAAACCGAAAGCAGAAGGTGTTGGTCGGGCGTACCGTGTGAGCGCCTCCACCTGCTTTTTTTGGTTCATATGTGCAGCAGTGCAAAGACAGATGGAGACTAATAAACACACTCTCAGCCAATCACATCGCTCTGAAAGAGAGCTGAGCCAATCACAGGGAAGCATGAGGGGAGCAGCTCTACACGCGAGTTCTACTGTGTCTTTGCTGTCGATAACAGACCGGTCTGGTGTGTGTGTGTGTGTGTGTGTGTGTGTGTGTGTGTGTGTGTGCGTGCGTGTGATGTCACGTGTCATGTGAGCAGCAGACCAGTGGAGTCGGAGACTGAAACGTTTCAGACTGGTTTCACTGGGAAACGACAGCAAACTCATCACGAGCATAAAGATCAAAACTGAGCCTGACCAGTGATACTTTAGGCTGTGTGTGTGTGTGTGTGTGTGTGTGTGTGTGTGTGCTAATTAATTCCCCCCCGTCCTCCCAGCATTTAAGTATTTAAGCCCAGTCTGAGGTTTATAGTAACTCCTGATATTAAACTAATCTCTAGTTTCCTGAATTAAATTATAATTTCTAAACGATCAGCTGTGATTTTGTACTATGCGTCTCTCCGCGCTGCTGCTTAGTCATCACATTAACATACCGTATTTATGGCTGAGATTGGCACCTCTGAAGGGTGTTAGTCATGTGTCTGGAATCTGACGTATTCATATGTATTCATCCCAGCAGCTTATTGCTAATACGAGTTCTGGCACGAGCCGAAAACAAGGTTAACACGGATGTTCTTGAAAAGCTTTTCTCTCCCGTAGAAAAGTGTGTTTAGAGCACAATGTGGAGCGTAACAGGTTTCATTCAGCCTCAGCTAACAGGTTGCTGTGTTGTCGTGGAGCTCTGCTGGAGTGGCACTATTGGTGCAGAGAGACGGCAAACTGCAAAGCTCAGGTCACACATCGTGCTCCTGACGGATTAATTCATCAACAGATAATTCAATCTAACGACTCGTGGTTGTACGTCTCCACTTCTTCATTTTATCCTTCCAGACATTTATGTGAAATTGTCATAATTATGGCCAAAAACAAACTTGAGTCCGGGTTTGAAGGCCTTCCCGAGACGCTCTGAGGCGTTAGAAGACGATGATGTAATGATACTAAAGGAAGACAATACAGAAATCAATGACGCAAGAAATCTGCATTAATACCAGTGAAGGAAACAGCGTCACACAGACGCACCGCTGTTTACTCAAACATCTGATGCCAACATTTAAATAAAAAACTATTTATATCGATGTTTTTATTCGTTACATTTTGTTTTATATGTTACGATGTTTCCTTAAACATAAAACAATGATCCCCGTCTCTTCCACTCACTTATTGATCAAACACTGGTAACAGATCGGCACTTAAAACTTAAAAAGATGTCGTCATCGGGACTGAAATAAAGTCTTTCCTCTGTGACCCTTTTTAAAAGTCGTTGGGTTTTAGTGTTGGTAAATTTGTAAGATTTGAAATCGCTGAATAACTTTTAAACACAACTTCCTAAACTCAAGACTTTTTGGAACAAAGGATTGTCTCAAGACAATGAAACAGAAGACGAAGTTATAGTGTCGTGTGCACAACCTCAACGCAAAACTAAATATTTATGAAATTTAGTTTCCGACTCTCATGATATAAAACAGAGAAATGAAGGTACAGTCCTTATATGGTCATGACTTCTGATTTAATCAATTAACCACAACTGTGTTTCTGCATTAAGCAGAGCGGAGGTGGATAAGATGTTCCCCACACACACACACACACACACACGTATACACTCACACACACACACACACACACACACACACACACACACACACACACACACAGATGGCGCTCCACACGGAGACAAAACTCATGCATGAAATAATAAATGTATCAGCACACAGTCTGTTTCCCATCAGCACCGAGGGGAAGAAATCTGATGTGGAAACAACTCTGCAGCAGAGGCTTATGGGAAATTCATAAGGAAGGGAATGAGTGGTTTGATAAGTGGAACACACACACACACACACACACCCAACTGTCTGCGGTGTGTTTGAGTTAATCAATGATGTCGTGGATGTGAAACTCTGACCTTTTCTAGTCAAACCACCTGCTGCTACAGCAAAAATGAGTGTATCCCTGTGTGTGTGTGTGTGTGTGTACCGTCTCTCTCTCTGCAGGGTGTAGGAGCTCCGGAAGAAGCCCAGCAGCTCGTCCTCGATGGTGGCGTCGAAGCTCACGTTGAGCCGGTAAACCCTCATGGGCTTCAGCTCGCGGTGCAGAACCACCACGTACATCTGATTGGCCGGGAAGGGGAAGTGGCGGTGGACGCGCATGGCTCCGCCCCCGGGCCTGTTGGCGGGGCGGCCGCCGGCACCGCCCTCCGCTGTGACGGACACCCGGTCCACCTGAAGGGAGGAAGAGGAAGAATGATGGACCGTGAGGTGATGTCTTTTAAATTGACTATAAAGTAACAACTTGTAGATCTAATTCAATCTAGTTCACATTTTCCTGTAGCAAACTCTGTAGGAAGAAGACACCTCCATTGTTAATCCTCCGGATCTGGATCTGTCCTAGTCTAGACTGAAGGATCCGAGTTTAATTTAAAGTTACTAAGAGGAACTTTCATCTTCTGGAAGTCCTGGTGGTCCCTGTGGACTAAAGTGGTAGTGTAGCACCAGACACCATCCCATTAAGAATAACTACATAATAGACCATCTTCTCTCTGATGGTCTCGTTTACTGATGGAGGTCTGATAGAGGATCAGGATCAAACTGAGACTGGTACATCCATTTGTCTGTGTGCCACTAAATCAGCCATTAAATCATCTCCTATATGCTCGTTTCCTGTTTGATGCTCTTAACCAGCGAAATTCCACCTTAAAATTGCCCATAAATGTTCTGTGTATCACAATACTTGTGTACAAATCAATACGCTGTTAAAAGAACCTTCGAACTGGTGAAGTGAAGAAGTAAAGTAATGAAAACCGGCGAGGAAACGGTCATTAAAACAGAAACGGAGAGCCGAGGTTTGAAGAAGAACCGGTGGAACAAAGCTCAGATGAGCAGCAGTCCATGATGGGAACATGCCCGGCCAACAGTGGGAACCATTAGGAGGATGCGAGTCTTTGTTGTCACACATCAGCGATCCTCGGCCAATCAGACGCTGAGCGTGTGCGTCCGAGTTAGTTCTTTGATGAATGAGGAGATCGATACGATCGGAGCGCCTGCTGACTCGGAGAGGAAAGGTTGAGGATTAAAACGCTGGTTGTTGAGGGTTTTTCTTCTTCTGGCGAGTCAGAGAACGCAGCGCCACGCTTCGCGATGCCTTCAAATGCTCCACTCAACCACAAAGCTCTGTGTGAAAGGTGTTTGTTGACATTGTTCTTGTTTGAATACTAAATCTTTATTTGTCTGTTTTTATCTAATCTGTGTGGTCGGTCATGCGCCACATTTTCCTCCACATATACTGACACCAATCGTTGCCTGAAGGAAATCAGCCTGAGACCGGATGATGCGTTTGTCTCAGCAGGACTAGTTCCCGTAAGAAAACCAGTATCATGGTTAGTTCATGAAATAATCACAAACAGGACTCAACCAGAAGACCATTGTTCAACACCGAGCTGTGGTTTTATGGAAGTGGTTGCCTCGACCAAACTGTTGGCGGTGTTGTTGCCTCGACCAAACTGTTGGCGGTGTTGTTGCCTCGACCAAACTGTTGGTGGTGTTGTTGCCTCGACCAAACTGTTGGTGGTGTTGTTGCCTCGACCAAACTGTTGGTGGTGTTGTTGCCTAAACCAAACTGTTGGTGGTTTTGTTGCCTAAACCAAACTGTTGGTGGTTTTGTTGCCTARACCAAACTGTTGGTGGTTTTGTTGCCTAGACCAAACTGTTGGTGGTTTTGTTGCCTAAACCAAACTGTTGGTGGTTTTGTTGCCTAAACCTAAGTGTAAGTAGTTATTTTAAGGCCAACCATGATGTTTTTCTTTAACCTTCGTAGGTGGTTGTGTTGCCTTAACCCTACTTTATTTTTTTGTAATTAATGTCGTGCCAAAGAAAAAAGTCATGCAGAGAGACAAGAAAATAACTTCTACTTTACTTTAGTTGAATGTTGAATACATTTGGTATTCGTGACATTTCTTTAACTCTGAGAACAAAGCGCTCCTTGCAGGAGTATTTCTTCTCCGCTCTTTCTCCCAGCAGGTTGTATTTTTATGCAGATGTTTTTTTGTCTCTCTTCTCGACATAAAGAAAAATGATCATGCACGAATACCTTGGTAGGAGACCCGCCTGGCACCCAACAACACCTCTTAATTCACAGTGTGCTCCCACGCCAACACAAAAAGGAGCTGCAGGGTTTTTAATTGGCCTCTGCCCAAATTAGACGGATTCATCCTCCTCTCACATTAGCCGAGATGACCGGCCTGAAAAATCACGTTGCTGGGGCGTTTCTCCGAGGCGTTCTCCCAACACGCGCTCGTCTCAAACAATTCGGCTGAAACAGCAACTTTGGCGGTTAATTAGCCTCGTTAGAGAAATCTCTGAGACTAAATCTGGAAATAAACAGTCTTTGTTAGACAGCGGGTTGTTGTTTTTCTCTCCCCAACACACTCGGAGCAGATCTCCGGATGCAAACATGGAGAGAATCGTCAGGAAAGTTGTCAAAGCGTTCACATCTACAGACTCGTCTTCATCAATCACTGTCATACGTGCTGCTGAAGAAGGTACAGAGATTATTAAAAATATTCACTTTTGGTTTCTTACTAAGAAGTTCTGGGGTTGGGAAGCGATATTAAAATTGACTGAACACGTTCATGCTCCCCAGGGGATGAACCTGTTGGAATCCAATGGCCCAAAATCTTCAAGCCCTATATAGAGAATTTAATTTCTTTATAACGATATATATCACGATTTAGCCTCGTCTTCTGGTGGTTCAGAAAGCAAATAGTCTAAATGAAACCATTGAGAGACGATGAATTATAATTAATGCACTATCCTCGAGAGGTAATTTAAAAGTTAAAACACTCCGAGAGCTCGGTCACACCAGCAAAACAGAACTCAAGAGTCGCTGTCGTGTAAAGCCGAACGTCGGCGAACCTTTGACTCGAGAACTCGTACGGATGTCACAGCGGCGACAGCATTGGAGCTTCGCATCCAATTAACCTCAAACTAAACTACGATCAACAACCGACGGCAGTACGAAACATGTGAGAAGTCGGCAAACTCCCAAACAACGATTTTGCAGAGATTGCCTTAATATATAAGGAATTTGCCATTTGTCGGAATGAAGCCGATATCGTGAGTCGTATCACAGATATCACTACGAAGATACCGATGTTCCTAAAGATAATTGGTGTTTACCAAGGATTTCTACAGATTTATGACAGGCCACCGTACCTCAAGGTGGTCGGTGTGCAGCACGATGAACCGGGTGGCGTTGACGCACTCCAGCTCGATGCTGACCTCTCCGGAGAAGGTGAAGTTGTCCATGTAGATGGCGAGCCGCAGGTCGTAGTGCCGCGGCCTCAGCGAGCCCGGCAGCCGGGAGTTCCTCCACGGCTGGACCGCCTCCTCGTCCCCCCTCTCCCCCGTCCTCTCCCCTCTGGTCCCGTTCAACTTCGTCGACCCCCTTGAGCCCGACTCCCCTGTCGCCCCGTCGCCATCTCGCCCGGCGCACTCCTCGAAGCGGACGCTGAGCACCACGGCCACCGCCGTGACGATGATGAGGGTGAGTATGGACAGGGCGAAGCCCAGCACCAGGCGTTTGTGCACCGTGATGTGGCGCTCGGTGGTTCGAGGCCGGACCACCACCGAATCCGCCCACTGGTCCGAGAGGCCCCGGCCATTGCGCATGGCGCCCGGGCTGCTGTCGTTTAGCCCCATTTAGCCGAAACGGCACAGAAAGTTCAAAGTTCAGGGTCAGAAACGAGTCCCGATGCAGAAAAACATGCGCAGGTCTGACTCCAGCTCGTTTACAGACGGTTCGATTTGTTGTGATCAATCTGTCCAACCTTCGATCTGTTCCCGCTGCAGTTATTCCTCTGAAAACCTGAACGCCGATGCCGGACCGCTGTTAACGTTCCTCCGCTGAGGCGGGAAATCAACACCGCGGCACGTTTCACATTTCAGGCAGCAAACGGACAAAACAGGAAGGACGAGGCGGTGGATGTGTGCTTTGGTTTTTGTGGTGAGGGGGGAAAAAAAATCCCCAAAAGAAAATCAATGCTGCATGTCTCGATTTCAAGTTGTCGAGGAAGAGGAGGAGGTTTGCTGTTGAGGATGTGGCTATACAGTGAGCGGACCATCCATAGGCTTTCACTGTAAACCACCACAGATAGAAGCGTCAGACTGGGAATTAAGTCTGGTTAAGACCCTTTCTGCTGGATTTGCTCACATTAAAATCACTTCTGGATGATGGAAATCCTCAGAAACAGTCACTCGATCCGCATCGAATCCAAGACGGAGATCCTAAACCGAAGCTTTAAACTAACACGGGAGATTCAAAGCAGCAGGTTATCGTCTCCTGGTTGTTATAAAGTTAATTTCTTGTGAGTTAAAAGCTCTTCCAGAGCTGCTGCTAAGCATAAATAAAGCCCTATTGGACTATTATGGGATTATTATCATGATACAGAGGGATATGAAAGTGCCTCACAGAACATTAAGGTCAGTATTAGGAGCCAGATGCATCTACGATTATTATCATTATTATGATTACAATTCAGTTTTGGACTCAGGATAAAATCCACGACTTTTCACATCTAAACCAGGTTAAATGTTCTTATGTTTATATTAAAAAAACATTAATATTTGTATTTTTTTCAGGAAATTGACTGAGTAAGTCTTGGCTCAGTTTTTTTAGTAATGTCTGAAAATCACCACATGCTAAAACATTATTTATTATCATATAATAAAGATTTTTTCCGAATAGTTTAAACTTGAGTATCTCTCCGTGTTTGATTTATCTCCAGAAAGATGTTTCATGAAAGGTGATAACTCTCACTGCGGTCCCGGTCCGTGTCTCTCCACCGCTCCCTCTCTTCAGGGGGGTTAAGTGGATACTTTACGGTCAGCATGTGGGGTTATTTCACCGTGGAGGAGACATAATTCACTCCGGTTCTCCACCGGGTCTAAACGATCCGTGGCTGATGCATGTTAAAAATAATGGCTGCAAAATGTGATTGATACTCTGGAATGTGATCGATCCGAGAAAACGAGAAAAAACGTTCCGAGACTCCTCCGGAAACTTCTGTTCCCTCGGATCCCCGGGACTGTCCGGGGATCCGTTACTCTAACGTTAAATAATCCGTTTAACACCTCAGATCAGTTTGAACACACACAAAATCCGTTTTGGAGTTTGTTGTCAAAGAAATCCGTTATTGACTCGTTCAACGTCAGATGCAAAGTGTAACCACCGGGAATACGGTAAAAAAAAAAGGTTCGTTAAAACACCGGAGATCAGTTTCAGTAAAGAGATCCTTGATAGCACCGTCAGTGATCCGGTAGATCTGCTACACAATAAATCCACCGGCTCCGTTTCCGTGAAGTCCAAAGTAGAAATAACCGTGTGAGGCGGATAATCCCGGGTTTACACCGGGCCCCTCCGGTTCTCCGTTATTACACCGGAATCTCTTCAACTTTTCAGCCCACGGAGAGCCGCTGCTCCCCTCTCCCTCTGCTCCCGGTGGTGATGACGGTGATGAAGAGGTTTGCATCCCTCCGTCCACCGAGGAGGAGGGTGAAGGTGAGGAAGAGTCTCGTGCCGCCCGTTCAGCAGCGAGTCCGCTCGCGGTGTGCGTTTGGTGTGTGCGCACGAGCTGCTCCAACCGAGAGGCACGCGCTGAGAGAGAGAG